>NW_024609835.1:46632909-47190109 GCF_016920785.2 Ixodes scapularis
GTCAATAATGTTGACGCCCAGCACGCACTGAGGATGTGTAGTTAGAAATAGGTCTAAGATGGCGTTATTTCTTGTGGGTTCAGAAACCATCTGGTGAAGACCGTTGATACGTAGAGTTTGAAGAAAAGCACTGGACTGAAGTGGGTTACGACAGTTGTTATGGAGTTGAAGACTCGACCAATTGATACCGGGAAAATTAAAATCCCCAGCTACGACAAGTGGGTGATTAGGAAATGATTTAGTAATGGTGCCTACGGAATTATAGAAACATTCATTGAATTCATCATTCTGCGAATTCGGAGGACGATAGCAAACACCGAGGAGCAGAAATCGGAAGTCCAATTGCAAGCGTACCCACAACATTTCTAGAGGCGAAATGTTTTCAATGACCGAGCAAGTAATATCCTTTCTAACAGCGATAAGAACGCCGCCTCCTCTTTGTGTCGTTCGGTCTTTTCTATAAATGTTATAAGTATTAGATAAGATAAGTTCGGAACTGTTGATATCGGGGCATAACCAAGTCTCTGTTCCAAATATGATATCTGGTTGACAGCTTACGGTGATGTTTTCAAATTCTACTTGTTTTGAAATGATGCTTCGAAAGTTGGCTATTAAAAATGATAATCGGGGTAAGTGTGCAATGTCAGTACTAGAATTTTGAGCAAGTCATTCGTTGGAAGCGCTAACAGGGGAACGCCCTCCGAGCTGAAAGACGGTTTGGCTGGAATGAGAGTACACATAGATCTGGTTGTTTACGTATAGCTTATCAAACTTAATTTTGTAACTTGTTCCTTCATCTCTGTACACAGAAGCGTACTCCCACAGTTTTTGTCGCGCCAGCCTGGTTTTATCGGAATAATCTTCCGAGATCGACACTTTTGGTGAAGTTACGTTTTTCAGTTTGGAAGCGTTACGAAGTATCTCCTCTTTACTTTTGAAGTTCAAAAGTTTCACAATAATCGGCCTATGGAAATTGTCTCTCTTGCGACCGATGCGATGCGCTCTTTCCACCTCGCCCAAGTTCACCCCCAAATTTCTTGTTACGAACTCACGTATGATTGTCTCAGCTTGGTTCTAAGTTTCATTATCGCTCTCTGGTAGTCCCTTGAAGATAAGGTTATTCCTTCTTAACCGATTGTTTAGGTCATTGACAACATTTTCGAGAGACTCTGACTGAATTTGCAAGGAAGGAGTGTTTTGTTGAAACTCGCCCAGAGTTGACTTCACCGTGGTTAAGTTCTCGTTGATGACTTTAATCTCTTCCACTTTTCTTTCCAAATTACCAACGCGGACTCCCAGACCGGCGATACTACCCTTTATTTCGTCTAGCTTTTTTGAGTTCTCAAGCTGATTTTGGGCAGAGTTAGCAATCAGGGCATCGATTGATACCCTAAGTTGGTCAATCTTTTCCGAGTTCGTCGGGGGCCCGGGGTTTGATTCGACGTCGCCCGCATTTGACAAGAGCATAAGCATGACAGATGTAACGACAAGTAGCTTCAGACAACTCGCATCACAGAAACGCTGAATGTACAGGCATTTGAACATCGGAAAGTGTTTATCTCGGGTTTTCCTCGGGTGAAAACAGCCAACCCGGGCTCTGTAGGTTGCAACATCAACGCCCATCTAAGCACTCAGGGGATTCACGGCCTTACAGAACGAAGCAAAAAATGCCCTGTTTTGGGCTTACCTGCAAATTCGGGGTGATTAGCACAGAGCTTGGGCCGCGAATCCCGCAGATACTCCGGTGCTTGCTTCTTTTGAAGGCCGTGCCGCTATCCCGCTGTGCTCCGATGCTCTTGCGACGTTGTCCGGCACACCGGACGGTAGAGGCCGCTTGCGCAGATCAGTGCAGGCGAGTGGTGACGTGGTGCGTGATAGGAGGGGGCGTGTGGTGTCCGTTGAAGGAGTCTGCAAATTCGGGGTGATTAGCACAGAGCTTGGGCCGCGAATCCCGCAGATACTCCGGTGCTGGCTTCTTTTGAAGGCCGTGCCGCTATCCCGCTGTGCTCCGATGCTCTTGCGATGTTGTCCGGCACACCGGACGGTAGAGGCCGCTTGCGCAGATCAGTGCAGGCGAGTGGTGACGTGGTGCGTGATAGGAGGGGGCGTGTGGCGTCCGTTGAAGGAGTCTGCAAATTCGGGGTGTTAGGAGGCTCAAGAAAAGGTATATTAGTATCGCGATAGTAAAGCTTATGGATGAGGCACAGAAAAGCAATTTTACACCGGTTTTCAAGTAGAGGGAGACAACACTGATTTTTTAGAGTGTAAACACTTATATTATAGGAATAACTCGATGTTATAAAACGTGCCCCTCGGTTTTGGACGACTTCGATACGTTTGGTTAAGTAGACTTGATGGGTGTTCCAGGTTGGTAAGCATAATCAAGTTTTGGGCGAACGTAAGTTTCGTAGGCTAGTTTACGGAGTTGAGGATGGCTGCTTTGAGGTTACGTGTAATGTATCCGAGGGCTCGAGAAGCATGAGCGCCTTTGACCAGTCGTAAGGCAGGAGCCAATGTTATTAGACCCTAGCTTAGTTACGAAACTGCACATAGATGCTGCTTGCACTAGCAGTACCCCGCTCAGTCGCCGCGGCTCGCCTTCCGTGGAGCTATGGTAACTGCAGTGCATTCTAGGTATAGAATATGTACGTTTTAGAGCAGAGCGTCTAGATAGCGTTCCACCGTTCTCTGTGGCAGAGCTTTATGGAACACACAGTTATGAAACGAAAATCTAGATGGCGCTTTAAACGATGGGAGGCAGACTGACCAGGACCAACAACGTCACGATTTCGTCCCATGCCGCGCGTGTTCGGCACCACTTAACGCCCCTGTAGGAAAAGGATGTTTCCGCGTCGTCCGGTTAAAATATGGCGTACTGATATTTTGTCACGCTCTCCGCGCCCGCTGGGTTATCCGAACTACAATATATGTGGAAACCGAAAAAAAAAAAAAACAGATGCTTAAATAGGACTGCAAGGCCCCTTGAAGTTTAGGGAAACTGTCCACAATCTCGCTGTGTAGACCTTGTTAGTGCCGCACTCCAAAATAAACTATAGATTTAAGACAAGGGGTGCTAATCTATTTTTAAATAATTAGAACGATCTATATATACATTTTTGAGCGAAACTAAAAGAATTGTGCGATCGATCATGTTAATTAGTATTTTTATATACAATTGTGAATAGTAAAAACCTACATTTTTTTATTGAGCACATGTTTGCCTCTTAGCACATGTGTGTGTATTTGTATCGTTGCTGAAGTATAAATATAAATACGTAAAAGTATAACCGCACAAATGTAATAATATAAATCTGTGACGAAATTCGATGTATATCAAAGCACAATTAAGCACGAATTTCAGTTCTGGGGTTATTCTATGAATACAAACAGGGGGAATGCCTTAGCTCTTAAACTCTTACGTGAAACAAATATTTTAATGACATAGGAACGTAAATATGCTTCATGTTTTAGGCTCGTTTTCAATTTGACAGCATTCCTTACGCAACATTCCCTTTACTGCTTAACGGAGGAGTGCAATATTTCTCTCGAACTTTCATTTTTTTTGTAATTTCCTGACAAAAAAAGAAGCGATTAGTTATTTGTTTTTGAGCATGAATTCCACTTTATACGTTACGCAGAGCTTTAAGCAAACAGTCATAAGTAGCCATATTTATACCGAGTTGAGTTCTGAAGGTAAGAGGGATTCATTGCTTAATCCCGAGAAATGCTATGCACGGATTTAAGAAACAAAACAGAGACTATTATATCGTCTGGTTTTTCGTTACAGTTACACCAAAACACTCCTCAATTTTTCTAGGTAATTGTTTAATGACGGTGTGAGGTATGACCATAAGTTTTCGTTTCTGTTACGTGAAGACGTTCCTCAAAGGTGTATCATAGGTATGGCCCCGCTTTTTTTTGTTTCTCTTACACTATGAAGCCCCTCAAAAGTATTGAGGTAATAGTTTAGTAATGTTATAATGTATGACCATGCTATTTCGTTTCCTTTACATTAAGAGGCTTTTCAGAGCTTATGAGGTAATATATTAGTGCGGTTATAAAGTAAGGCCAAGCTTTTTCGTTTCCTTTTTTTTTAGATTAAAACTTTTTTTATGCGTATTGGGATTGCATTTTAGCAAGATCATTAGGTATGGACACACTTTTGTTTTACGTTAAGACGCTTCTTAGAAGTATTAGGGTCATATTTTAGTGACGTAATCGAGTATGGCCATGCTTTTTCTATTCGTTTACATTAAGACGCTCCTCAAAACTATTGAGGGAATATTTTAGTAATGTTATGAGGTAGGACCATGCTTTGACATCAAATGTAAATTAGTTTACAAATGCTAGGGACCACTGCTTCTTCCTCAAGTCGCTTCGTCAGCTCAAGGAGAAAATGGTCAATCTCCGCAGAAGTGCGCGGGAACGCAATGTGAACGGAAACAAACAGAAAGATAAATCGCCCTTGCGGCGTTCCTTTCACGCTTGAAAGGTTCGGCAACGGCGTAACGTTTCTTCGACTGCCTCCTAGATGGCGACGCCATCGCGTGGTCGGCGTGTTTCTTCCAGCGACCGCACGGGGTCGATGGTGTCGCTTCCACAAGACTCGCCGCTTTCTTGGAAGAGGGCGGAGTTGAATACCGGCCGCTGTGGCGTTGCGAGAGAGCTGTTGCTTGGGGGTGCGTGTGCACACTGCCCGTGCGACGTTCGTATTTTTTTTTTTGTCTATTTATTAATAAAATATATCGACATACTCCTCCTTTTTTGTGCTTTTTAGTGGCTGCCTCTGGCGCAGTGCACTGTCGCGTGCCAGGTAACGTTCCGTTGTAACGCTATTGTCCTATAGGTCGTATACCTCTCACTTAAATGTTCGGTTTCCTTTTTCTTTATTTGTGTGTGTGCATGGGGGGGGGGGGGGGGGGGGGGCAGCCTTGTCGCAGGTTATTGTCGCGAGCGCGTAATGAATGGTTAGAAGACAATACAAAGAAGGATATCGATAAATTTGATGCAAACTCAAACGACTACCCTGAAGACGCATCATGAAGCGGCCTATACCCCCCTCTTTATTTACTCTAGCTTCTGAACGCAACAATAAATGTTTTACCTATGTACCGCGACTTGCTCAAGCTGAAAGTGAGCAACCGTGAACCACAAGACGGCATTAACATTGCGCCTATCGTTGTTAAGCACTTACGTTACTGTGCCTCCAGTAGGCACACTATTAGCCGTCAATTTTTAAATTTACAGAAATAATGACAAACTGGTGGTTAGTGTTAGGTCATTATTCAAAGTGTTTTTGGCTGGTCAAGTGAAATAAATGTTTTAATGGTACAAGGTGTAATTAAAAAGTTCCGATGATGATTTTGTAGCGTAAAATAGGAGGGCAGCACAGTAATGCACGTGCAGAATTCAAAGGAATTATACCAAAGGGCGTCGATCGGGAACTTTTGGAGCTGCGCTACAGGAGTTTTCGCGACCACGTGCATGGGCACGATGGCTATTTCACCATAGACTGCTAACCAGAGCGAGAGCGAACATCAATTCTGCGTCAAGCTCGGAATACAGGAGACGTTTGAAATGATTCAGGAGGCTTGTGTCAAAAATCAGTGAATGTTGCGAAGTGTTCTACCGGCATCCGCGCTTCAGAAACAGTGGAACATCGCTGGAAGACGAAGAGTGGTAGGGCGACATTATCCAACCTCTCTTCGACTTCAGTGACGTTCTGTCATCCTTGAGGCGAGTGTGCCACACTAAACACCTCGCAGACCTCACTGCTGTTTGACATAAGCCTTCTAAATCATTTCAAGGGCCTGTTTTAGATATGCGGAGTTCGACATTAAGTTAATGTTGGCTCTCGCTTTGGTTTGCAGTCTATGGAGATATCGCCAGTATAATCGCGCACGCGGTCAAACAAATTCGTGTAGCGCAGTTCCAAATGTCCAAAAAGTGACATCTTCTTGCATAATGACGCAGCAAGGTCCCTGCCTCCGACTGCTGAGTGCGCATTGCAGTGTTGCCCTCTTTTTTTACGCTACAAAATCAAACTCGGTACTTTTGTGAAAACTCGTCGTAGTAATAAAATAATATGGACATGTTGTCTTCGTTCTGACATCGTCAGCGAATTGATATCCAATGAGAGAAATATGTTTCACAATGAAACACCAAACTAGAATACATTAAAAATGTAATAAAATAGCTTTTACATATTTTTCATAATCCTTAATGATTTCTTTTATATTAGACTTTAAACGATTTTATACCAAGTGCGATGTTTTGCATAAGAAAAAAGTGTTGCATTTTTATATTTAGTGACACTAAATATTTCATGACATGAGATTTTTTTTTTACATTAGGAGGACTCTGTTTTTTGAGTGCCCTTGCAGTCTCAATGAAGTTTAATGCTCTAAAAGTTACGATATTTTGAGTACAAATGTAAACACTACGAGAAAATTTTACGCACCCTGTAATGAACTTTTTTATACTTTCGTTGTGAGTTTGCGTGTGTGTGTGTGTGTGTATGTGTTTGTGTTGGAGCATTTAAATTCTGCTTTAATGAAATTACGTGTTACGCCATGACAAATAAACTGCCCATATGCGAGAGTGAAGAGAGAAGGCTTCTGAAAGTGTAAATCCTAATGTGGTTCTCACAGTTAGAGGCCGGACGGTCCTCTCCGCATGTCATCCTCGAAATACGTACACACAGAACGCACCATATGTTTAATAAGCAAGCAGCAAACCGTCCTTACATAGTATCTTTGTTATTTTCTGTGTTTATTGCGTCCACAAACATCTCTCGACCTTTGGTGTTCGCGCATCATAGAAAGTGAAAAGGAAACAAAGTAAGCAATGCAAAATATCAAGAAAATTAAAACTACTGTAAAGCAAAAATTATAAACGTGTCGTTGAGGCTCCAGCAATTTTTTTCTCTTCAAAATTAATAAATAAATAAATAAATAAATAAAAGATCCCACTGATGTTGTTTTTTTTTGTTTTGTTTTTTTCTTGTCTTATATATGTTTTTATGTAGCTGAACGTGCTCACTCAGATCAAGCTCGTTCTGATTCCGCGGAACCGGTTCCCGGATCTCATCTTGCGTACGCGGAATTTGTTCTGATCTTGTACGATGTTCACACAGGTGGTCAGCTGCGTGCGCTACAGGACTCCGTCACTCCGAAATCGTCCATACGACCCCGGGAGCATGTAACTGCCCAGCAGAGTTCCATTCATGTAAGTGAGGGTGCACCTTGTACAACATATTTGTTTTTGTTTTTATGGGATCCGTCCGGGGGGATTTGAGAGGGAGGAGGGGGTATGCATATTTACAAGACCAGCCCTTGACTCCTTCTGCTGTTGACGGTGTTGCTAAATGCCCCCAATAACATTAAAATTAAAATCAAATCCGGTAATTTTTCTGTTTTATTCCAAACTTTCCTTCAAGAAGACGTACAGGCAAAGCTACACTTTAAAAGTCGGGACCAACGCCTCCAAGAAAAAAAACGTACTTTTTAAATTTCAATACCAAATTTTTGCTGGTTTTGTAATCATTATGCAGACAATTGAGTACTATACACATGTTCGTTTATTCTTCAGGAAACAATTGTCAACAAAGACACCTGGAATCCTAAAGCTTGTGGAGAAATGCATGCCAACCTGCATTTTTGTTAAAAAAAAATTTAAAGCCCACTTTTCAAGAAATGAAGTTTACAAAATCTGAAGTACGAACCCTAAACTCACTGCAATAAAATTTAGAAGATAATTGCTTTTTGCAAGGCACAGAAATATCTAAATGTGCCTAGGTGCATTTATAAAGGTTTAGGCCTGTTCTTGCATATGTATCTTAGCCCAACTTGCTGTGACATGGTACAAAAAAAATTTTTTATCTGCAATTATAATTATGATATCACTCGGTGCTAGTGGAAATAGAAATCTAAAAAAAAAAGCGAAGCAACGTCGCAAACGCTCTTCGTATATCTACCCACCGGCACCGGGCAACAAAGTTTGGTGTGGCAGGTTGCGCTATCTTATGGGGGGTTTTAGCACCTCTGAGATGGCCCGCGGGAGCAATCGTTGGACGCGATCTCGTGCTCAAATCTTCGAGTGCCCCGCCGATCTCTGACGCAGCGTTCGTATCCAATCGTTCGGTGGCTAGGCCTTCCCAATGCTTGCCATTTTGACTACTAGCTGCGCTGACTCGCAAGCGACCGAGGCGCCTCCCGTTCACTGCCCTGGGGCTATCTATACGCTTTCCAGCGCTTATCACTATACAGTGAAAAATGCCGAATCCCTGGGCTGTATACGCATGAAGGCTCTCTGATAATTCGCAGGAGATTTACTGCGCATATTTAAAACAGGTCCGGGGGTCAAAGCCCAATCGTCAAAGGTGTCAGCATGGTACAGGCGATTATTGGAATGGTCGATACATGCGCCCGTATAATGATTATGAGTAAAATCAATCCCACAATGAATATCGTTATTTGCGTCATACGCTTTTGTAAGAACGTATATATTGCGGGGATGTGCTTGTGAGGCAAGGGTTATGGGCTTTGTTATGAGTTAAATACATTATAATTTCAGTTGTAATTAATATGCTCGCGATTGAAGCTTTTTTTTAAGCCCATTTAGAACCAATATAGTGGCTCCCACACAGATCCGATATTCGGAAGTATGGCACGAATAATTGTTTACATCAGATAAATATCTCGTCTGTACCAGTTCGAAATCTTTGGTTAATGGTTCAAAGAGGTCATAAATCATTTCGATATTTAGAGATTAGTTTTCGAGTGCAACACAGCGCGAGAAACTACTCTACGAGAAGCCATGTCTCTCGGCGCAGGTCGTTGGAGACCCGGAAGGATAGGTTTGAACTTTGAACGTACATCGCACAAAGCCATAAGGAAATCACGCGGAACTCATGGGGGTGCCGTGTTTATTCGTTGTATCCTATGCTTTACAATACGACTACTCGCACCTCTAGTAGACGGCCACGGAGTTCTTCGAGGCATTTTACCCGCCCGTCTCTGCGGAGGCAGCAATGCACCGCCTCTTCGGCTAATGGTCGTTTGGCAAAACACAGCGTAGTGAAACGTTTCCTTCTATTCCTGTATTTTTTTTATATACTTTTATTCTAAGTCACCAACTCTCTTTGCGGCTGCTATAGCAATAAAGATATCTGGATTTTTCAAAGCGACGAAGTCAATGATTACGAACAGTGCGTTCGAAAACATTTGACCACATACTCTATTGTTTGTGAAACCAAAGGTTCGATTACGGATGCGCAGTTTCGTACTTGCGCCCACTCAATTTTGCATGACTGTGAGCTTATAATTTTGGATAACGCCGCACCCGGATTTAGATTCAATAAAAGATTCCAGAACGCTACTATTATTCCTAATTTTGCTCAATTTTCTTTTTATTTCTTTGTTATAACAAAAATGCGCACTTGTGTTGCAGGAGGGAGTCATATAAACGTCTTTGGTAAGACAAAATATGCCAAATTAATCCTACGGAAACTTTTTCTAAAACATTATGAACCTAAAAAAAAACATACGCGAGACGAGGACAAACAGCCAGAGCAGACAGCACGATTGATTTCCCTGATCCTCCCTCTAATTATCATCGTCTTTAGCGTTATTTCTTTTTTCTTTCAGGATTGAATCAGTATACGAGCAATAGAGACACCCTAGAGAGCGCTTTTCACCTTCGTATGTGCGTGCCGAACAGAGTAATACAGTGATGTCTAGCTAACATGGACACCTCCGTTCCCCACACCTGAGTTGCCCATAATAATTTGAGTCGTCCATAACAACAAGACAAGAATGCGTGAATTTACTAAGTTCGATTCTGAAAATGGTGTCTATGGAGCGTGGTATTCGAATTAATTAAAGGGGATCATATTAACGAGACATGACTGCACTTTCTATGACACCATCTCAAGTGAGATTCTGGCATACTGCTTTTGGGTCAGCCGATTCCCTAGATTTCACGTAAAATTTATGAAGTAGACATAATTTACAGTAACTATACAACACGTCCTGCGAGCAAACGTTCCGCTCAAACAATTGACAACGACCGCAAATGTCACAACGCTACAGGTGACAGAGGAGAGACGACTAACTATGAGACCATTTTGTTCTTAGCCCGAGACTGAGGCAGGAAAAGAGGAAAGTTTCGAAGTAGAAGAAAAATGAACAGTCGAGGACACGTCTCTAACACAGCTAAAGACAAGTTTATTTGGTCACCTTCTTATATACACTCCACAAACTTCACCACAGCACCTTCCCGATCTCGAAAGCCAAAAGATAACAAAGGTCTCACATCTTTCCACCACAATTGTCAAACGACCTTGACGTTTTCCACAAAGCAATGAACAATAGCTCCCCTCATCCAGAAGACACTTGTGAATCCTTCGCGTACACAGTACACTCTCTCCCTCTACTCTCCGACCCATAATAACAAAGCATCCCGGTAACAGAAGATATCAATCCACGTGATACACAAAGGAAGAAACCACTTACACCTTCACATTCAACAAGCACTTCACAAAACTTTCAAATCCGCAAGAATGATTTTGCGCTGCTGCTAAGCTGTAACGACACATGACTAATGCAGTTGCCCATTGATTTCATTCTCATTGTTTCTTTTACAACCCTTTTGATGTCGTTTAACTCCCTGTGTATTATCTCTGTTTCAGACCAGTGGGGTATACAATTATTACATTCTTGAACATGTTTCGCTATTTCCGAATTGGCAACGTTGTTTTTGACATTCCTTTTGTGTTCAGTCAATCTGTCATTTATACACCTTGACGTCTGCCCCACATATTTAAAGCCACATTCCAGGGGGATTTCATATACCACTCCATTACCACACGGAATAGACTTTTCTCGATGTGTTTTTGCGCATTCCCTTACACTTTTGTGGAAAGGTGTGAGCTTGCTTAACTTATAATCCGAACTAAAAACCAGATCTACATTGAACTTCTTGGCACAAGCCTTTAAGTTGTGAGAAATTTTGTGATAAAATGGAATTACAATAGTTCTATTTTTTGGCCTTTGCTTCGGTTCTCCTGTACATTTGTTTGCGAATTTTACGGATAACTGCTTCCTTACGAATTCATCCTCATAACCAGCACCGTTTAGCCTTCTCCACTGTCTTTCTACCGATTCGGCCAAGAAATGTGTACATGATCTTTCCATTGCATTTGTGATTAAAGACTTTACAATACCCGCTTTCACTGTTTTTGAATGGCAACTATTTTTTGACAGCAGCGGTTTCGCGCTTTCTTTTCCATATTCCCAACATAGCCCTTTTTCATTGTGAATCATAAGTTCTAAGAACTGCAGTCTACCATTCGTAGGTCGTTCGACCGTAAACTTCAGTTCCGGGGCTGCCGATCTGATCAATGCTTCCAGAGTGTCAGATAATCCCTCCCGAAAAGAACAGATTAAAATGTCATCGACATATCTTTTCACAAAACAGGACTCCGACGTCATCTCCTGCAATCTATCAGATACAATACAATCCAAAGAATTAAGGTAAATTTCCGCTAACGCCGGTGCGACACTCGACCCAATGCATACTCCCTCTTTCTGTAAATACTTTTTCCCTTCATACTCTACTATCGTTGACTGCAAGTAATAATGAAGAATGGCAAGAAAACTGTCGACCGAAATGCCTGACCGCGATTGGATCACAATACTCGATGATCATCATGGAAAGGAACGAGATGTGTTGTCAATGGACATCAAGGATCTTTATTACTCATTAGAGAAGAGCCGGCTGATGGAAAGGGTAAAAGGGGTGCTTGAAATGAATTTGGTAAGGTTCCAATCGCGGTCAGGCATTTCGGTCGACAGTTTTCTTGCCATTCTTGATTATTACTTGCAGTCAACGATAGTAGAGTATGAAGGGAAAAAGTATTTACAGAAAGAGGGAGTATGCATTGGGTCGAGTGTCGCACCGGCGTTAGCGGAAATTTACCTTAATTCTTTGGATTGTATTGTATCTGATAGATTGCAGGAGATGACGTCGGAGTCCTGTTTTGTGAAAAGATATGTCGATGACATTTTAATCTGTTCTTTTCGGGAGGGATTATCTGACACTCTGGAAGCATTGATCAGATGGGCAGCCCCGGAACTGAAGTTTACGGTCGAACGACCTACGAATGGTAGACTGCAGTTCTTAGAACTTATGATTCACAATGAAAAAGGGCTATGTTGGGAATATGGAAAAGAAAGCGCGAAACCGCTGCTGTCAAAAAATAGTTGCCATTCAAAAACAGTGAAAGCGGGTATTGTAAAGTCTTTAATCACAAATGCAATGGAAAGATCATGTACACATTTCTTGGCCGAATCGGTAGAAAGACAGTGGAGAAGGCTAAACGGTGCTGGTTATGAGGATGAATTCGTAAGGAAGCAGTTATCCGTAAAATTCGCAAACAAATGTACAGGAGAACCGAAGCAAAGGCCAAAAAATAGAACTATTGTAATTCCATTTTATCACAAAATTTCTCACAACTTAAAGGCTTGTGCCAAGAAGTTCAATGTAGATCTGGTTTTTAGTTCGGATTATAAGTTAAGCAAGCTCACACCTTTCCACAAAAGTGTAAGGGAATGCGCAAAAACACATCGAGAAAAGTCTATTCCGTGTGGTAATGGAGTGGTATATGAAATCCCCCTGGAATGTGGCTTTAAATATGTGGGGCAGACGTCAAGGTGTATAAATGACAGATTGACTGAACACAAAAGGAATGTCAAAAACAACGTTGCCAATTCGGAAATAGCGAAACATGTTCAAGAATGTAATAATTGTATACCCCACTGGTCTGAAACAGAGATAATACACAGGGAGTTAAACGACATCAAAAGGGTTGTAAAAGAAACAATGAGAATGAAATCAATGGGCAACTGCATTAGTCATGTGTCGTTACAGCTTAGCAGCAGCGCAAAATCATTCTTGCGGATTTGAAAGTTTTGTGAAGTGCTTGTTGAATGTGAAGGTGTAAGTGGTTTCTTCCTTTGTGTATCACGTGGATTGATATCTTCTGTTACCGGGATGCTTTGTTATTATGGGTCGGAGAGTAGAGGGAGAGAGTGTACTGTGTACGCGAAGGATTCACAAGTGTCTTCTGGATGAGGGGAGCTATTGTTCATTGCTTTGTGGAAAACGTCAAGGTCGTTTGACAATTGTGGTGGAAAGATGTGAGACCTTTGTTATCTTTTGGCTTTCGAGATCGGGAAGGTGCTGTGGTGAAGTTTGTGGAGTGTATATAAGAAGGTGACCAAATAAACTTGTCTTTAGCTGTGTTAGAGACGTGTCCTCGACTGTTCATTTTTCTTCTACTTCGAAACTTTCCTCTTTTCCTGCCTCAGTCTCGGGCTAAGAACAAAATGGTTAACATCCACCAGCTCGCCTGCGCAATCACTACATTATAACTATGAGAGTTTATATTTAATATTATATTTGGTGCTAGACGAGCTAAGTATCAGTTTGAAAAGTTTCAACTGTTATTTTTTTAGGGATCTGAATCTCATCTATTGCCGTCTTCTGCAGGCCGTATACATAGTTCATCCGCGTGGAACTACACGCACACTGACTGCACTGTAGAAATGCCTGTGCGTCTATACTTCTGAAAAAATCACGTGAAGGTTCACTTACCGATATCTACGGAGCGCAACCAGTGAGTGATAAAAAAAGAAAGAAAAACATTTTGGTTAAAAAAAAATGAAATCTTCGCAAGGACAGCGAGCGTTATATCTAATATAAGCTATATCAAAGTCCCTTCTCCGATTTCGTCTGTGAGTCAAATCACTCTTGGTCTAGCATGATGCTTAGGACAACTGGTTCCCTACCGAAACGAGTGGAAATTCTTGACCACTTTTTAAGGCCGGTGTACACATAGAGTTCAGCGATCCGTTAGTACTAAGAACACATCGCTGATGCAGTAGTGGCATTAATCTATAGCTTATCACTGATACCGCGCTGTACCAGAGCTGTACACTAATCTACCACAAAGTCAGTGCTGCGTCAGCAAGGTCAGCACTAATTTCAGTGCGAAACGATAAGATTGACGTAGCGCTGTGCTGTATGTTTGAACAGGGCTTTAAAGTAGCTTCAGATCCGAATGAAAATATATTGGACGGCTAACATCGATCCAAATTTTTCTAACGACCGTGCTTTCTGAGATGCGTAGATGCTTCCAGTGAATTCTGACCTTAACATGGTACGCCTGACAGATAACCTATTCGTGCGAAATGACGAGATCATGTTTCACACCAAGTCGTGTTTAGAAGTATGCTAAAGTATTAAGAGCGCGGCCATGCACATTGTGCTCAACTGCATTTATTCGGTCCGGCAGAAAATGGAGGTCGTTAACATCTGTGCTCGATACCCTCGATCGAAAACTGATTTCCCAGAGTAAATTGATTCTAGAACAACTATCGGCGATATAAATGAAGAGCTTTTGGTAACTGTAATTTTCAGTTAATTAGAGGGAAAGAGACAGTGAAACGCGCTCAAAATTTCGAAGGGCGTGACTCACTTGTAGAAAGAGAAAGCGTCTCTTTTTCGGCGCCGCTGAAACAGGACTCCATTCAGCAACGCGGCCGCGGGGATGGGGTTTTCTCTTTGCTTGGACGCCCGGCGGGGAGGATCACGTGACGGCGGCCGTCGAATGGGCGTTCGATCCAAGAGACAGTCCCCCTCTGCTCGGATAGAGAGGGAGGAGGAAAGTGGGCAGGTGTAACAAAAACCGTACCTGAGTGCTGGCGGGCAGCGGCGGCAGCGCGCGCATGAGGTCGCTTTGCCGACGTGCATGGCTGCTCTAGCCGTCGAGTGCGTGAGGCCGCTGTGGAGGCCGCCATTTTATGGTTATCTGGCTTTCTGGGAACGGAAAAGTACAAACCACTGGTTTTACTAAAGTATCTAAAACTTCCAGCGTCTCGTCAACGTGACCTCACTTTTCGCTTCAGAAACACGTTCTTTGTTTCTCGTGTAATAATTAGTTAATTGGAATGCCTAAGGAGAAGCTTAATAATTAGACTTAATTGTCATCTAAGCTCTCGAAGATTTATAACTCTAAATTTAAAAACAAAATATATACGGGAACAGAATTTCCCAGCAGAGAGGTTTTTGCAAGTTTCTCCCTTCACTGAGATCTTCACCAACGCCAATGATCGTTAAAAAGTAATACCTTTGATTGTAATTTTCAGAAATTTGAGAGTACGTTCCAATGAGTTGGCGCGCTGTACACGTAAAAAATATGGCTACGTCTCAACGCAAATATGTGCAAGCTGAGTTACAAATTCCATGCGACGCCTTTTGTCAATAAGTCATTTTAAATATACACGTTTCTCAATCATTACTGTTCTACAATCAGTTTTCGGTTTCGTCTCACAGTCAGAAACGTTTTACACGCAGTCAAAGGAATGGCAGGTCTGCTATTTTTGACCTAATAGGCGCCTTCTCTGCCTCCGCTAGAGGGAAATGCAAAAAAAAAAACAAATTGGGTAACTTCCATTTCCACTAAACCGTGATAAGTTCGGGATGAATTCGGTAATTATAATTGCACCGCCATTCAATTAAGCTAGTCTGATTGGGCTCTGCGTAACATTCCTAAACGTTTGTTCGATTAAAACTTAGGCATTCATTAGCATTACGATTATGACCAAAATTACTTTTATGTGCAACGCATATCGTAGCAGATTGTGTCGTAGGATGCGTCGTCCCCGCTTTATGCGTAAAAATGAAAAGGACGGCAAATTCAACAGGTTCAGATTTTCCAGCTGTTGACATTAAAGATAGATAGCGACCGACACATGGCAAGCAGACTACACTTCCAGTTGTGCAAATTATTCGTCGGAGATATTGCCCAACAGCAGTGTTCCTCTCTTCGGTCTTTCAGGAGACCTCCATTGACCTCGCCATCGTCCCACGATGACGTAAGAGAAAGGGGAAATTATTATTTCCGACGCTCCAAGGGGGTACCCTGTCTGGGCCGTCTCATGTAGCCGGTGTCCCAAAAAGGCGAGATCAGGAGATAAATGTGCGTTCGTCGACGTCTCTCAGCCCTCAGCGAGAAAGGATCGACCGTCCCCCCAAGGTTCGCTTGGAAGCCTGCATGACGCTCACCTATTAATTTTGAGGTTACGGGCATTCCTTGAACCGAGGACGGCTTTCCTCGGCCAATTAAAACGTGTTTTAGGAGGTAATTATATGCCGGGTTTTGGAAGCTTGTGTTTTTGTTTTGTCTGCGGGGTGCTAGACGTTTTGGGGAGACCCTGTATCTGTTTTCCAGACAAACTGCATTCCAGTTTTTTTACTTTTTGTTTCTGCGCGGGCCATTGCTTTATGATCTCGTATAAGCCAGACATCGCCCTCGGGGATTGGTCATTTTAATATTTTTATGCGTTGCTTATTAACTCTTTCATACAGAATTTTCTTTCCTATTTGATTATGCTCTCACAGGGCCTGGAAGTAGACATACGCATGGTGAAGGATGCAATATTTGCTTCGCGTATTTTGTGAAAAACAAAACAAACATTTCCTGTCATTTGTGAGCTAGGGCAAAATTTTAAAAGCGCATTCTCCACCATTGATCTGAATTCGTGCATACAACCAACTGGTTTAGGATATATTATGAACATTTAAACATGGAGACCACTCCCAAAGACCGTGACTCAGGGCTGTTTCAGAGGCGCACACCAAAACTAATCGGGACATAATTATGCGTTTAAAAAGTTTATTAATAATTACAACTACGTGCGTTTCCTAACTGTGATGTTCAGGTAATATTGTGAATAACCCTAATCGTTCCCAGCTGAATTCTGCCAACCGCAATTTTAAAGTACCGTTAAATTCCCGTTGGTTCTCATCATTTAAAGAAATATGTTATCTGAGTATATTTTTCCAGTAATATCACGGAATGTCGTAAGGAAATATATGAAAACAAAAGAAGGGTTTAGCAGCCCAGTTCTCCACGTATGACCGAAGGTTCAGCAGCCTGCTAATCTTTCCTGGCCCGCCAAATGCCGATATGTCTTTTTCGCCTGACTCTAATCCAAATTCAAAGACATCTCGTCGGCTCTAAAGCGGATTAGTCAAACATATATATAAAAAGAAACACGATTGGGCATCGTGTTTTACAAGGGCGCGGTTACGGAATGTTTCGACGAAATACGATCAGCTGCTTCCTAGCTGAACGGAGTCGGCCAGCAACATCAGCAGCAGAAAGCGGCGGCTACGGACGACGTCGACAACAAGCATTGCCAGTGAGCGGGGCGTTAATTAGAATCCTGTCGACAAGCAACGGCCACATTAATCTCAGCTTAATCACTCGGACTGTCAACCCGGACTGCATAAGGGAGTATGCCGCCGATCCCTGAGTGGCTGCTTAGCTTCGAGACGCTATCCACACTCGCAGGGAGGTCGCGCACATCAAGTGTTTCTCAATCGGCAGCGGAACCCGCGCGGGGGGAAAGGGGGGCTTTCCTGTCGCGCATGATTCGGATGCCACGAGACTCTCTGCTCGAGGCCGAGCAAGCCGCGGGGAGGATGGATTCCTGTGGCGAGCGAACGACGGACTTGCGCAAGAAAGAGACATTTCCAGCGGCGACGGGGCACGGCTGATGGATTTCCCTTGTTTGCCGGTGCAAGGTTTCGCGTTTCTGCTTCGAGTGCTCGGGGGAGAAGCTGCGAGACGCCCGCGAGCGCGTATACCAGGCCGCTGAAAGAAGAGAAGTCGAAACACGCAGAAAAGTAGGAAGAGAGGAACGATAAGGGCCGACAGGAGCCGTTCTTGTCGCCATGGTTTCATCGCCGCTGCGAGGACGTCTCAGGCGAAAGAAGGCAGTGAAAACGCGTATAGGGTCTCTGTAAACATGCACCAATAGAAGACTATTTTTTTAAATTCTATTTATAGATTTTTTTAGGAGTCTCACGTATCTCAGACTTTCACCGTTGTCATAATCGTTCAAATTGGCAGTATTAACAAGAAAGCAGGCGCTTTTGAAAACTGCCGAACCATGCTGACTTGGCTCTGTTCGAAACCTTATCCGGAGTATCAATGATAGACTGGATGCACGCCTTTTTGCCTCTGATAAGCTGGATGTTGTAGGGCTGTCGATGACGAGCAATATCATTAGCTCGACACAACGTTCGAACCGGCGGTCGACTATGTGAACTATATAAACATCGAATCGTGAGAATGTAGGTATTCCAAGATATTTGACACCATACAGAGGGAATGGTTTTATGGAAATTGTCACTAGCTTACAGACATCCCCTTGCCAAATCCATCCTTAGCGCAGTCTCAGATGGATAGTTAACAGGACTCATTTATATGCGAAGGCACCACTTTTTTTATTCCGGAAGCCGAAACTCGTCCAACGGCTTCGAATGCGAAAGCCAAACGCCGGACGCCGGCGTTCCGCATTCGAACGCGTTCGACGAGTGCAGCGGAGATAAAGGCAGCTAAGCTTTAGGTCTACCCACTAAATCTTCCAACCAGAGCTCGGCGTTATGATGCCCCCGCGCGCTATCGACTACTCCTCTTCCTCACATTCTCGGCATATTGAAATTCTTGAAACATTGCAGGTCCGGAAAAAGTATTTCCTACTTTCCGCCTTTGTCACTTTCAGAGTGGCTTGCGCTACAGGCTCTAACCGGAAGAGGAACGCTGTCTCACGCAGCCATACTCGGTGCTATTTAGGAGGTCCTCCCGCCTTTTGCGTGGATTCGACAGACGCTGCTCTTCTTCGGCCTGGTGTAATTTCGCCCCTCGTATACGAACATTATAATGATAGCGCAACCGACCTGCACGGCGTGCACTAACCATCGCATCCGCGGGAATTATAGGCGTTTATATTTTTTTTTGGTGGTATGGGGGGGGGGGGGGGGGGGGGGGGCAGCACGGGCTCCTCCTCTATACATCATCCTCTTTTTGTTTTTTTTTCATACGTTTATTTTATTTTTCCACGGCGCGGTAATCTTAACACATTATCGAAGGATTTAACGTCACTATACTGTTAACGCCTCGAACAGTGGTTATATATATATATATATATATATATGCGGCACTGATAAGAGCTCGAACGCTCTTTATCATTGCCTGCTCGTCTTTGGAAGATATTTACGGATGACCCGAAGGAACCGCCCAGATTGGTCTCGTTTCTCAGTTTCGGATTTGGTACGCGGCACCTGTGGGCGGGAGGTTCAAACCCGCCCATTCCGGGTATTAACCACTTAAAACCCACACACCTCACGAAACGCACGGGTGTTTCTAACCTCGTTTAATAAATGTGGAACACACTGAGTCACGTCACCGAGCTCCAGACGCCCTCTTCTCGGTAGTTCCAACTCGATGACAGGCAAGAGACGGAGTGCGACCGTCGTTGCCGCCTTTTCTACCCACGGAGTACAATCAACCCGACTGAACACCGTGCTCACCTTAATGGAGCACAACTAAAGCTTGCCTCACTAAGAAAAGCCACGCCTATCGTGTGCGCGAGGACACGCACATACAGACGCGTTCAACCGCTGGCCCACTTCGGCTGGATGTAGCTCTCTCGCAACTATAGTCCACAGATCTCATCTATATAGTAAGAAGAAAAAGGCAGAGCCTCTCGATTCGCCAAATTTGTGGAGCTTGTTAAGTCGGTCAGCCTCCCAGCTGCAAACCGCGTCTGTTGTTCCTTCGCTCATTGTCCCAAAATGTTTTTTTTTTATTTGTTTAGGGACGAAGAAACGGAAAGGAGAGACACTTGCGCAGACGACGAAATCTGTCGGGATAGCGTATTCTCTGCTTCCTCGTCTCTGTCTCGCTTCGTTCTCCTGTCGTCCCTAGCTTTTGCGAGGTTCGTTGGAAGCCCAACTCATGGCTAATGGAGCCGGCCGGCTGTTGGGTCCAACTCTTGGAAAAGGGCCGACCGACTTATCAGCGGCACAGCGGTTCCCCCCCTCAAGCCGGGCACGTTCCGGGATTCCACATTATGGCTTGCGTAAGGGGAAGCCTCGGGGAACGGTGCGAGAGCTTGAAAAAAAGTACAAAAACTGAAAAAAACAAAAAAACTTTGTGCATGTGTCTGTGTGTGTGTGCGCGCGCGCGTTAGGCGCCACTAGCCTTAGCAAATCGCTTGGTATGGCGTGCCCGCGCCCGCGCGTTTTCTTTGAAATCGATAAAAAAAAGAAAGAAAGAAAACGAAAAAAAAAAAGAATTCCGATTCCGGTCAGGTAGTGACGGGTGCTGACGTTCTCCTCTCCATTATCGTCGTTTGAGAGCATGGCAGCGAACAGAAATGACCCGAGGACAATAAAATAGCGTGGATTCCCGGGGGAAAAGACGAGGAGACTTGACCGGTCGCGACGAGTGAAGGTTCGTTGTATCTTCTCTGCGGTACTGTGACAGTTTATTGCCCCTGTTCTTTTACTCACTCTGTAAAGGTCTAAAAATGCACTGAAATCGTGCATCCAAATAGTCTTATCGCGGAGAACAGCTTTAATTAAGTGGTCCCGTAGCTTTTCTGCGTATCGACGTATCATTTTGATAGAGAAAGAGCTCGTTCTGACAGCAACGCGAATTGTGGTGCTTAATAAAACCAAATCGGAAAGCCGATGGCGAAGTGCTATCGGAAGTTTTAAAAAAACTACAAAAATATGTTCATTATTTTTTCTTTCTTTTTTGGGTTTAGATTAGCTCCAGGCAATGTATATCAAGAATGCTAACTCGTACTTAAAACGTGTTTACATTTCGTCCCTGCTTATGCACTTCTCACTCCGAATACTGAACATCGTATTAAGAAAGAGCAACCGGTGCTCTATGAGCCGAGGGAAAAATCTCGAAACGACCTTCGCGCAAAACGTGAACCGCATACGCCGGGCGGGAAAAAGGTACGCGTTGGTTTTAATTTCGCACTCTGCGAAAAACGAAAACTTTCAGTCTTTTCGACGTGAATATGTATGACGACGACCCTGACTGCTGTCGCTTTTTTTTGGCAGCGAAAAACATTACAACATTGGCGACGGCACACAAGTGACGCTTCCTTGGGAGACGTGTACATTTAGTTCTAACTGATCAGCATGAAGCCTTGCGCCAAGCAAGGGTGGCGTGAGGTTCAGTGCTTTAACCCGAACGGCGTGACCGCTCGACTTATCAGTAACGATCCACAGCACACCTTCGCCTTGAGATGGCGAACTGTCACGCTCTGCTTTTGTAAACGCTTTGAGAACACGCCATTTATTGCCACGTTCCGTAATTCCTACCTTCCGTATAGGGAAGCAGTTATGAAACCGTAACGCTTCTTTTGCCAAGTCTAACCGCATATAAAACGTGACACTCGCCATTCAAATTAGTTCTTACGAGCACGCTTTTCATATTAGGAATTGTGAAACGCGACGCGTCTCGATTTTTTTCTTCTTTGCGTTGCGAAACGATTAAACTAGTCGAGTTTCCAAGAAAATCTCTTAATGCATTTTTTTTCTTATGCTACTATACGCAATCGCAAGCGTGGAGTTCCCACTAACGCCCCATGTATGCAAAAACGTGCAGTATAGAAGGAAACTTCGGCAGGGCTTAATTGCATATGCAATTCTGTGTTGTCAGAAGTATATTCTGATCTAATGCGGAAGGTAGCCTCTAATCTAACAAAATCGTCTGTCAGTTCACTTCACTGCACAGCACGGAAAGTGCCAATCAGGGCGAACGATGAAGGAACCCTGCGAATGACGAAACTTGGATAGCCGTTAGATCTAAGAGAGACGATGCGCGCAGAGATAGTGAGCATGACGTTTCACTTGCTGCGTGTTCCTGCGCGCATCGCATTTTTCAGATATAATAGTCTCTCCAACTTGGTCATTCGCTGGAATTATTTTTATTGTTCGCCGCGATTGGCGGTCTCCGTATTTTGCTGAAAAGTGAACTGAAAGAAGACGTCCTATGTATTTTCTTCAGAGTTTAGTGTCGAATACGTCTATCGTTTCCATTCCTGCGGGAGTGTGCACACGCGTGGTTTGTCTCAAATCCACGCGAAATTGTCTTTGCGCCACGCGTGTTTTCTCTTATAACAGAACACTAGACACTGCTCTTGCACAGAGACAAGCAACCAAGCAAAATTGTCTGCACAAAAACATGCGTTATTCTTCTGGTGGTAACGACCGTGTTCTCGTAAACGAGCAACAAAACGCACGCAGAAAAAGCGCATCTTTAGATCCGTGATCGTCATCCCCGTATCGAGGCATCGTCGGCTCTCGGCGTAGGGCAATAACATTACAGCGTCTGCTGTATTCATGCCGCGCATTGATCGAGTCTGCTTCTTGTTTCTCCTCTTACACATTGTCTCGCTCTTTCTTTCTTTCTTTCTCTCTCTCTTTCTCTTTCTGTTCGGCGGTTCGGCACATGTCCCCTCCTGCATGCTCGTGCGCACGCAAACGCGAAAGCTACGTGACGACCATAGAGGCGACGCCAAGGATCGTGACTCGCTGTCATCACAGAAATCGAGCTTTCTGTTTTGTTAAACATTATTTTTTTTCTTTGCCTGCTACCGGGAGGGTCGATCGGTTTCCACATATAACCAGCCCCTTTTCTGTGTGTGTGTGTGTGCGCGCGCGCGCCCGTGTGCGTGTGCGTGTGCGTGTGCGTGTGCGTGTGCGTGTGCGTGTGCGTGCATGTGTGTGTGCTGTTTTTATACACATACAGTGGCCCGGATGCTGCCTTCACTCGTCCCTATTCTTTGCAAAAAAAAAGAAAAAAAAATATATATATATATATCTTTGCCACAGGACACACGCAATTTAGTTGAGGTCATAAGGTGTATATAATTCGCAAAAACCTCCCTAAATTAACTTTGAGGTCGACTTTGTTATAGATTTCAGCATAATTTACTTTTAAATGCAGCGGCTAAACAAAAATGATGAATACGCACGGATTATATACAGCATTTCTCCCGAATATAAACTTATCGCGCCTATACTAAAGATCTATTCGAGCTTTCTGTAGTTAAACATGCGAGGCATAATGCGAGCAGATGACATGTAGTGAACCTGAATATTATTAACGCGATTAAAGTATGCATCTATAGGTGTTACTCTTTGTTTCTTTTCTTGTTTTATGTCCCTAAAAAACGCACGTAAACCAATTTTATTACCTATTTTACCTTGGGGACGTATTTATGAAAAATACTACCTAAATTGGCGTAATAGTCCCTCTCATTCTGCTTTGCGACTTTGTCTTTGCATGTACATAGATACCGAGTCTGAGTCTAGACACTAAACATTCAGTCATCTGTATTAGTGATAGCTCTGTGCTGAGGTTTCTGAACTCATTACTCAGCCAGTTCTTATCCTCCTTACCGCATTCGCCTTACTCCATAGGAGGATTTTAGGATACTTAAACACGTAAAATGTACGTATCAGTAACAAAGCAACATTTTAGTCTCTCGCATAGTAGCTGAGATCTCCATCTATACATATTAACTTAACTTATTAATACTTAGTCGATATTTTTATGTGTTTTTTATTCATCAAAAGAACGTATTAAGTTTTTAGTAGGGAAGTATCGTTCTCGTCTCAACACCCACACAAAGGAAGCACCTAGAGATGAAGGCAAATGTATCGTATGAGTCCTTAATTCTTCCGTATTTTTTTTTTATTGCGACCCTCGTGAACAATGCAACGAGAAACAGCAGGAGGGGAGAATACGAGAGCGCTTGTAGACGTCAGAACGCTTAACTTTGTGTGGAATGATTCGTGGGTAGACCTAAAGCTAGTTGCCTTTGTCTACACTGCAATCGTCCAACACGTTAGAATGCGATAGCCAAACACCGGACGAATACAGTGTAGACAAAGAGAGCTAGCTTTAGGTCTACCCACGAATCATTCCAGCCAGAGCTCGGTATTCTGAAGTTCCCACGCGCTCTCGTATGTCCCTCACCCTCAATTTCTAGGCGGATAGCGATAATCGGTCTAAGAGCAATGTTTAAAGAAGCATCGAACGTATATTAAAACACGGTTTCGGTCTAATCAGTGTAAAGTCCACTTCACATTTCTTCGAACTGTCACACGAAAGCACTTCATACGCGAAGAGGAAGTCGTCTGCTTCCTGCGCAGAAGTTGTGGGGACGGGAGAACGACGCCGAGGCTCTGATTGGCTTTGATTGAAATAATAGTGCGTAGACCTCACTGATAGATGCCTTGAGGACTACCCACTATTTTTTTTTATTCAACCAGTAAAAGCTCGGCGTTTTGACAACATCGCCACCTTATGCAAGAAGCAGACTAACGTCTGTTGCGCATTGACGTTGTAAAACGTACCGAATTTATTCTACACTTAATGTTTGATATTTTGGTAGCAGCCATCTTTTTCAAATTATTTATATCGTTCAGCTGATCCTCGCCACAAAACGTCCTCACTGTTTAATTTGATCGCTACAACGAATTTTCTTGAGTGAGACGTTCTTTCTAGCACATTGATTCGAAAGATTTTATTCCCAATTGCCTCGTCGAAGTATACGATTCGATACGATACGAGTTTATTTTTCACTACAGATGCATGTGGTGAATGGGAGGCCGGAGAAAAAAGTTGCAGAGATGCAACTTGACTAAGCTCCGGCAAAACCCCTATTCAGCAGCTACGACAGAGCACAGAGAGATCTATTTACAAAGTGCGTGAGTATGACATCGAATGGGCAGCATGCAAGGCTAAATGAACAGTTCAAGGATATTGCTTTTGAACGGATGTACAACATCAATATTTCTATCAAAGTAGCTATTCAGTAAAACCGGCAAAGTGTAACTTATTCTCTGTTTACCATAATTGGTCCTACACCTCGGAATCTGCCAAGGCTGGTGATGTTTACATGAATAAAAGTCTCATTTTTCTTTTAAGTTAGAAAGTTTGGGAAGAATATCTGAGCGCACAAATGCCACATATTTGTACGCGATGGTTAATCGATAATCATTGACCTGTTGTATATTCAGGATTTTGTATGATTTAAACAATGACTGTATTGGATGTATGTACGCGACATTTGCAATTATTCTAATCACTTTTTCTACAGTAAATGTAGTGGGTTTAAATTCGAGAATGATGCGTTTCCCCTGACTAGATTACAATAAAACAAATAAGAATAAAATATTGAATTATATAGAGCCCTCTTTATACTTGTTGGAAGAGTATGTCTGTGTTTATTAAAAATTCCCACGATTTTTTCCGGTTTAGCGCAGAGATATTTAACATGATTAGTCCAAAGCATGTCCTCTGCAAAAACAATTCCAAGCTTTTTAATACTGCTTACAAATTCCATATTAAAAAAAAAATTAAGAGGATCTTAAAGTTCATTAGTCGGACCCCGTTTATTGCTGAACGTTCTGGGTCATATACAGATATTTCGATGGAGACCTGTGTTCAAAATATTTTTCGAAATTTCGCGCTTAAACATCGCCTGAAATGCAAGTCTCAAAGAAAGCAAAAAAGCAAGATATACAAGAAGATGCAGTAACAGCCGCTATAAATGGCTCGGTCACATTAGTTTTAACCTTCTCAGAATTATTTTAAAGTCAAAAGGACTAACTCATGGTACAAGGTAAGCGCGTTAAACAGTTAGCTGGACGGCCATCACTAAACGCTATCATGCACCTTCAAGTTTGCCGGAAACTTTATACACACCGGTCTCGTCTCCATGCACTCTGAGGTCAGGCAACATGCACCAAAGCATACACATCAGCAATTGGAGCAAGGCTTCGCAGGAATGCAGACAGATCATGCTGAATCAACCGAAGACTCTAAGGTTAATGGAAATCAACTGAAGAGCTCCTTACCGTACAAATGTGGTGCGTTTGGTTCTTGCGGCGTTGGAAGTCTCGGTGGTTTCGTCTCTCGTACCGCGCGGCAAGCTTGGGTCGTTCACCAGATGGCGTCGACGCGGTGTCTGCACCATTTCTGCTTCTGAGCGCGATTCGCAGGATTCTGCGGCGTCGCTGCGGACCGGTCTCCGATCGTTGTCACGTGCTATCACGAGACTGGAATAAGAATAAAGAGCGACATAAAACGGAGCCCCCGACCATACCACGAAGAAGAGCGAGGCGGTCTATACGCTTCGGGGCGAAACGGCGCGTCCATGCGGCCGCGATCGTTAAGTTGTTTTTGTTTTTGTGCGTGTGCGGGACGATAAAACCATGCCCCCTTGGCGCCCGCACACCGCGAAGGCAGGGATGTCGGATTCGAGACATGCGAGCTCAAGTGGCGGGTCGGAATGGAGAGGCCTGGGAACCCCTTCACGAGGGCCCCTTTTGGTGGAGGGAGGCGCTCAGGTGTGGAGAGCGTGCATAGATTTAATCAAGCCCAGCGCTGCGATGTAAATTTCTGTGTGTTTGTTCTCGGCCTGTGCGAACGAAAGAGAAACTAGTTTTCCCGCTTGTGAAATTGAAGAACGCGCGCGCGCGCGTCCCTCGGTCGGGCTCGTCCCGACGGAAGCACTTAACTAACCTTTTTGATGTTGGCTTTATTTCACTCACCTTTACAAACAAAAACATAAAATGGAGCCGGCAACGCTTCCGATAGCTTATCTGCACTAGTCCAGCCAAAACATTGCACCACATTGTCGGACAAAGTTGTCCGATTCGGCAACAAAGTATACCAAGCTGCTGAGATACGCTCTAGGAAACTGACCACGGTTCATGCACATCACGTTGAATGTTTCTTTCGGTTCTGCCTTGCTCATGTGCGATAGTTCCAATATCATTTAAAATTTGCATGGCGACGCTGCTTTAGAGAGTGCACTGTCGCATTGAATAGGACCGCAAATCAACGTTTAAGCTCCGTCTTGTCTATGTATTTTACACTTTCGTTTTAAAATTTCGGTCTGCCTTGGTAGGTTCGTGTTTATATTCTACCTCGAACATTCTTCATCAGTTCAACGTTATCAAAAAATTACCGAGAATAAACGCAACGAAGGAAGATACTCCTAAAACTGTCCCCCCCCCCCCCCTCCCCTCCCCCTTCTCCTAGAACCGGTTTTCTCTTCTCTCTTGTCGGACGCTCGTCGTCGTTGTCTGAGTAATCGTCTTCGTGGGTGTGATTAGCTCGCGGCTTGTTTTTCAATGACTTCTAGAAGATTCATGACCGGTAACCTGGGGTCGTCGACGTTGCCTCATCGCGGTTCCTTCATCCTCATATTGCTTCGTTTGTTTGCCAACAGACAACCTCTCTTATGAAGGGAACATAACAAAGATCTGTTCTCGCGCAAAAACAAACCGTCGCTTCAAATTGCAGTTCGACGAACCAAATGCGAGGTCATCGGTGTTTATTAATACCCGGTCTCAAGTTTGGAAAGTATACTCTGACGTGGTTCCTGAAGGAAGACTAAAAACGTGACAGGACGCGAGAGAACTCAAGTCTCTGCGGTGCTCGCGGAGGGCATGAATGGCGCGACTGCACGTGCGCACCGTCTACAACGGCTCAACGGTAGACAGTAAGGCCGTGATGGAGCGCTGGACATCATAGATGGTAAAATTACTTTCAAAGAGCAATTAAATTACATTACTAATTTCTTTTTTTTTTTGAAAATGACAAAAAATGTACATAACTTACATTACAGATTACTGCAGGCTAAAAGTAATGACATTGCATTACAAATTACTGCAGACTGAAAGTAATGACATTACATTACAATCACTTTCCAAGAGTAATTAAATTACTTTGGCATTACTTATCAATACCTTCAGGCAATAAATCGTGCTCATTTTGGGTACCAAAACTCAGATATATCTGTTTACATCGCAACAGCCTTATGCGCCTCAGGGTGAACCATACAGAACAGGTGTTTTGCTGGGGCACACGACATAAGTGTTAAGGAATAACTATGAATAGTTGATCTTTTGATGGGACTCAAAGGCAGTCGATTCACCCGTTTCCCTGTTCATTGTTTCGTGTTATTTTTTCGTCTTCCTGAATTGGATCTTCTTGTTCCTGTCAGTATGTTAAGTTGGGCAACGAGAGCTCGTTCTTACAAAAAAGTCGCTATATGAAACGTTTCCCTTCTGCCTTGGACGCAGTCTCATCCTATTTTCCAAAGGGCACTAGTTGACATTTTCCCGGTCATTCCTCTGAAAGTGTATGGTTCCCAAACACCCGAAGAGATTCACGTTATTGGGCGTTGTCACACAAAGGGGCTGCATGCTTGCTAGGCAGAAGCGTCACTAGTTCAGGCTATTTAAGCCCCGAGCTTCCTAAAATGTGTACTTTCCCAACCAATGGGTGGCGATATCTGGTCGTATACGCTTATTCCCGAATCAACGTGCAAAGGAAAGGCAACGAGGTATACCACAAGCGACACGTGCTTTATCGATTCCCGGCTTTTTTTGCTATAAAACGCGTTTTGGATTAACTATTTATTCCGGTCGTTTGTTGCTCACAGCTTACGGTTTGACCTTGCTTGACGGAAGAGCAAGAAGGCTGGGGATCCGTCTCTCCTGTCCTCTCAGGAGAGGAGAAACGAAGCGGAGGACGTATCACCTCACTGGTGATGTGCCTTCCGCCTCGTAGCCTATAAGCCCTTCACCACTAAGATGACAGTGTGGTGGAACTTGCGTTCGAGTTGGAACAGTCATACACCTATCCATATTTCGCCACGTAACCACGCTCTTGTTCATTCCCACGCGCAGAGAAAGGAACGGGTCACGTGATAAAGGAAGGTAATTGATTTATGCTGGTGAGCTCGTAGCTCCCATCACACTGTAAGCTTAGGGAGGAAAGTATAGTATCGCCGTGATGACCTGACGCCGTGAATCTGTCTTGCCTGGAGATCGTGAGCCGTGGCTCTCCAATGCCTTTACATTCAAGCTTTTCTTCTCGCCTTTTTAGCTAGCCTTTGTGCGTCTATCGAGTTCTTCGTACGAGGCTCTGCACCTGCTCAGATGGCCGTCGTTTGTCTGTTCTGATGTCTCTTTCACGACATTGAATCATGCAAAGTATTTTTCTATTTATATTGTTTAGGGCACCCCCCAAATATCTGCGCCATCGTATGCTTCCGCTATCTCTTGGCGGGTTACGGCAGCGTTCCCCCATAGAAGCCTACGTATTTCATCTGCATACATGGCAACAACGCTGAAACGTTACGCTTTGAACAATTTGCCATGTTACTACTCTATTCGATCATATACCGCTTTTGTTTGCAAAAATGTCAAGATGATGACGTCTAACCTGCAAGTTCCTCAGTCGAATAACTTTTTTTATGTATTGACACCACGAATAGTATCCAGGTTAATCGAAGTCTACAGTTTATTTTTGGGTACAAGCAAATCCTTCTGACTGTATACATTATCTAGGACCCCAATATTACGGCAAAATCTGTAGTGCATAAAATGTGTATTACATCTATAGAAAAATATATTTCGGAGGCAGCTCACACCAATGTTTGAGAAAGAACAAAATTCAAAGCAGCACAATTTAAAATATATATATATATATATATATATATATATATATATATATATATATATATATATATATATATATATATATATATATATATATATATATATATATAAGATTTGCCATTCGACTACAGTAAACCACAAGAATCGATAATGTGCTGGGTACATTTTGATGTTTTTAAAATTATTTTTTTAGGTCCCTGAGACTAAATTGCCAAATAAAGGGGATTTATTCTCGTGTAGACGTTAACGATCATTTCAAGTCTTTTGCTACTGACATAAATCAGCTAGAAGACAAAAACTGCTCTTTTGTAATACGATAATAACAAATTATTAAAAGTTCTTAAAATATGTTTACTCAGTGTCATTTTAATGCGATTAAAACAGTGTTTTTTATTGTAAGGAATTCGAGCATTGCGCTGAATCAACAATGTAAGAGACGATGATCTTTCTAACCATTCCGATGTAAAAACTAATAGTTATGCACGTGCTAAATATTTATATTTAATTCGTTATTCCAATTTCCCTGAACACAAACAACAACAAAACAAAATCAGGAAAGAGCGTATTGAAATATCCGACTTCATATAACATTCCTCGAAGAGGGCGGAAGCCAAAGATTTGCAATAACAGAGGCTTGTATTCGGCGGCCCTAAAGTTTGTATTTCGTCACCAGGTAAAAATTCGGCCGATCTCAGAAAGTTCCTGGATCAGGTGCGGGTGCCGAATTTGAAATGATTAACCCATGCCTAAAAACTGTCAAACTATGTCCACTTTGAGAAAAGCTTTTTTAAAGATGACTCATTTTAAAGGACTTGTCATAGCAGTATCTTTTAGTCAACAACCCTAAATTGTGGATTTCTTGTGAATGGGGCCAGCTGAACATGAAAAACACACAGAGAAAAAATATATTGCATTCGCACTGCTGGACTAGCAACATTTTATGATGCCTCTTTTTCCTTTTCTGTTAATCCTTGGTTCCGGCTTTCTTTTTCTTTGCACTAACTTAGATTTTTTAATTCTTTACACTTGATTTAGGTTTTTTTTTTCTTTACACTTAATTCGGAATTTCTTTTCCTTAAACGCATTGGCCTCTCTGCTGTCGGAATGTTCTCATCACTTTTCTTCTGTCTTCTTTAAGCAGTCTTCCTCTTCTACCTTTTCGTGGAACTCTTGTCACTCCGCAGGAAAATCTCTGAGCTGTGTAGTGCAACGGAAGGGGCACTAACACATACTCGCCTTTTTCTTCGATCGCTAAGGCTTCCAGTATTTTACGGGCGAGTTGATTTTTATGTCGCCCCACGATGTTTACGTTGCACAACGTTGCCTCGCATTGGCATGCGCGATAATGGGCTGCAAGGTGTCCTGCTGCTGTCAACTTTCGTAGAGATGTGGCATGCTCCCTGGTTCTCTCATTAATACAGCGCCCTGTCCGCCCAATATAACACTTTCCACATGTTAATGGATTGTTATAAATGACTTCTTTTTGACATTGGGCGTACCTTGTTTTGTGTGCGATGTTACATGCCTCTTGGTGCCTACGTTGGTTCTCGTTTACCCTGCCGCACATTGAATATCCTTTGTTCGGGGCGGAGCTTATCACCGGGACTCTTGACGGCCTGCGATCTTTTTTAGCCGGTGAGTGATCCCATGGAGATATGGTGCTACCACTATGGGATTGACAGTCTTTTTCTTTGTTGTTCGCTCGATGCCTTCCAATCCGCGCTTCAACTCCTGGGAGATCTTTTCACATATTGATACCAGTAGTGTTTCCGGATACCCAGCATCAAGTAGCCTGGATATCTGAATGTCAAACTCTTCTGGATCTGGTGTTCGGATGACTTCTTTGAGGCAGATATCAGTGGCGTGGTGGCGACCCCACGTTTCACGTTCTTTGAGTGTCCGGATTCCAATGGAAGAAACCCTTTGCAGGACCGAGCTTGGTATCGCCAGCAGACGTGGCCATTTTTAAAGTCTAAGGCAAGGTCAAGGAATCTGATAGATTTGTTTACGGGTAGTTCATGAGTGAACTCAAGTCCTGAGCAGCTCTGTTCAAAGGACCTCATGACATACTCGCGGCAACCGTTGTCATGTTCTTCTACCTCCGTGTTACAAAGTATTAAAAATCATCAACGTAGCTGAAGATGACTTCAATCTGGGGATCTTTCATGCTTCGTTGGATCGCAAGTCCGCATGTTGCGACAAACACATCGCTGAGGTAAGGAGGCACTCGAGACCCGATGCAAACACCCCTTTTCTGCACATACTGCTGACCTTGATAGGACACCACCGTGGCCTTCAGGTAAACACTTAGCAATTCCAAAAAGTTGTCGAGGGACATGCCAGCCGCACTTTGGAAAGATGCGAGACCTTGCTGTTCAATTGTTTCTTGAAGTATGTTTAGGAGGCCTGCATGGGGGATGGAGTAATACATATCCTTTATGTCAAGGGAATATCCAGAGGCAATGTTAGGACCATTTTCCTGCAGAAAGGAAATCACACTTTCTGAGCTTGAAATATTGAAAGGGTCTTGTACCTGCACTTGGGACAGTTGTTTGGCCAGAAATGTTCACACTTGTGCTTGCCAAGTATTTCTTTCTGATACAATTGCCCGGAACGGAATTCCCTCTTTATGTGTCTTGGCTGAGAAAAAGACCCGAGAGTTGGTTATTCTTATATCCTTTACCTTTGGTGACGAGACTCCCTAGCTGGTTATCACATCATCAAATGTTGCCAGTCCAGCGGTGCGAATGGTATATATTTTTTCTCTGTGTGTTTTTCTTATTCAGCTGGCCCCATTCACAAGCAATGAACCAACTTGCTCAGCTTAAGCCCTTAACAATGCGGATTTCTTCGAGAGTTAAGAACTCAGCCGATCTAAAAAAACTTCCTGAATAATGCGCGGGTAGCCTAATTTAAAATGATGAACGAATGCCTGAGAATAGATTAATTATGTCCATTTCGAGACAAATTTACACAAATATGGCACATTTTAGAGAATTGGCCATGGTAGCAGCTTCTTGTGGAGGGCGCTAAATGTCGTATTTCATCACCAGGGGCGCCCCAATTTCGAAAGAAGAACGAATGCGTATAAACAACGGAGCCATTCCCACTTTGAGACCGGCTTTTCAAAAAGGATTTGCTCTTAAGTATTTGCCCTTGTACCGGAATGGACTCAAGGGCTCTAAATTTGATACTCTGTGATTAGCTGGGAACTGGGTTGTCCTCAAAAATTTCTCTGTCGAGGCGCGGGTGCCCAAAATTCAAAAGATGAACGAATGCCTAAGATTAGACGAACCACTTTGGGACCGGTTTTCTCAAAAATAATTTACTTTGGAGTATTTGCCATAGTATCAGGATGAGCTCGAGGTCTCTCAACTTCATATTTTGATTTTTGCTGGGAATTGGGATGTCGTCAAAATTTTCTCTGGCGAAGCGCGTGTGCCCAAACTTCAAAAGATGAACGAATCCGTAAAAACAACCGAACCATCCCAAATTTGACACCTGTTTTCTCAAAAAGAATTCATTTTCGACTAATCACCACAGTGCCAGGATAGGCTCCAGGGCTCTACATCTTACATCCCGCCTCTAGTGTGGAACTTGGCTGCCAACGAAAAATTCCCTGGCAAGGCGCGGGTTTCCAAATATCAAATGGTGAACGAATTCCTAAGAACGGCCGGTACATCCCCACTTTGAGACGATGCTGTTCCGTATGCGTTGATCTTTTGATTATATGGCATGATAGATCCGGATAATAAAATTATAATCCGCTTTTTTTATAGCCATCCTTGCGCCTTTTGCATGAGCACTTACTTTAGCGCACCACCCCGTTTCTCATGTGCTTCGATTATTTCTAAAATTTACTGCTTCAGTGGTTTCCGTTGACTCGATTTTGAAAAATATGTTTATTTTTACTAATCAAAAGTACTAAGAAAATTTTAGTTTGTGATAATAAGCCCCTTATCTAATGTCCCCCTGGTCGAATAAGTTCCTTGATTTTACTGCAATAATGTAGCCTTGACGAATTAGAAACAAAAAACGACGCGAAGAGCAAAAAAAAAAAAAAAGCAGTCTAAACACATAATATAAGTGTAAAAAGTTATGATTAAGATTGCTGTGCATTCGGGCCGGGTGCAAATGCCCCATATGCGAAAGTTTCTATACTTAGTTTCAGCCTAAGTCCAGATGCAGCCGAAGCTACGAGCTAATTGGACCAATCAAACGGCCTCCAAAGCGCAAGTCACTGCCCCTTTCTTTTTATGATTTTATCACCGATGATAGAACACGTGCAGAAAGAGACGAACGACATGATGGTGCTTTTTTACATTGTCTTATGGGTCCCATCAGCTCGGGGCGTCGACTGCGTCATGGACTTAAAGGGGAAACGAAATATAGGCGATACTACCGCGTGCGTGGCGGGGTGATATGCATTTACGCCCCTACTACGGCGTAAAGATGTTTAATAATTTTTAGAACTTTGAAAAGTGCGTTCGAACAAGACGACCTTTAATTTTGGGGGAAATTTTAGCTGTTTTTGTCCGGGCACGACTTAGCGAATGTCTCGAGATATATAGATACTAGCGTTAATGTTTTAGTGATGCAGCTTGTTAATTGATTTATTTTTCTCAGAGACCAGAGAGAACCATTTTTTCAAATTCGTAGTCAAGTGAGATTGCCTGGTTCTTTTCAGGGGTTTATTGTTTCGTTAAGTGAGGGCGTATATAGGTGCCTGTGTACGCGAGTATATGAATGATAATGTCGATGCTTAATGGTTCCTAGTCACGTGTATTTCACTCAGATAGTTGTCTTGTGTGTCGAGCAAGCGACTAACGAAGAATTTGATTTATTTGCTTTTTTTTCAATTTCCCTGTATGGTTTTTGTACAGTGTCTTGAAGAAACTCAAGTGAATCCTGGTAACCCTAAAGGGAATACTCTTTCTTTTCTGTTGTGTTCTCCAGGGTCACTCCCAGTTAAGGCCTGGTTAGTTGAAAAAAAGGTATCCCAGTAGCTTGGTCTGACGACTGCATACTGCGCAGAAAGCACGAAACGGTTGATCACACTTTCCTGGACCGTTCAGACCTAGTCTTTTTTTGAGACCACCTGCAAGGAACTCTTAAGAAAAGATTGCCCATTAACGTCCTGTGGCAATGTTTTTGAGCGGTAGAAGGGGAAAATGACATTCCCTAGGACATAATCCCACTGCTGGGCCTGCACAGCAATGGCGTGCCGCATGGCTGTGCGCAACGCGAATATCGATGTTGGCCCAGTGCATAAGTGTTTTGTTGTGCACATATGCTCTCTGTGGGAATTCTATAGGGACCAGCAACCTACACCTGAGTGACTTCCACTTTTTGAGGTGTTGTCTACCCTCAAAGAGTTTTAGCTTGTTCGAGATTAGCCAAGATGGCTCTTCTCTTTTAGTGTTCCATCGTGATTGTGTGTCATTGGTTTGTGTCATCGTCCAAACCCGAAAAAGAAAGCCGTGTGTGTGGCGGAGTTGGAAACGTATGCGGATGTCACGCGAAGGAATGGGTTTAGAATCCCTCTCCGTACCGGATCCCCTTTTTATTACAGCGGAGCTGTTAAGGGCTAGTTCCCCAGTATCGTGTCCGTGGGCAAACAAATCTCGACACAAAACTCTAGGCAGTTAATTCTGAAGTCTTCTAAGAAATAAACTATAGGAAGGTGATAAGCTGGGCGAGTTGGTACTCGTTAAGCATGATGAAGAAAATAGCGCTTTGTCTGTCTTCTGTGTTCGTTTCCTGTCCCTGTCCTTGTCTTTTTTTAGATATATTTTTATAATGTTCTAAGAACTCCCTGCCAAATCCCGGGTATTATTGAGTGTTCCAGTTCAGGACATTCCTGAACTTGCTGCGTGTATAGAATTTGCGGCAACGCGCAGGTCTCGGGTCAGTCACCTTTCGTCGCTAACCCAGAATGAGTGGCACCTTTCTCTTTACGCTTGTAGGTGAATGTTCCCCCATTAAACGTTTATTTTTCGCTCAAACTTTATCTGTTTTTTATTGGTGACAACAGCTCGTCAGGAGGAAGTTGAATATAAATCAACGCGTAAGCAAGTATTTGCCTGGAATACATCAGTTGACAATCCATTCTTATGTACGTCTTGTTCAGAATCAACCACATACAACAGCTTATGTTCTACGCTTATTCTCGCTAACAACAGAGGTATATCGGAAGGTACCTAAGTATATCGCACTCAAAGTTAATTATAAGAAATATAGAAATGCGTGCGATGATGTCTGCGAAATCTTTAGACGTTCCGATGTTCTTCCTTTGATGGCGTATCGCCGTGAAATGGAAAGGGAGATGATAAAGTTATCAGTATGTTGCAACCGCCATACTCTCATTATCTCATCCTGTTTTATCCTGAACGTTGCTGTTTTTGTTTTGTTTTTATTCAGCACGCATTTCTCTTTGCTGAAAATTTGCACATGGCATAAAAGCTAAAGGCGAATACGCCACGTGGGGCCAGATAAGTGAACCAGAAGCACCTGTCACAAATTTCTGGACATGTATCCCAAACGAACCATCTCATTTGGGACAATAGTAATTTCAAAAGTAATGAGTTATTTTCTCGCAAATACTGCCTGAAAATAATTCATTTCATTACAAAGTTACCAGCTTAGAAAAGTATTTATTACGTTACTTATTACCACAAAAAGTAATTTAATTACTGCAATTTTATTACAGTAATGTCATTAATGCCATCTCTGCTGGGCTTGACTAATTGTTTAAGCGAGGTGTTTATTATTCGTGAATAATATTGTGACAGATCATCACGCGCTATCCTGGCTTGCGACTGTCAAAGACATATCCGGCCGCCTCGGGCCTTTGATTTTGCGACTTCCGGGATACGATTTTACTCTTACGCATAAGTCCGGACGCAAGCACTACGATGCCAACGCACTCTCGCGTTGCCCCGTACCAGCAGAGACAACACCCGCAAGTCAGTCTTCAGGCACTATACTGTGTTCTATTCTTGCCGCCCTCCCAAATGACACATTGCTCTCCGTTCAAAGCTCGGACCCCTGGATACGGCTAATTCTCGACCACCTCGAAGTGACACAACCGGTTACTAACCGTCGGTGTGTCCAAAGAGCACAGCACTACACCAACACTGACGGCCATCTCTACCGGCACGACTACACGCCCGAAGGCCGTCGCTGGCTTCTCGTGGTTCCGCCCATTTTATATTCCGAACTCTTGCGATTTCCGCACGACGATCCAACTGCGGGTCACCAAGGTCTCTTCAAGACATACGCCAGACTTCGTCAACGATTCTTTTGGCCCGGCATGTATCGCTCCGCTTGCATATACCTTCAGTCCTGTCCACTATGCCAGTATCGAAATTGTCCATCGTCCCTACCAACCGGCCTACTTCAACACCTCAGCCCACCACAAAAGCGCTTCGAAGTGATTGGTATCGACCTCCTTGGTCCTCTTCCCGTGTCCACCGCTGGCAATCAATGGATCATTGTCGCCATCGACCACGGCACCCGCTATGTGGAAACGGCACCCTTTTAATATGTGACCACTGAAGTAATTGCACCATTTCTCCTCTACGTCAGGGAGCCCCATGAGTCCTCATTATTGACCGCGGATGCTTCTTTTTAGCACAAACTGTGAAGGCACTACTCCACGCTTCCAATGTCAACCATCGCATGACCTCCCCGTACCACCCTCAAATAAATGGGCTTACTTAACGCATCAACCACACTCTCTCGGACATGATTTCCATGTACGCCAACTCTGAGCACACAGATTGGGATAAAATCCTGCCCTACGTCACATTCGCATATAACACGGCCATTCAGTCCACCACGGGATTCTCCCCATTCCATCTCGCGTAAGGCAGAGACGCATCTTCTACCTTGGACACCATTTTTCCCTATCCTAATGAGTATGATCAGGACGTTTACCGAAATTAGCTCGCCCCCCCCCCCCCCCACCCCTCCGAAATCACCCTACAACTCGCACGTGCACGCAACATGAAACACTAACAGGCCTCCAAACTTCATTACGATGCTTACCACAGGAGACATCCGCTTCTCGCGGGAATGACCTTGTCCTCATATCGACCCCTATTCGTCAAAATGGCCTGTGCAAAACGTTTCTACCGAAATAAAAGGGGCCATACAGAATTCTTCGGCAGACATCTCCGGTAAACTACATCATTGAACCCACGACCCATTCAAACGATCGCCGAAGTCATGGCACACACACAGTACATGTCAGCCGCTTCAAGCCCTTCCACTCAGGTACAAGCCCTCCCTGACCGCCGACGGCCAGGATGGCCTCCTCCTCCTGGGAGGCACCTGTGGTCAAAAAGCACCACGGGAAACGTGGCATGCGGTGCCCCGCGCATTTCTCGATCTCGAATCGCGAGGTCCGGATCGAGAGGCTTTTTCTTTCACAAATAGGTTCCAGCGGAGCAACCGCCGCTGCTTGTACTTCTTCAGTACTGACATAGACACCCTCACAACAGGCATGTAGCCAGGATTTTATTTCGGGGGAAGGGGGGGGGGGGGGGGGGGGGGGGAAGGCGCGTATGACAAAGTGCTGTATAAGGGGGAGGGGGGAAAGGAAGACCCAGCTAATTGAAACATTTCGGGGGGGGGGGGGGGCGGGCCCCATGGGCTCCCCCCCCTGGCTACGTGCCTGCCTCACAATATGCTTCACTGGAGGAAGAAATGTTATTTCCACTCATTTTCGGCGCTGCAACGCTCCTTTGTCGGCGTTGTTGCGTTATTCCCTTTGTGCGGTTGATTATATTCCGATTTATTTTCCTGAAGTTTAAATTCGTTTTTTTGTGAACTTGGAGTAGTGCAACTGAATTTGAGCATGGTATTTGTTTTTTGTTCCGAACCACCGCACCGCAATCACTAACTAAATTTTACAAAGAATAATAACCAGGTGGGGATTGTTATTATCATACTCTTTAGATGACAATATATTTGCCTTTTTGCAACGTTTACCAGTCTACCTGAACCTTTTACTTTAGCGAGATGTTTCTTACGTGCGTGTTATACAAACCGCGGCCTTTTAATGTATTTGCCACGCGTTGCTTGTCAAAGTGTTCGAACTTTCTTAATAGCCTGCTGTGCTATTTCGAAATATAGAAACAGAAAATAGGCGAAGACCGCAAGAGCCGCAGCCATGCCGAAGACAATCGCAAATACGCAGCGGTGCTTGAATGTTGTCACAATTGAAGAGTGGCGAGGTGGCTAGGAACTGATGATTAACTTTTATTGAGTGCGAACCTACGTCCGGAATGATAATGAAGGCGTCTGATCCGATTCTGCCAATCATGGCTTCTTTTAAACAATCTATGCTGTCGAGAACATTTTAAACAAGAACACTGGTAACCTAGTAAGTTTTGAACGAAATGTAAAATTTCAGAGGAGCAGCAATGGTTAAAATGAAGAACTAGGCTTGTGGGTCTCTAACCCGGCGCCTCCGCGGGGGAGCCTATTGCGCTGTCAAATGAACCGCGCACGCAACAATGTTTTATGTGAAAGTACGTACTTTTCTGACAGCATGTAATTAAAAACGGAAAATCACAATTTTTTTTTATGATAAGCGAGTGTTTTATTACTTATGAGCGAAGTACCGTTGCCATCAGAAGTTTGTTCTTGCGCAAATTCGGCCAGCTTTTCTTATGCTCAGCTCCCACCACATTTAAATGGTAAATAAGCTATTAGTATTATTATTGTCCACAATATTTGTCCGTACAGCATTCTTTCAGTAAAGTTTGTGGCAGTATTTTTTTTTTTTTTTAAGTTGCAATGTCGGTTTCTGTTGAGACAGTTCAGAGTACAATGTTTAATAACTTTGCCCCGCGGCATCTGCCACTAGGACATTGTCGGGATCGGGCTAAATTCGCTTTGCTTGTTTCATCTGCTCTATGGCATACTAGATTTAAACCTTCTTATGTATTCATTTAATGCCACAATACAGCTGAGTTTTTTTTTTCCAATGAGGCAAGGGAAGAAGCCATTAAATAATGCATTGTGCTTTGCATTCAGTTATTTTAAGTAAACTTTATCGATGCATTTCTGCTCGTCGATTTTGTTTTAAGTTTTGAAATGACGCATTTTGATAAATAAACAGCTTTACACAATATATTGTATTAAACCGCAACTTTACTAATCTCTTTTGACATTATAGATAACTCTAGGGCAGTTCCGTGATAACCTTTCATATGATTCGTGGTTACCTGTATTTTAACATTTTAAAGCAGTCAAGACAGTTAGAATACACGGAAACAACTGGATTCATTTAGCTTCCTCGCACGTGCTGAAGGTTAGACTCCATAGAGCGAAAAATACGACGAATTTTGCCCTCTGGTGTTAGCTGTGCGCGTGTCATCAGAACAGTGCAGCATAGCGCGCAGAGTGAACGTACCGATGTGCGAAGTCTGCCCATTTTTTGCCGCGTGTTCGCTCCATGAACTCCAGCTGCAACGGTCATGGCCGTCCATCCGAAAGCGTTAAAATCATATCTCAACATTTTCAACCACCGGACACTCTGCTGCATCTCTTCCTCGTGTTTGTATGACAGCTCCTAAACTGGCGTTGACGTAATTACAACAGCTAAAGGCAAAGAAACGTGTCCTGCCCACCAGATAACCACTGCTATCAGAATCAATTTCAGTCGATCCTTACATGCGTATTGCACCATACTCGGAACTTCGATTTCTCTCCCCTTCTGGTTTTTTTTTTCGTCCAGGTAGCATTGCGAATCTGGGCAATTTGTCATGCTAAGAGGGTTACATAGCAGAGTCAATCAAACCCAGAAAAGGCATTTACTACACAGAAGGGCGGAAAAAATAAACCATTAAACATCTTCCCACTTCTTTAAGGTTCAATTGTCAGGCAGAAGCTGGAAAAAAGATCCGCAGCATAGCATTGTTTGATTCCATCGTTACAGAAAAAATGTCTCCAGGCACCTTTGAATCCGAACTAGTGCAGCGTTTGAATATTTGGGTGTCATGCCGTTCTGTGACAGTAACTTACAAAACCGCAACAGACCCTTTGGAAACGTCCACGCCATCGCTTCTCCGCCATTGCTTGATCACATACTGTTAGCATGAATGGGACACCAGGGCTCCGTCATCGTTCGACGTGAGCTCGGCGCAGCTGGTTTTGAAAATGAGTGCTGTCATGGCGTTTGGCGAGAACCCCGGTTTAATCACACGCTTCGAGTTCAAGCAGTGGTGACCGGCAATGTTGCTTGATGAACTTTTGAAAAGGGTCTATCGCTTGATCGCTCGCTCCTGAATCTCCGCATAAGAAAATAGTCTAGTGAAAGGGGGCTTTTCATGTTGATTTACACCAATGCCTTATTTCCGTATGTTTCGTCTCGCTCTACGTTTTTCCTTAGCTTATATCCCGACTGTAGCGATTACAGTGCTACCTTGTTCGCACGAATAATAGCTTCCCTACGAATGCGATTCCCCTTAGAAGCCAAAGATAGGGCGATCAGCCAGGAAACTTCAGCGGGATCGCTCCCCCAGGCTTTTTTATATTGTTTCATTTGCCTACCCCCTGGCAGAAGAGTGCAAAAAGCCTCGAAAACTTGTTTGTTGCCGCCCTGTTTTGATGCAGCTCTGACCAGCAGAATGGTTTATGCGAGCCGAAGGCCAGGCCTCTCGTGCATGCCTGCACTTCTTCCCTTTCCCTCTCCGAAAAAAAAAGGGGGAAGATGCAGGGGCATGCGATAATATCCCCGTGCTCGGACCGTCCACAGGGCGGTTGCTTGGGTCTTGAGGGCAGACCCGGGCATCGTGGCGTGTATAAATACGCACGATGGCCTCAGGGAGGAAGCGGGGAGTGGGAAGAGAGAGAGAGGGGGGTCCGCGCAGGGGGTGCCGTGTAATTGCAGTGCCTCATCTCGACGCTGGCCCCTTTTGTCTTTCACCGCTGCCGCCGGGGGGCCCCTCTGGGGCAGTGGTCGAAGGTAGGCACCGCCGACCGGCCACTCCACCAGGGGGCGTGGCCTCCAACCATGGCCTTGGGGAGCGCCATCTTGCGTTTCTTGTTTCTTTCGTTTCTACTTTGTTTTTCCGTGTCGCATTTTAATTGTTTCTGGAGGTTGTTGATCCATCGCGCGATCAGCCTGCTGCTGCCGCTCTGCCGGCAGCACCAACAACAACGAAGGACGGGGCTCCAAGGTGGAAAACAAAACGGAGATATCAGGATGATATAAAAAAATTGCGTTTGTCGCGGACGTCGATTACAGAGGGGGCTCCGATGTAAGATTCCGCCTTGGAGAGGACGGACCCTTATTTCCTTATTCTTTCCGCGACTAGTTTACCGTCGCTGTTAATTTTTAATGCGTCCAGGCGCTTTGCATAATGCATAACGTAGGGACGGTAAAATTGTTTTTTGTTCGTGGTTTCTAATTTTTTTAAGTTCATTATTTCCGACATGTTTCGGGGACCTGGTGGTGTATTTTGAAATTGTTTTTCTTTTTTTACTTTTACCAATCAAATAACTTATAAAAATAAAACTGAATATGTTATTTGTTTATTTATAAATGAAATCAAAAAGCATCCATGCTTTTCAACACTGGTATATGGAGTTCTCTTTATTACCGTCTGTTCTAGTGCTTCCGGCACCATCTTCTCGACCATATTCACCAAATACTTATTGATTATTACACCAAATTGATTCTCAACTTCGACAGTGGTGTAGTCTCAAGCTGCGTTTGGAGGATGTGGCCACCGAGAAAGGCATGTCATAAGTTGTTCAAGATGTGTAACAAATTAAAGTTGACGTACGGATGTAACTAAACTCTTGAGTCGGTCAGGCAACCGTGGATATTTGAAAAACACCAGCCGTGAGCAACGGAGGAACCTCCTTTTTTAATGGTATGTATAAATGTTCACTGATTTTATTATAGTCAGGATAGTGGGCTAGAAGTTTGTTGAATGCCGGCATCAAGAGATGGCACACGTTTTTGTGGGCTTTGCTGCGGCATGAGTGTTTGTCTGGTATGTTTTGCTAATATTTCCTGCCTCAACATCTCTAAAATTTTCCTAAGTTCACGCTTAATTAATGCTGGAAGCATGAGCATTAATATACTTAATCATTGGGTGAACATTCTTAACATTTTTACAATATAGCACCAACGTTGGAATGAATTGATTGCATACATGGCAAGTTGCTCAAGTCGGCAGACCGAAGGCCTGAACAAGACAGGAAGTACCGCCCAGCCATACTTCTTTTCTCGAGCTGTTTCTACTGTTCTATCGTGCTTCCAGTAGTTTTACTCAAGAAAAAAAAACTATCAGAAACACATTGAGCATGACCAACACCTGCGACATCCGACATCATCCGAGAGCCCCGGCCGTTCGGCGAAATAAGCAACGTAGCTTCCCCCAGGTTTCCGCCCCCCCCCCCCCCCCCCTCCGTTCCCTGCTGAAGAGCGAGAGACAACCTTGGACTAGCGGCCGGAGCGGATGCGAAATTCGTCCGCAGCTAAATTCACGATCTAATGAATCATTTTTGTACAAACGATGCAAAGTTTCTACAGCTTATAAATACCGTAACTTTGGTTATATTTCAATATATATCATGAAAAGGTCTCCTTCCATTCGTAAGGTTAAAAATACCGTAAAACACTATTTTCCAACTGACTAACCATAAAACGCGCGTCACCTCCCATTCTGGTATTTTCATTATTAAAGTTTTTCTTGAGTACTGTATAGTTCTGACCGATGCACCCTCATTTTATCTATTAAAGGCTACCTTTGACTTGCAGACTTCTATAGGCGGTGAAAGGTTAAGACTTCAGGGAAAGCTCCTTCCACCTCTCTCCACCTTAGCAGAGCGAACACTGAAGAGGATGTATATCTCCTTTGCGGCGTTTTCTTTACTAAAATGTCAAGAGTTTGAGAAACTTTCTCTCAACTCAACCTGTCGCCGACTATAGCTTTTCATCTGTCTGTTAGTGATGCGATTTTATGAATTCACTTTTTATACAAGTTTTCCTTGACTACGTGGGAGTGTGGTGTACTGGCTGTCCGATTTTATGAGCTAAAATAAGAGTAAAAGCGCAGGCGAACTTGTGAACAATCATAATTAAGAATTAAAAACCTTGTGACAAGAAATCAAAATGAACATACACACCACCGTCTCAAAACCAGCACTGCATATAGCTGTCATTTACTTCCGCAACCGTCTTCCTTCTTTGTAAACTTCCATCCAAATTGTACACATTCAACAGCAGGCACACTCTCTACGCTGAGAAAACCTCGAGCACACAAACTGAATCTTTTTCCTTGTATTTTTCTTTGTAGTCTTCTTTCTAGTCGTATTCCAATTCATACGTGCATGTATGAATTGGAATACGACTATAAAAAATACGTCTAGAAAGAAGAATTTTTTTAACGTTTTTCTCCTGTGAGCGATTGACATTTGAAAAGTGCCTTTAGACCTGTGTTCGATGCTCATGGTTTCTCGGTGGTTGGTGTGTGCCTGCCGTTCGGAGTCGGGGCACGTCCTAACGGCAGGCACACACCAACCACCGAAAAAACATGAGCACGGAACACAGGTCTAAAGGCAGTTTTCAAGTGTCAATAGCTCACAGGAGAAAAACGTTCAGAAAATACCCGAGTCACAACCTAACTTGGATTAAACAGGCAAAAACGCTTTAGTGTCCTCCTCCAAAGTCAAAGAGCGCGCGCTTCTACGATTTCCGGTGCTCGTGATCCTAATTGTTTCCTTAATCACACTTTTAAGCAGATATTTTTCTTTGCCAAGCACTGTCATCTGCTTCTAATCTGGGAAACAATAACTACATTGACTCAGGTGTTTTACAATTCAGAATTGACAGGAGAAGAATTAACAGCTCTCTTGTGCTCGAATATTCGGTCGTTCAAGCAGCGGCCGGTTTGATCCACGTACGAGCACCCACTGCCCATTGGTATCAAGTATACGACTGCCATCTCACAAGTGGTTGCTGCACATTTATAGTTTTTTTTGTCAACCTTGCCTACCTTCCGAAAAATTAGTTAGCCTACTTAATTTGAAATAATTTTTAAAATCAAGTCATACACCATGACTTCCTGCCAATGCATTCAGGTTGTGTGGGACACCATGAAAGAAGGGCACGCATGCCCATTTATCAGGTTTCTTCCGAGGTTCTGTAGTTTTGCCGAAACATACCAGAACATGTTGCGACACACTTAATCGAACGCTCAAAATATACCCTGAGGCTTGAAGGTAAACGTTCGGCAGCCCTCTGCCTGGTTAGACATGAAGCGAAAAATAGGGACTCTAAATTAAATATTTGGTTAGAGTCCCTATTTTTCGCTTCATACCCTAAGGGACCCAATCTCGACATTTCAAAGGAGAGGCTTTGTTGAACATAGTTGGAACAGGACTTATTGAGGGCGCTTCTGAGGAGAGAACATGCTACTCCTTTTTTGACTGCACTCGGGTGGCAACTTTGGAAGGACAACAAAGGTATTCTTTCCCTACTTTTCCTGAGCATGACCCTTTGTTTGCCGGGTAGGATTTTCACGAAGTTTGGGAACGAAAACTTGTCAATAAAAACCAAGCAAGTGCACTTCAAGAAAAAATGAAAGAAAAAGGTAGCAACGGTGCGTTTTCCTCCCTTCTACTGATGCCCACAAGCGGAGAGGAGAAGAAGGGAGGAACGAGACGTTTTTCTGCATCTCCAGGCAGACGGCAGAAAGCTTCCACCCTCCCCACTCATCTCCTTTCGGTTTCGTTTTTCGAGCACGTCGCGCACCTTGTTCAATAAATGTCGTTGCAATTCCGTCTCCCACTCTAAACGGGCAGAACATTTCGGTTGCATTGATGTTTTTACCACTAAATTTATCAAAAGAGCAAACTAAGCCGCTAGAAACAGCGAACTTCCGGAGCAGTGCCAGCAGTGCTACGTACACTGGGCTAAGAGGGCCGTTTCCGGATTACGAAACCAACGCGAAACCACGCGGTCCACGTGGTTTACGCGGACCGACGTGTCGACGTCGACGATGTTATGGAAATCGCGGAAACTGAGTTCAAGACAGGCAGGTTTTGTTGCCGGGTGCCTAAGTGCCTTCTGTGCTGAGTGTGGTTCTGCTTCACCGCCAAACGGCAATCAACGTGGTTCTGTATTTCTGCGTGTCAGCAACATAGAGGCAACATCGCGATGGCAGTGTTGTGCGTTGTGAACAGAAGACTGGAATTATCGCCGATGTGAGCGTGTGGTCGCGTACCAGTGGTATAACAACAAGATGAGACGACGTAAACTGTGGGGCATTGATGTTGTCGGTCGGGCCGAGAGGGATGGGGTTGACATACAGATTTACATTGAAGAGTGTATGACCGCTTGAGGGGATTACGATGCAATCGATCGACCCGCTGATAGTCATGTTGTAATGCTGGTCTGAACCGTAGCTTCTATCGTACAGTGGCCAATGAGCGATTGCACTCTGGGGAAAGGACTGAACAGTATGGAATTATGACGCAAAGTACGTATATTTAAGTTTGGAATTTTAGCATTAAGGGAGGATGGTAGGTGAAATGGACAAAAAAAAGTTTGTTCTTTATTCTGATGTTTAAATATACTACGGTTCCTTGGGAAACTGCCCTCCAAGTTCCGCGCCAGGATTTGCGCTAGAGGTTTTCGAGCTCGCCACGGCGGAGCTCCGTACAGTTTACACCTGCTTCAAGTCGCTGCTTTGACTGCATTCGTGTTGATTGAAAAGCGATTTTTCTGCCCGTGAAGCTTCGCTTCCACCTGAGTGAAAACCCCTTCTACTCAGATTAATTCAAGACGACCATTGCAGCCGCGGGCCGAACAGCACAAATAGAAAAACAAACACCACAATTGAAATACTGGGTGCGACGTGCCGGGCGAGGAAGCAAACACAGGGCTTGGAACCGGTCTAGAGCGGCTTGATTTATTGGCATTCAAATAATTACGGAATGAGCGTTTACTTTTTTCTAAGAGATTCATTCCCTGAGCCGTTCAAAATGCTCTAAGAGGTATGACACTACTGGAAAAAAAAGCAACATGCTGGGAATATTTTTTACTGCTTAGGTGGCCACCTGAGAAGATGAGTACCTTCAAAACGACCAGTGTAAACGACGGAAACGCAGAGCTCAGAAGTAGTGATCGGGTTAGTGTGCTGTTGTATTGATGTCTGTGTGTGCCGTGCATGTGTACGCGCTCAATGTATATGCCCAGCTCATGCTTGTCGTACGTGTAATGTGTCTACGTGTCTGTATACACTCTAAAAAGAAAGGGTATCACCTTACACCCTTTTGTCCCATATAATACACCCCAAAACTTCATTTCGACGTACAGCGCCCTATAATCGAGCAGACGGCACGAAATTTTACCAGGGGCTTGATAACGGTGCGATATAACTTATTGAATTGCTAAAGCACGTATCAAAGACCAAAGAAAGAAAACACGGAGCTTTTGCAGTACGGCCAAGAAAACTCCGATAATCTTTTTTGTAGTCATTAATACGTACATCAGCTATCTTAATAAGTTGTACCACACGGCTATCAAGCCCCTCGTAAACTTTGGGGCCGCCTGTTCGATTACGGGGCGCTGTACGTCGAGTTGAAGTTTTGGGGTGTATTATATGGGACAAGGGGTGTAATAAGACACCTTTTTTTCTGAGAGTGTAGTAAAGGTTCTTGAAGATCCCGAAGCGAAATTGTTGCGTGAGAAATTAAGAATATTTTTGTAGAACATTAATTGGTCGGTGCCAGCGCCATCTAGCCTAGCTACTTGCAATTACTCTGCTTGACGCTGCCATCTAGTGGCAAGCTATTTAACCTTCTTTCACTCTACGTGATAATTTCTGGTTATCGTGCAACAGCTGCTTCGAATTTGCTCTCTTGAGAGCGGCTTTTGGTTTCGGGACTGGTTTAACATGTCTCCGTGTTGTGCGGTTAACGAATGAATTTTGGCTCGAGGTAGAGCTCAGTGAGACGTAATGTGCGCGAAGTAACTGGGTATCGGTTGTCTCCGTTTAACATCGCAGTGATGACGACAAGAAGACTGAGTAACCGCTTTCAAAACGCAATTTTCTTTGCCTGCGGGGGGACGCTGGCTTCGGAAATAAAAACAGTTCGCCGAAAGCTCGTGTTACGCCTTTTATTTGCTGCTCCTCTCGTCCCGTACAAGAGATGTAGCGTCCTCGTTAAGCATTATTGAGCTCGATTAGCTCGATTCGGGGCCACCGTAATGAGATGCTTGCGATGGAGGAACTTTGCTACCCTGCTTTCAGGGCGGACGTTTCTCCCTCACTAAAGGAACATAGGTTACAAGAGCGTTCCTCCCTTCAGGGAGGACTATAGGTACCCTTTTTTCTAAGAGTGTGGTGCGCTACGTGTACGCACAAGGGAGGCAGAGGGAATCGGAACTCTCCAGTGTTTCCGTATACCGGTTGGTGTGCGACCTAACTGACGCAAGTGAGCAGGGGTTGGGATTGAGCCCAGGTCTAGGTTCCCTTTGTTCTGCAGCACGAGCTTTCGCCATACACGTTCGGAGCTGTGGTGCGCCACCGACAGCCACTATGGACAGCTGTAACGGGACGCGATTAAAATAGGATTTGACTTCATGCCGTAGTATGTGCGTGCTCCTATTTCGGAATATCGCACCCGCGCTATGGTTTTTTAGCGGCAGAATTGTTTACGTTTCACTTACTTCAAAACTGTAGCGCTGACGAAATTCACTGAATTTCTTAAATCCACGCCACAGACCGGCGTCCGTCGCAAGACAAGTAGAATTCGATGAAATCGACCAGGGTGTGGTTTGCAATGCATGAGTCGATCCGAGTGTTTGACTCAAAGCGTTAGCTTGTTTGTAGAAACGGGTGAAGCGTACCAAAAGAGACACGGATATACCTGCATGCTCGGCGATCGTGTTCCAGCACCCTAACCGCGATCCTCGTACAGAGAGCAGAAGTGTTGCAAATGCGGGTCTGCCACGTCATAGTCCAAACTGACACCTAATCCAAAAAGTCCGGAACTACTTCACTCAAGAATACAAAGCCGCTAGCTCCATCCCCCTCAGCTTTCTATGCATTGCCACAGAAAGTTGTCTCGACTATAGCCACGTGCCCACGAGTCGTGACTCAGTGGCACGAACCAAGTGACCACGTTACCCAGAGTGGCGTCCGGCTATATTAAGCAGGAAGTTACCAGTTAAATTTAGCTGAATGTTAGCTTGGTATATTAATTTGAATTTGATTGTACTGCGTGTAGCTAATCCGCCAAATTTAGCTGTCTGATGTGGCTACGCGAAGAAAATCTTGACTTTGTTTTCGATTAAATACGTTTAAAGTTTTCGTGCTCATTCGATCTTCATCCACGGACTCCTGCTGCCTCTGTGTGATATTGCGTCACGCGATTGTGACAGAACGTCAACGCTCCCGTCGATCAATCTTCCACTGTTCCGGATGAACGAACTGCAAGTATGACATGGAAGGGCTTGTAAATAGTAAATATCGTAGAATGTATTAGAAATGTGATTTAGCGTAGGTTCTTACTTATTCCCTCTTAATCAAAGCGCAGGTTAATGTACCGTCGTAAATTCCCCCAAAACGCAAATATTATGTCCGTGCTCGCTTTAGAAGACACCCTTTCGAAAAGTGTCTTTACATCGTATTTTCGATTTCAGTTGTGCTTGCATTGTTTCTCTGGAATTGACATTAGACGCCGACGGTTTCAATCTAGTGATTTGGTCTTTCTTTGTACTCGGACGAAACTCGTACTAGCGAACCTAATGACCCAGACAGTTATCCGAGGAACCTTTTGGCAATTATTATAAGCTCCGGCGTTGAACAATGTTGGCACCTCTCGATCGTTTTCCAACAATATATGTGCCTCTTTTCCGACTTCCGGTTGTAACGTGTTTTCCAACGGAGCTGCGTTTCCAGGCCATTCTGAATACTTTTGGCACAACGAGTTGAGTCATTTCCACCAGATAACACTGTCTCGAAGCTCGTGAATAGTCAATCCTCTTGTCAAGAGGTCAGCCGGATTGTCTTGACCGCCGCAGTGACTCCAATAGCCCGGTGACATCAATGCTAGTATTTCCGTTACCCTGTTTTTGACACCTGGCTTCCATTTCTGCGGTCCTACTTTCACCGAACTCAGGGCAACTGCCGAATCCGTCCACATGATGTAGTCCAGGTCCAGGTCATAATAGGAGTCTTTTATGTATTTTAATAGCTTGTATCCCATATTAGCTCGCATGAGCTCTAGCCCAGGCAGTGTTAAAAATTTTATCGGTTCGACCCTGATCTCCGGGACAATCAACATGGTAACTACATTTCCATTGGCCATCCTCAGTTCTCAAGTATGCGCTGTTTTAATCTTTAATCATGAAATACCAACTAGCCCAAACTTCTACTTTACACAAGTATGCGCACGACCCGTAGGCTTTCATATTGCATCTGCGAAGACGTGCAATTGCATTTTTCTCGCTTCTGGCAGAACACCTTGCCTTATGTATCTCGGTACTTTCAAAGAGTGCAGCTGCACAAGATCCGTCGTCTAGGCGTGGCATTCTTTTGCCAACTCTGGAAATAGTGCTTCATCTCAGCTCATCACAAGTATCCATAGTTTTTGGAAGAGCAACTTGGCCGTTAGGACGAATGGTGCGATCTATCCGAGAGGATCAAATACGCTTCAAGCGGCCTTGAGAATGAATCTATCGTTGTCCAGATTTTTGAGTGAGGAATTCCAGAAGAGACTCTACCTTGTACATAAAAACAATCATTCTGCTTGTCCCAGATCATACAAAGTACTTTGGTGATTTGCGAAGGTGTGGGTCTCTTTCTTTCTCATATAATTTCTGGTTCATTATTGCCGAATTGCAGCTGTAATTCTTCGTTGTTAGCGGTCCATTTCCCCAAGGTCATTCCAGTGTTTTTCATAACGTGAATAGAGGTTTTGTAAAGTCTCACAGCCTCCTGAATACTCTCTTTGTAAAGTCTCGCAGCCTCCTGAATACTCTATATTTTTTGTATTACTACTGGTGAATGTGTTCAGAGTGATCCTTGTTGTCGGAAGGACCCTTAATCCAAGACGCTGTGCTAGATTTTTTTATTAAATGAGCGTTGGCTACCTCCGTCGAATATTCCTTTGACATAGCTGGTACTTCGTTAAGGACCGCCCATGCCTTGAACATTTGTAGGTATACTCTGCACCTTTTTTTTTTTTTTTTGTCGGAGCGTGTGGCCGCGCGGAATGCAGAAAAAGGAATTATGTCGTTTCCTTCGAATGAACCTACCCTTTTCTGTTTGACGAACGCAGGATCGCACGTTGTTGTTTCGTGCCTACTTCCAAATATCGGACATTTTACCAATCTTCGGCAATTTTTTGCCCTGTTACTCTGGAGTGTGCATCGAAAACACCTAAAGTCCAATGACAGCAGGTTCGTTTTTTTTAGCTAGCTGTTTGTTGCATACACAAGATGGCGTGCCGTGCGTATTGGGATAACAAAAGTAGCACTCACCCGCCTGGACATTGGTGGTGTTGTACAGAGCAAATGCAGATGGAGTCAACTTCGTCTTTGTCTCATTCTTGGTTCTTGAGTACTCGAGCGCGCTTCTTTCTTGGCTTTCCACTTCCGCGCGCAAAAAGCAAAGCATTCCAGTCAGCTCTCAAACTGAATAGGACGGAATAGTTGGTGACCTTGAACTTTAAGTTGTAGAACAGTTATCTTGGTCTAGAGCTGAAGAGTTATCGAAAGTCATGTTGCTGAGTTGTCTGTGATATTCGACTGTAATCTCGTAGGGTAACGCCCTGGCAAGGATATCACACAGTATGGCTGAGAAACTTTATGTGGGCACCTTCAGAGAGATGAAGCATCGAATGTTGAGCTGGGTGGTGTCACACAGGTTTCTCAGGCCCTTAACGCCGCCGGCCGACGCAACTTGCGGTAGATTCCGAAGAGCATTCAGATGCTCTCTTTCTATTCTTCTCTGGCCTCCAAACCACTGCTGTAAAATGGTAATTGCTTCAGCATAGCATGTTTCCGTAGTTGGTAGTCCGGCTATTGCTGTTGCTGTATCTCCAGTAAAGCACCGACAAAGGTAGTGAAACTTATCTGTGGTTGGCAATGTCGGATTCATGTGAATTACACCATTAAACTGCTGCCAGGATACTAGCCAGTTGCTTAGCCCTCCCTCAAAAGTGGACAGTTCAAGCTTTGGGAGCTTTGGTCTGCGACTGGCTGAGTTATCTTGAATGACGGCCTGCGCTGCCATATTCGCAACTGAATTTTCCAATCCCCGAGGTTCTAGGGCTTCAGTTTTGCTTTTCAGATCGCTGAATATCATGACTGCATCGCCTTGATATTCAACAGTAGCGATACACTCCTGATCCAGCTGCTTTACCGGAATGAGTGGCTCTAGCTCACCGTCAATTTGCAGAAGCTCTGTGTTGTTGGTAGTGAGCCTTTCATTGTTCTAAGGGACTTTAGCAATGTCCGGACTGGTAGTGAGCCTTTCACTGATCAAATGGACATTAGCAATGTCCAAGCTGGCATCCTGTAGAACTCGATCTCCGTCGTTTATAATCTTGGTGTTCTGTGCCCGTCGAGCCGAGCGCCTAGCGTTTAGCCTCGCCATTGCCAATCAGTAGTTCCGAGGAAATGTGGTGTCCTTTCCCAGGTTCCGTTTCTCTTCTTTGCCCAGTGGTCTGCTTTTGCCTATGATTCATCGAATTCTGTTGCAGATGTATGCTTGTTCTTCCTGTGGTGTGTAGCTGACGGCCTCGTGATGCTGAAGCGTCCCGGGTTTCGGCATCAAATATTACGAAACTAATGTAAAAAAAGGCAGAAAGATAGACAATTCGGTAAAGATGACCTTACACTTTCACTGTTCGGCTCCACCTCGTTCACAAAAATCCGCGCTCTCGACCCCGCTCGTGTTCTTCCTCTTCCATTTGCAACATCCTCCTGAGCCTTAGGTTTGCTTTCGCGAATCTCCAGCAAGTTTGAGTTGATGCACTGGTCTCTTAACGAGTGCGTCATATTGCTGCTTCACGAGACAGGCGCGAAAAATTCCATCGGCTCCGGGATACGTCTCAACAATCCTCGCAAGTTCCCAAAATGGCTTGTAGGTTCGTAGCGTTTCCACTATTATCACGTCATCCACCTTGTGGAATTCTAGTTCACCCTTAAGTCCTCAGTGAGGCAAGTACACACTCCGTAACTCGCCGGTTGCAAAATGTGGGTTTTGACCTTGCTGAACTCTGTAAGGCAACACCCACACCGTGGTCTGCTGCTCTGGCTGCTACGGCCGGGGCCGTCCGTTGACTGCCGTTAGGCTCCGGTGGACGGGAGACCACACCAAACACAAGGATACCGCACAACGTGTTTATTTGGTTTTCGCCAGATGCTTTGCCCGTATAGGCGGTACAAAAAGAGGAAAACGGTCGGCGCTGCCTTGTTTGAAAGGATCGCCTGGAGGAGCGGTCCGCGCTGCCATAGCTGGCAGGATCATAGGAAAAGGGGGAGTAGTAAAACAACGATGAATGCTCCCTCGAGCGTAGCTCCCCTCGGCCAAGAGCCCGGGCCACAGGTTGTGACCGGCTTATGTAGCCTGCGGGAAATGGACGCGCACGTGAAGGCCGGTAAAAGGTCACCCGAAAACGGGACGCGTCCATAATCACTCCCAAAAGTGCGCCGGCGGCACATTCACCCTACGTGGGCGGGGGAGAGCCGGCCCCTTCGGGGAATACAGCCTCAGTTCCTCGAATCCGGGTAGCCGCCGCTATTGGTGGCGACGACAATCACGGCCTACTTGAAGCTAGGCCCAGTAAGGGATATAGGGAACCCCATGATTCCCAAAACCTCTAGGTTGCAAGCGTCTGTGACGGGGTATCATTGAGCAGATCTTAGCTCCAGCTTCTGCATCTCGCGCGGCCACACGCTCCCACAGAAAGAAAATTGATGGAATATACCTAGAAACACTCAAGTCATGGCCGGTCACTAACGAAGGTACCAGCTATGTCAAAGGAATTTTCGACGGAGGTAGTCAACGCTTATTGATTAAAGAAGAGCCAGCACAACGTCATCGATTGAGGGCTGTTCGAACAACGAGGACCGCTCTAAACACGTTCGCAGTAGTAATACAAAAGTTATAGAGCGTAATTCTGTTGATGAGGTCAAGCTTAGAAATCACCAGGTTCGCTAATAGCGTTAACAAGAAAATAGACAAGTTCCGAGGAGGGCTGGATGCAGCGGAATTGGACACCGCAGAGCGTTATTGGGTTAAGCAAGTACAAAAGGCAAGTTTTGAGACTGTCATTATGTTAAGAAAAAATGGCGCAATGGACGTGAATCAGTCACTCGCTCAGTTCCATCCCTTTTTCGATGATAACAAAATCGTTAGAGTCGGAGGAGGACTCCAAAGGTCTACTGAAAGTCTCGATGTGAAGCATCCAATCATAATTCCTAACGAACATAGCTTTGTGAGGATGGTAGTAATGGACACTTATTGCAAAGTTCTGCACGGTGGAGTAGCAAGCACGATAAGTCATCTGCGAGAGCGGTATTGAACTATGCCTGTCTGACAACTGATTAAGAAAGTAGTAAAAGGTCGTCTTATATGTGCACGTTTCGACGCGATACCCACAGCAGTAGAGCAAGCTCCACTACCGACAGAGAGGAAAAAAGAGGCAGAGAGATAGACAATTCGATAAGGATGACCTTATTCTTTTAGTGTTCGGCTCCATCTCGTTCACGGGAATCAGCGCTCTCGATCCCGCTCATCTTCGTCTTCCATTTGCAACAACTCGTTTTAGAGGCAGGTGAGGAACCCAGAGAAAGCCGTATACCATTGCAAACCTATGGATTTTAGCACGTACAAGAACACAAACCGGCAAAACGCCCGTTCAAAAAAAAAAAAAAAAAAAAAAGGGCGCAAAGTGTTTTTATTTTTTTCTGCCTGCATGGCACAACAAACAAGCATATCTTGCTTTTGGGGGGCCAGATTTCTGTATGTGCTTCACATAGACAAAACATATATTTATTGTTATTACTTTTACAAACAAAAGAAAAAGGGAAATATAGCTACGTTCAGCTCTTAGCATTCTCTCGTTTTGCATTAGGAAAAAAATATATATACTTACAATTTCTAGAGAATAGTAAACAGAAATATTTTGAAACTCACCATTACTCAGAATATCATGAGGCTATCCGTACTAAAAGATTGGGCAGTAGCAACGATCACACACAACATTATTTAGTGATGCACTAATAGTGTGTCAGGCCACAGGTCACAGAGAGCAAGAAGGAGATAAAAACTGAAGTAGAAGTAGTGGAAGGGCTGTCTACGAGTACAGCACTCCACGTGCTTTATATTGCATAGTCATCTTTTTATACGGTAAGACTCGCACCCGGTCCACAAAGCGTTTTTTTAAATACGTCTAAAGTCTTTGTTCCAAGTCGTCCACACATTAAGAGTGTCGGTTTGTTCGAGTGTCGATTACCTATATAAAAAAGCGATACTAGAACCCTACACAGTGAACAGCTTATCGAATTTCAATGTGATTACAAGCGTTCTAATATGTTATTGCGAGGGGCAAAGATCTATACTCGCTGCCTCAGTCTCACGTATGCTTGAACTGTGATTTTTATTCTGCCACTGCATCACTCTCTTGCACTGACTAGAAGGAGGTTCCGGGTGTCGGGAAGGCGTAGTATGTCTGCTGAACGTTTCAAGGAACGCGCCAGTCAAATCGTTCCTGTTAAAAGTAGATATCGTACAGGAGTAATGTTGGTGTCGTGTGGATTTGTTTGCCAAGTTAGGAAAATTTATAATGTTCTGTAGAACTTGGTTAATCTTTACTTTTGTGTAATTAATATTATATTAATAAATTTGGAAGTATGGTTTCAATTAAAAACTTTCTGCAGCATCATTGAGAAGTAGTCAATTTACTAGTTTTTTTGTTTTTTTTAATACACATATATAATGTCACGGGTGGTGACCAATAAACAAGAAATGAACAGGAAGAAATAAACGTTTAATGTGGCGAACTTGTGCCAAAATAAAAGGGTACAAAAGATAATAACAGAGCGTCGCGGGCGTCGAGGTCGGCGTAGCAGCAGAGTCGAACGCTGGGGCGAAACTGACTCGGGCTTGCCACGCGGAGCCGCTTTTGTACACGCGTTGGCTTCTGGAGCATTCGACGTAGAAGTTTCGACGCGTAGAACATTCTAAACTCGAATCAGCTAGACGGTTCTCGAATTCACCAGAACGTCTCATTACAGTGTCAACAAAATGCGTAGCCGCGGTCAGGAATCGAGCCCTAGCCCTTCGCGTGGGAGGCACGCGCGATAACCGTTAGGCTACGGCCGCGCTGCCTACTTGGCGCGCGGCAATATATATAAGATTGCGCAGGCTTTTAGAGCTTTCCGAAAAATACTCCTATTAGACGCGTTTTTGAGGAATCAGTGTTCTACTAGAACGCAAAATTACACCAGCGGTGCTGCTTCCCGTGGTCAAAGCGCCCCAACTATACCTCCTCGTTTCTTTTTTTTTTTTCTTTTTTTAGGAAAAGAAGTATATGTGGCTTCAGCCGGCGAAATAAAACCTGCTTTCGAATGACATTTCAAGAAAGAGCTGTTGTTCTTGGGTTTTTTTCTTCGTGCGAAGAATTCCTGCGGCGCAGGTTAGTTTAGCGCTTTGACCATAAGGAGCAGGAGCGCTGGTGCATAGGCACTCTGGTAGGAAGTAGACCGGAACCTGCGAAGGTGTCAAAATTTAGTGTATTTTTAATTCCGTAAAATGTAGCATGCGTCATATCTTTCTAAAATGGTTCCGATTTAATGGTCCTCGACAAAGCTCAGCAATTTTCTAGCGGATACCACACCTTTGACGAAAATAATCCCTGGAGAAGGGGAACAAGGGGGACAAAGGACAAACATAAATCTCCAAACACAGCTAGGTGTTTCGTCATTCTTGTCCAGCTCGCTTGCACCTTTGCATTTAATTGCATTATAATCACCACACCTTTCACTAATTGGAGGTTCATGAATCAAAACTAATTAATAGCTTTACTATACCAAATGTTGTTCATTTTCTAAATAGGCCCTTTGGCACTAAGAAAGCAAATTCAACCATTTTTTTCTTTTGTTTTGTGCGATGCGTAGCTTTATCATGAACGACTGGGCCATTGATCCGTGAGACACCCTTATTACATCTTGATATTAAGCTACAAATCAAGAAATCTAAATTTTGTTTCCATGCTAAAGTAAGAAACCTTCCAGTACTGTTTGTTCACTTCTTCGTCCCCGTTTTTGAAGCTGGTTTTCATCCACCTTTAGTTTGCCATGTTGGCGGAGTCTAGTGCTCTCTCCACCTCGCTGGAGTCGCGAATAGCCGCGCTTATATACCAGTTTTGCTGGATATATGTTTTCGTGAATTCATCTCACCCGGGCTCCGTTTTGGAGTCTTAAGTTTTAAGTTCGAAAAGACATGTCTGTTTTGGTGTTGTCTTGAAATCAATGGAGGCGTAAATCTCAACTTCGCCGGATTTATTGTTCAATGTATAACCCCTTAAAGTGGAATTTTTTTCGGGCGTTCTGACTCGGCATGTTTCCCGTCTACTTTTATAAAGCAATAAAAGATTGTGCGTCACACCTCTCTAAGGGTTTTTTTTACACTGCAGGCATCTAGTTGGGTATTTGTTGGTTTATAAAAATTATTTAATCGTGAATCTGTATATGGAAAACGTTGTCATGTTCTCAGTCGGAACAATCTAAGATTACTTATTAATCTTTTCATCTGGCAATCGTGTACTTTATCTTCTCTAGAAAATAATTAACTCTTATACAATAGCTATGTGTAGGCGCAAAGGTATTAAACAAACATACGATTAACATTTTGAAACTTGGAACTGATATAAGAAACAATACAAATTGCGATTTTTTCAAAATCTAGTTTATAAAAAAAGCATATGTACAAAAACATTAAAGGGTGTATAATGGAGCTACAACTATATTTTAGGATGTATAAGCATACAGAGTTCCAAATGCTCGAAATAACAAGGTTACTAAATATTCTAAAATAGTTCTTCGCCCTTCGCGAATTTTGCCCGATGACTTATGGGACAGTTTTATGCTTTTATTGAAAACAAACTCATTAAACTGAACTCTGTTCGGCGTAATAAGTACAGTTTTGTGAAGTGACCGAATTTAGCTACAACGTAGGCGAAGCATTGCGGAGAGGAGAAGGGGTCAAACATCTCGTCTCCGACGGCCGCGACAAACGTTCGCTTTGCATCCGACGATACACTTTTTTTTCTTTTTTTTTTCGAGAGCTTTTTTTATTCAGAATGCCATGTTATGCTGAAGAGTGTTCGTGGATGAAGCCCCGGGCAGTCTCGGTATCCAAATGCATCTTCACATCTGAGAAAAAGCGCTACATCAAAAGTTAGCCAATCTGGAGAAAATCAGTATGGTGCGTCCGAGATCAGAATACGTTAAGCCCGTGAGGACGGACACCTTCGCAGGATTACTTATCTGAACATGTCAGCATAGATAAAGAATATTTCGAACTGATAACAGCTAATGCGCCGACAAACGTAATGCTGCTTTGTAAAGTGAGTACAAAGCATCCAACCATGTTTTTTGAAGCAACAAATAGACCCCACTCCCAGCAACAACTCGTTGAAGTTCATATATCCTCCGGTTCTCTATAGCTTTTAACCAGTACTTTTTCACGAATTTCAAGTTTGGAAACGACACTCCTCTGGAGCCGGCACGCGTGATGCTCTGAAATCTTGGTTACCAGTTCGCAATCAGGAGTAACGTTTTTGTCACCCATTGAATTTGCGCTTCTCGCGGGCTTGGGCTATGCTACTCTTGAGGCTGTTATCAATAACAGTGCATCCGAGAAGGCTAAAACGAGTTTGATGCTATTTCTCCCATTCATGAGTAAACTTTCTGCCTATGAGTAACAATAACAGGGACCAGAGGAAGGGAGAAAGCAGAGAGACAACCTGAGGTGATATTGCAGAAACGGTAGCCTTGCACGCAGTACTGTGATAATGCGTTGCATCACTTTCTAATTTAGTTACGTACACGTTACACTTTCAATTGAGTGACGGCTTCGTAGTGATGTTATTACTTTTGTTTGTCCTTTAGGACTAGTACGTTCCTACTAGAGGTCATTGTCAAGACTTCCACAATGAAAAAATTACATACACGTTTCATAGGTTTTGGTGTTCACCGACACCAGGTCTTAAATATTTATAGACAAATCTAATAAGCCTTACGCTCATTCCACATGCATCTTAACCTCTGGGAGTTGAAATTAAGTGGCAACGATCCTTGGCACACACCACTGACGAAAAGGATGCGTTGTTCACATCGAACTATTGACCTATCAGGACGCTGTGTGAATCGATTCATGTAAACTCTTCACATGTGGTAAGGTTAGAACACTTCTTCGTCGTTCAAATCGTTTAACGCAAGAAGAAAGTTTGCTTCTTGCCACAGATACAAAGAAAAAACTAAAGTAGGTGCCAACGCGCCGGTAGGCTGGTAATGCATGACCATAGTGAAAAAGGCAACAGAAGAAAAACACACAAAGTGGGGTAATAATAAGATTATTGTTCGCAGTTTCCGCGTGCTCATGTTGTGTATTGAACTACGACTATTCTGTGCATCTCTTATATCAAAATAGGGTCACCTTGCTCCAAAGTAGCAATGATCAAGCAATGTGGGTTACATTTTTCTAGTAACGAATTGGGCAGGTTTCATTCGAGGCAGTGGTCTTTTTGTATTTAAAAATAACGAGCCACGTATTTCGTTACATTTTCTTCGCTAAAATCTACAACAGCCTTGCACGACATAGCTCCTGCCTACAAAACGCAAAGTTATAGTTCAGATTCTGAAGATACTTTACTGACTGCATGTCGTCGTCGATTCGATACAGCGATAGCATATATATAGAGGGAGGTCGGCCACATTCCTCGATCTCGCTTAGGTAAAACTTGCTTGAAACTGGGAGAGTTATGAAACATTATGAAACATGGCACATCGGGCATTGTAATGACCTGACTACATCAGTATGAAGGTCGTACACGATCAAGTAATCTTTTGTCGCCTTTTAAAGCGGTGTGGAAGGACACCGATATTATATCCCGTCAACCTCATGGTGGTGTCAAGAACACCCGTCTTTTCCTTGAGTTTTAGAACTCTCCGTATGCAGGAATCGCTAAAGTAGTACGGAGTAGTAGCGTTTTCGGGTATCGTGGCCGAATATCGGAAGCACCAATATGGATATGACATGTGAAGGCTGATTTGCGCACTTACGTTTGTTTGTAACGTACTGCGTTTTACAGCTTTGTGCAGCAGCCTTAGCATTGAGCTCGCCTACGACGAGAGAAAAATAATAATAACAGTAATAATGATAATTTTATTTCAGATAAAGTTGCCACCTGTCGCGTGGTCCTGGAACAGCTGCTATTTTCGTAGATTTTTTATATTACTGAGCATCGTTCATTCACTGTGAGATGAAAAACTTTTAACAACGTTAGAAAATCGGCTAGGAGTTGATTAAAAGTTTTAACCGATCAATCGCCACCCTTTAATAGATTAATTATTCGATTATTCGGTTTCGTTAATTCCCATGCATAATAGATCGTTTTTTTGTTTAAAAAAAAGTCAATACGAAATGTATTGCCTCTTTTGGATATGTAATAAACGGCGGAGTACAACTTCGGATTTTAAATCGACCCTGATGTGTGGTTGAGAAGAGTCAAAAGACACCCACACTCAAAAATTATTACTTCAGCCGCAGAGGCAAAGAGGTTCGTTGATATTCTCCTGAAATAGCGAAATCCTTAGCGTGTTCACAATGGTCCCTGCTGCGCTAAACGGACACTTGCGCGATGTTGAAGTGGCTGGGAGACGTATAGCCTTTTCCAGTTGTTTGGAGTTACAAATATCGACCCTATAGTCTACTTTAGGTAAACATTTATCCTAAATTTTGCCTTCATAAAGGTGTACTCGTTTACGTCTGACCAAATGCCCAGCCCTAGTTACAAACGACCATATCTCATAGATAGCGCGTACACCTGATATCGCAAATACGTTAAGCTTTCAGGCTCGATAACATCGGTTCCAGGGCTGCCTTATTCATTCATTCATTTGTCTATTTTCTGTGCTCATGAACAGCCTGACACCATAGTAATGATGCACAACAAAATGTTCACAGGTTATTTACATAAGTCTTAAAAGCTACGAAATTTGGATTAAAAACATCAATATCTGCTCCCCTGAGGGTATTGTAGAAGTGTTGAATACTGATTATGGGGCTGGTTTGGATGATGTGATTAACATGGAAAGTCTGAGAAGAACGCAAAACTAGACTCGGAACGTGAATATTGATAGCAGATCTGAGATCTGGGATATTAATTAATCCATGAATACATTTGTACAGGAAAACAAGATCGCGCTCACGCCGTCTGGAACTCAAAGTAGGGCATTTGCATCGTTCCAACAGCCTCGCATAAGAATAATATGCAGTACGACCAATGTAACGATCGTAAACAATTCGAAAAAAGAAAAACGCTTTTGAACATTTTCAATCATCTCTTAGCTCGTAAAACTAATACAATTCCAGACAACAACAAAAAAAAACTCCAACTTGGTCCGGATTAACGAGAAATATAGCCTTAGAATACAACTTGATGTGGAGAACTCACACATGATTATAAAAATTACTCCCAGCTTACGCAAAGAGCCATTTATAAGGTGCTTAACATGTACAGGAAAGTATAACGAAGAGTCTATGTATACACCAAGATCACGCTGACACTCGATTCTTCGCAGAAAACCATTGCCAATCTGGTAACAAAAGTTTATTTTTTCTACATTTCTAGGCAAAGACATAATAACGGTTTTAGGAGGATTGAGCGTTAGCATGTTCTGACGACACCAATGCATTTGATACATCTTCTGGCTCAGACAGCATATCTCCAAACGAGTCAGCTATGTTTATTGATGACGAAGTTGTAGTAGTGCGATCCTTAACATATCGCCAGAAAAGCAGTGGGTCACGATTTAAGGTACGCTCTACTCACTCACGGTGTAGTACTTTATTTATGTATTTATTTTATTTTATTTATTTTAACTACCCTCAAGGTAAATACATTGAAGAGTGGAATGAGCTATAAATATTTACAATTCTGCACATATTGGTAAGAACATTCTTGGACAGGACAATATAAGTGATGTTGGCAGTCGAGGCGGGAAGGTAGTTCCAATCTAAGGACGTTTGAGGCATGAAAGAATATTGAAATAACGATGTTTTGAAATTAGGAATGCCAACCTTATGACTATGATCTATGCGAGCGGAGATGTAGGATGGTGGGCTAATTAGTTTTTGACGAAGGACAGCATTTTGGTTGAATCTTTTATGAAAACGACACAAACGAAATATTTTACGGTGATGAATAAGCAATGGTAAACCTAACGTGTTTTTCATTGTAGTGACGCTGGCTGTGCAATGATAGTCTGACAGAATGAAACGGCTGAGCGGTTTTGAATGGATTCAAGTATGATAATTAGTGACGTGTGAGCAGGGTCCGATACATCTGCAGCATATTCCAATTTTGAAGGAATTAGAGTTTTCTACATGATTAGTTTTAATAAAGACGGAGCGAGAACGAAACTTCTTCTCAAGTACCCTAACATGCGGTTAGCACTGTTAACTACGTATCCGACATGTATCTTCCAAGAAAGGTTAGACGTTATGTGAACTCCAAGATATTTATAAACAGACACATCAGCGAAAGGTTTACTGTTAAGCTGGCAGGCATGACACACATTTTGAGAACGTGATATTCTCATTGATTTGCATTTGTCAGTGTTTAGTTTCATTAGCCACTGGTTACACCATAGCGTTATCAGATTAAGGTTAGACTGTAAAAGGAAAGTGTCAGATATGTGAGTAATCTTTCGATAGATTACGCAAGTTTCAGCAAAAAAGCAGATGGCAGAGGAGATGTTTAGTACCAAGTCATTAATGTAAATAAGAAAGAGCAGCGGGCGAAGTACGGAGCCCTGTGGGACACCTGAGTTAAGTGGAACAGAGCTAGAATTGGTATTATTAGCAGTAAAGAATTGTAGATGGTTTGTCGAAAATGCATGTATCCGATTTAGTATGCTCGAATCGATGTTAGGTGATTTTTATTTATGAAGTGGAAGTTTATGGGAGACTTTCTCAAAGGCTTTTGAGAAATCTATAAAAACACAATCAACTTCTTAATGATCATCGCGATAGTGATGAAGATCGTAGGTGAATGATGTTTGTTGCGTCTCGCATGAGAAATGGTTCCTGTTGCCATGCCGCGAGTTTGTGAAAAAGTCATTAGATTCAAGAAAGTTAATCAACCGGTTCGAGAACTTTACATGGCACACTTGTTAGAGAAATTAGTCGATAATTAAATGGGCTATGCTTTTCACCAGATTTACGTATAAGAACCACTTTCCCAACCACCCAATCGCTTGGGACTGTACTTAGGTTAAGAGTTGCATATAAATATTTGAGAGAATCATTGAACAATACATGTAACAATTTATTAAGAACTTAGTGCTAATTCCATTGATTCCGACACCAGATGAAAGTTTTATATTATTAATAACGCCAGCCACACCAATTGCGTCTATGGTTACAGGGTCCATTGGCAAAAATGTATGGACGGGCAATGGTGGCAATTAATTAACATTGGTGGCCGTGAAGGACATACTAAAAGCACTGTTTAGAACAGTAGCACTATAGAAAACTGGTATATCTAGCCATCAAAAGAACGCAGAAGAATGCTAGACTGAATGTTAGGATTCACGATACTCCAGAATTGTTTAGGATTATGCGCTAACATGGTAGGCAGGGTATAATTTCAAAAATGTGACATAGTTTCGCTAATAGTTGTTGTGTACCCATTATTTGCACTATGGTACGCTGTCCAGCGTGTCTCAGAGGACAGTTACTTGGCAGCGCGAAACAGTCTTCTCTTCCTGTTTCATAGCCGCCTGAGGTTAGGGTTAAACGAAGGTCCGTTAGTATTGCATCGAATTTTCCTAGATGGTATGTATGTTTCAGTCAACACTGTAACACAGTTTTTGAACAGAATCCAATTAGACTCGACGGGGCGCTCTACAAAACCGGGCAAATAATCGTCAAGGAACTTGTACAGGGCCAAGTTAATTGAAGAAAAGTTAGCTCCGCTGTAATCACGAAAATGTTTCACGCCAGCATTCGGAGCTACCAGTGCAATATTTAATGCAAAGTGGAGAACTGAATGGCCGCTTAGACCTGGTAGGTACGTTATAGGTGATATAACGCTCGGGTGTGTAGTTAGCACCAGATCGAGTATATTTGATGATAAGATTGTGACCCTGGTCGGTTCTGTGACGAATTGGGAAAGGCTGAAGTCAGAACAAAGGTCGATAAATTCGTTAGTCACGGATGAGAAAGGACTAGACACAGGATCAGCGGTAGACCAAGAAATGCTGGGGTAATTGAAGTCACCCATCAATATGATAGGCACCCCTGGATACTGTACAACAATTTGGTTAATAGAATCATGTAACAGACTCACAAAAGAAGAGTTGCTAGTTGGAGGTTGATAGCATACACCTATAATAGTTTGCTTGTGCTTAAAGCTAACGCAGACCCAAAATAATCTCGAGTTCTCTGGCTACCATACAGAACGAGAAATTAATGAATCAGCAACCACCAGCAAAACACCACCGCCACTCCTGTTCCGTCTATCGCAGCGGAATGTGTTGAATCGTTTCTGACAAATAAACAACTCACTATCAGTCACTTTGCTAGATAGACACGACTCAGTGAGAGCAATGACGTCTGCATCGCATGAACCGGCAACTGAGCACAGTTCGTCACGTTTACGGATTAGGCTGCCAATGCTAGTAAACGAAACGGAAACATTTTTGAAAGCCCTACGCGTATCACTATCTCTCACTTGTTAAGAAGGCACAGGGGAAGGGGGCACATTTTGAGCATGGGAGAAGACTGTCACAGCAGAAACTTGGTGACGGGGAGTTGCTAGTTCATAAACGGAGTCTTCGATTTCACTGTCTACGCTTAGCACGTGTTATTGATAAACAGTTTCTTCTACTTTAGCTTAAACACGCCCTCCTCCCCTTTCCCGTATTCCAGTAGTTTACGCCAAGCCAAGCGTGCCGAAGCGCTAAAGTCTTCAGAGACAGAAGCAGGGCTGGTTTTTAATCTAAGTTTGATCTGCAAAACACTTTCTTTAGTTTTAAAGGACTGGAACTTCACTAAAATGGGACGGTGTCTTCCAGTTACAAATGGACCTAAACACTAAGCACGCACAATCTGTTCTTGTGATAAACTAAGCGAAGCGTATTCTGAAAGTAGCCGTATGACCTTCCCTTCCACCTGGGCCCACATTTCGCCAGCTCAATCAACTACACCATGGAATACAAGGTTATATCTGCGTGACTGTTCTTCAGTCTCGTATAATTGAGGTGCAAAAGGTTTTTTTTTTTTCAACGCGCTGTACAGTTTCGTGGCACCAGCCAACTCATGGTGAAATTCGTCCATTGAAGCTTCCTTCAATTTGATAGTAGGAACCCTCGTACCGATATTTGCAACCGTGACTTTTAGTTGTTCATGACTTGATTTTAGTTCGTTAATCGAGGTGAGCATGTTTTTTCCTCTTGTTCAACCCTCTGAGCTAGCGCACGCGACTCAGAAAATTTTAGGTACCAAAAGGCGGAATTCGCGACCTTATATTTCCTATGACAATGCAATTTTTTTTCTTAAAACTGATCTAAGCTCCTTGGAGTACAACTGCGGATAACGACTTGTGTAAGGACACTTTTTGGTAACTAACCTTTCAAGTGCACCTACGATATAATTTGTGAACACTTCAACGGCACGATTTACATCGGTCATACTATAAATGGAAGCCCAATCTGCATGATCTAAATGTTGATAAAGGCCAAAGTAATCGCCTCTTGAGAAAACAAGCAACTCGCGGTGTTTTTGCTTTACTTTCCCCACAGAAATCATAAAGGAAACAGAAAACGGAACGTGCCAAACATCCGGTAAAACAAGCAGATTGGAAACAGACACCAGGCTGTCGATAGGAAAGTTGGCATTGCCCAGATCGAGCACATGTCCTGCTGATGTTATGAAGACCGTTCATTTGGGTAAATCCGAGAAGGTTACCAAATGAAGGAGGAGCATTCGCTTTGAATGATGCACTATGAGCAGACAGTGCAGGATGTACAAAATTCCAGTTTATTTCAGGAATATTGAAATCACCAAGTATGAGTATACGATGTTGATCCACATCCAGTTTATTCCCAAGCATATCTAATTAGTAAAAAAACTTAGATGCGTCGACATTAGGAGGAAAATAAAGAGAGCCTAGGTAAGCTATTGTTATCACGAAGAGGTATTTCAATCCAAACGGACTCGTACTCAAATTCGAGATCAAACCGGCGAATAGCCCGTAAATGTTTCTTAAGTGCAATTAGTACTCCACCACAGAATTTAACGGAAAGTTTCTCGTAACCTCGATCCCGACGAAACACTGTGTTCGGGAGGGAAATAGTCCAGGGATGCCAATGAGCTGTTTAACCAAGTTTTACTTAAAGAAATGATATCCTAATCACCTAAAACAACGTTATTGAAAAAAAAATATAGGAGCCTTTGTACGCAGGCCGCTGTGGTTTTGATAAAACACTGAACAATTCATTTGACATGCTAGTTTGGCTTTGCTGTGTCACGAACTGCATTGCGCCCTGCAACATCGAAAAATGGCCTAAAAATGGAGCCCATTGGCCAAACGTCTGCGTTGTTCACTCTGTCGAAGTCATCCTCGTTCACAGCAATGGGAAATAACAAGTAGATTTCGTGTCTAGTTTTTAACTTGGTGCATGCAAAATATTTTCCTTCCAAAACTGCCGTTAGCACCTCCCCAACATCCCTACACGTAGTGTCAGGATTGAGACGCGATTCAAAAAGCGCCTTGAGCCTTGGTGCTCTAGGGGCTGACGATAGCTTACTTCTTGCGCAAGAACCTGAGGATGGCTTGACTCTTTTTTTTTTTTTTTTTCGTCGGATGAGCGTAAAGATATCGGCATCTGTAGACGCCTTCGGCACGGTCACTGCGGGTGGCAGTATGGAGGACCCAGCAGCCACAGCAGATGTAGATGTATTGCTCAGATGGGCGGAAGTAAAACTGCTTCCGGACGCCTTCAGAGTGGTTGATGCAACGGACCGGCCTGGTGAATTATTCCCAAGAACCTCCGCGAAGCTTGCGGACTCAGAACCGGGTTGCGCAGACGGCGTTGTAGTCGGCCGTGGCTCAATGTTTTGGGCAGTAAAATGACGTAGCATTACCGTGTTCTGTGACAGATCCGGAAGCGGAGACGCGTTTTCCGCCTTGACCGAGACAGCTTCTTTGACGAGGGAATCAACCTTGCCATGTAGTGCCACCAACAAGTCTTTCAGACAGCCACACGCGCTGCAGTTTCCCACAACGGTGCTCACCGATACCACGTCACAATCATCAGGAGGGCGTCGTTCCGTGATAGCACTAACTTCATCGGAGCCACTGCGCCTCGTGCAGGATTTACATTCGTAAGTGCTGATACCACTCTGCATGAAGTAATCGTAGTCATCTCCCACAACGTCGATGCACTTACAGTGAAAGCGGGTACCGCAACGCCCCGAACATCGCACCAATTGCATCCGGCCGATGAACGCTTCGGAGCACACTGAGCACACGTCCTTCGAGTAGGGCATGTTGCCAGCAAGGGAGCGCGTAAGCATGCGACTGCCTTCATTCAGTGCGCAGCGCTGAATGAGGGCGGTTTGTATCCTACAGTTTAATGACAGCACGAAATGAACGTTCCAGATTACTCCTTACCGTCGTTTGTTACAATATAAGCAGGGAAGAAAGAGACCCCTCATACGCCAACCCAGCACTATTACGTCACGGCGCTGCTGTCGGCACTGCGCATGCGCAGAACCGCAGTGCCCAGAGTGAGCAAACGTTGGCTCGTTTCTAATCAGCGCGTTGGTGAATAAAACTATATATTCTCGCCAAAATTAGCGCTGACTACCTCTCCACCCGTCGTTGCCGTACCCTGTGCTGAAATGCATTAAGTGGAAAGAAAGCTCTGTGGCGGGAACTGTTCCTACAACATATAGTAATATCTTGGGTCAATAATAAAGTGATTTGCCCACTTGTATAGACCTATACATGTACAGACGTATAGTCTCTAGTATAATTCAATAGCAAATAATGACATGCTGCCGTTTCATAATAAAAATTCTTCCCTGATAAATCTCTATGTTCTCCGACGAAGCATATATTTGTTCTCATATTGTCTCGTATTATATACTTTTATACCTGTGCTGTTAAGAATTGCGGAGAGAGATGGCATCTCGATTTATCGTACAAATTCTTCCTCTTCACAACGCAAAAGGTCCTGTTTTAAATACGTGCTCGGCTTCTGTTTAACTGGGACTCGATATGTAATGGTGATCCTGCTTCAAGCAGGCCAGCGCCGTATACACTAAATTCGACGACGAGTTCGGATACGGCCCCGACGACAAGCAAATTGTAAACTAACTCTATGGGACACCCGTCTCAATCCTCTGTTGGTTAATGTGAGCAATTGAAACTTAGCTAGGAACCACCTCGTCACCTATGGCCTATCTTGTTTAAAATTCACATCTGGCAACAACGAAGTCCGGTCAAGACATTTGTGTTTGAGTGTGGCCTGGCGCGTTACGACTTCTTGCGTTCCACAGCGATGCATGGCGAGGGCTTGGGTTGCCTCGCAATCACCTCGTCGTAACCAGTCATAAGCGGTCAAAACGCAGTCGGTTAAACTTAAAAAAACACAAATGTCTGCAGATGTGGCAGCATTACGCAACGCTGACTCACTGGTGGCTAACTTATTAAAGTCGTGTTCTTACGTTCACTCTTCTTTTTTTATGACGCGTCTGGGAATTTATTATGTAATTTGAGGGTACTTTGATACTAATAGAGACTAATGACACAACATCTACCGCCTTTTTCTCGCATTAACAGTTCTTGCATTGTATCGCCGTTTTCTTTTTTTTTTTTTTTCGAAATAAAAGGAGCTTCATGCGTCGCTGATGTCGCTCGCTGCCTCACGCGAAAGGGTGCCCCCCCAAAAGAACCGACGGAGTTCGTCAGCGTTCGGTAGCAGTCTAATTAGCTGGCAATTTCTAGTTTCCTGTCTCGCCTCTCGCTGGACGCAACTTTCTCTTTCCCTCTTGCAACGAGTAGCGTCCTGGAGCTTCGCTAAATTAACATTCTCTTTACTCCCTCTCTTTGATGCTCCCGCTGATCCTCCTTTCCCGCAAAGTCGCTCACGCATCGTTCCGGGTTTTTTTTTTTTTTTTTTTTTTTTTTTTTAAGTTTTTTGGTATATATATTCTTTCATGGCGCTGAGCGAACTAGTATAATCTCGAACCCCCGGGACAGATATCCTAACGCAGAAACCTGTCCGCGTCTGTGTCCGCGCTACGCGGCCGAAGACTAACAGATTAGCTATAGACTGCCGCCCGCGGCATTGCCACCCTCCCCGAAAACAAACAAACAAAACAAAACAAAAATCTACGCGCAAACCAGCGAGCAAAGCAGAAACCTTTAAAGCGACACGCACTTATTCACTCGCTCCCGTAGCAAAAGTCTAAAAAGCGAGAACTTCACCGGAGGAAACAAAAAAAGGTATATAGCGTGGACTGGTGCTGCGGGGAGTGTGGGGTCCCATACCTCCTCTTCGCATCGCTATCGGAAGAGAGCGTAGCGTCATCCGTCGTCAACGTCTGTGCATGCGCGTGGAACAACTCCTTGTGCTAAGGGGGAGCTCGTTCCTGGCTTCCCATTGGCCGTCGGACGCCCACGTGACCCGTCCACGTGGCGTCCATCCCCCTTCCGACTACCGGGGAGCGGCGGCTCCGCCAATGCCCTCGCGCGGCGTCGGTAGCCCCGCGATTCGATATCAGAGCGTTGCCGGCGCAGGATAGAGGGAAGAAGCGGAGCGAGCGAAGGGATCAGCTGGTCCGCTGAAAGGAGCGAGGGCGCGCTCGCGGGGGGGCCGACACGCTGGTGGCGCGTCCCAGTCGCTGTGGCGGCATGGCCCCGGCCTGGCGCAACGCACGTCCTAGCAGCGCTGGCAGCGCTGGCAGCGCAGCCATACGAGCGACTCGCGAGACGACGGCAAGCGCCGACGGTTGCGTGAGCCAGGCGATCTTTGGATTACAACCGCAGCCATGTCCTGACGCCGTGCTGGGCCCTCCTCGCCTGTCAAGTCGATTCTGCGCTGTCGTCACGGTAGGTGTGTTCCCGGCCACCGCCGGCGCAGTCCGCGAAGCGCTTGCACGTGCCTGCGGGTGCACCGTTTGGTTTCGGTTTGGGGGATTTCAAAAGGGGTCGCGGTATGAGCGTAGGAGCGTGAGGGATTCGCACGGTTGGCTGGCGGTGAATGCGAAAATGGGGATGCTACCCACTGGCTCGGTGGAGTCGGTTCGTTCCAAGGTGTCAACTTAATAGTTCACCGGGTCCCATCTACCTTTTCTGTTGGTTCAATATTGGAAGATTGTAGATGTTGTAAGCGAAATAAGCAATCGATAAATAAATGAACGTGCTACAGGTAACCATCCAGTTTCATAAATCAGACGAAGGAAAGGTGAAATATTTCGTTGGAAGTTTGAGTTTTCACTTGTATCTTCGTTCATGTTTCCTATTTTTCAAAACTTCCGATTTGGATTTTCTTTATTTATTTATTTTTTTTTTTTGAGCTGCAGCGCTTACGAAAGAATCATAGGAATCTCACAACACCATAACTAACGCCAGCTTAGCCAATATACTTGTCCGACACCGTTCCAGAAGCATGGCCAAACGAAAAACGCGCTCAGTTCCAACACTACACAGCTTAACCGCATTCATGCGTATCATTACTCGGCGTTAAATGTTAAAGTATAGCGCGTGATCATAGAGCGAATGATACCAGTTAGCCAGGTATGATCTTAAATTATAATTGAAAAGTTTTGTATCGGAATAAAGTAACGTTGTAATAAAATTAAGTTTATTGCCCAGAATTCAACTTTCCCCAATGGTTAAAACTTTACTACTGTGATATGTGGAGAATAACAAATATTGGTATGAAATTTGCATTCTTGAGTCCTAGTCTCCCTCTGTCGGGATTCTGTCATCCCCCAGTTTTTTTGTCTTTTTTTCTCTTTTTTTTTTGTATTCTGTATTGCAATTTAGTCACTTGTTTAAGTTAATGCGGGGAGCAAGTCGTCTGCTTCTTGTGCAGGGGTTGTGGTGACGTCAGGACGACACTGAGTTCTGATTGGCTTTAATTGGAAGGATAGTGGGTAGACCTCATTGCTAAAGGCCTAGAAGTCTGCACACTATATTTTTTAATCATCCAATAAGAGCTCGGCATTCTCACATCATCGCAACCAATGTGCAAGAAGCAGACAACCTTGCGCTCTGCATAGAGCTCGTGCCACGGCGAATTAGAAGAGCCCGCTTGTACCATCGGAATTCAAAATACACCAGCGTGCAGTCCGGGCCTTGTGTTAATGTATCTAAAGTAATCAGTCACTTACGGTTGTCAATATACACTAGAGTAAATCAAATTAACGAAAGTCTCTAAGTACTGTACTTCTGCTTTTTTTTACGCATTTAGGCGGCCGTATTGTTGTGGATCTGAATCTGACGGGCCAGCTTTTTATGTCGCTTCGCCAGTCACATGGGATATACTAACGTGTCCCAGCGAAGTATGGTGCCAACAGGCTTGAGATATGTTCTGGTGTTATGTAGCCTTTTCAAACGCACCGGTTGAGAGAAATTCCGCGCACTAAGTTCAGCCATATGCCGCACATTCATCGGAAGTAATCTGAATTCCTGACTGACCATACAGTGATGAACTCGAGTGAATTTCGCTATGATTATTAAAGTATATCATTTGTACTTTCGAACTTCTGGTTCTGTATACTCCAGCATCAATTTCCTGGATTAAATCGTAGAAATATATCTGGTGCTTATCGTAGCAATACTTTTGAAAAACCTTTGATGCGATCCTGCAGTCTCGCCACGATGAGCATACCCAAAGGCGCACCAAGCAACCGCAAGGAAAAGAGATCTGAAAGGGCGAGTTCCCGAGTTCTTCACATGAAAGTGTCCTACGAGGCGGTGGTCATAAGTGTCCACTGACCTAATCCCCCTTGGAGACAAAAATTATGAAGTGACGAACAAGTCGGAGGAACAGTAGGGAGTCAAATTAACAATATAAAAATGTCAAAAATATCCGACTGCGCAAACGAACTGTCCATTTTTGTTTTACGTGACATATACGTATATAAATAAAAGTTTACCGCGCAAGCAAGCTGGCAAATGATCATAAAAAAAAAACCTTGAAACTAGGGAAAACTTTTAGGACAACGCAACACCGCTCAGAATGCCAACTGAGTTGTGAGACGGTGTTGTGTTGTCCTAATTTGTGTCCCTAGATTCAAAGTTTTTGTTTAGTGGGATATACATGCGTTCAGTCAAAGAGTGGCGATAGCACAACACGAACCATTATAATGTTACTTCTTCGATTTATTATTTTCTTTTACTCTGGCTTTCAAAGCATTTATGGTCATAAGTGCGTAATTATTATCGGTGTCTCTGGTTTAGAAAATTGGCTTTCTTCTCCCCAAGCAGCTTAATTAAGAGCAGACTTGTTCTGATAAAATACAAGCTTATGATTTACGTGTCTTGTATAGAATTTGAATTCTATACGTTGGAGAACAAATAAAAGCGCTTGCAGCATCGGTACAGCACCGATAAGTCGTGATACCTAAATAGGGTCGTTGACTAAAAGGATGTCACTAGAAGCGGGATGACTAGTGGCTGATGTAATATTAAAGGCGCCCAAACCGCAACACTAACTTCCTATATCATGCCATTTCTCTACTTTCCAATGTTCTGCCCGACGCATACAAGATCGCCTGGCATTGTGATCTGAACAGGTAGCCGATAATGGCGAGGTGTAAAAGGCCGAGTGCACGATCTCGCTCTGGCTCCATGATAATAATCCCATTTGTACTCCGCGGCTCGTCGCGCCAGTCAGCTATCGTAATGAGGAGCTGTTGAACGACGTGTGATACCCGCCTTCCACTCCGCTTAATCACCCACTACGACGTAAAAATTGCCTCTTTGTTTGGTGTAATGTTATCCTTTCAACCGGGTCATTTTTAATTCATTGCGCATCTACTCTGACCTTCATTTTACCTAAGATAATAAAATAAATCTTGCATTAGATACAGATATTTTTAAATACCTAATGTTAAAAGTGCAAGGGCATGGGGTTGTATACGGTTCAGGTTAATTATCGTCGATTTAAACATTCTTCACACCCATACACAGTATCAGTGACAACACTGTATCTCACCTCTTGCTACGACTGCCGTCCCCACAACCCCATTATCTCTCGATTCGTCATATAAATCAGAGACTGGAACCTGAACCTTGAATTTCAGCCCCTTTTTTTTTAACGAGAGCATCTTTAAAAGTGTGACCGGTGGGCAAATAAGTAAGGGCGGCTGTACACGCTCATGTCGTTTACGATAGTCAACTTTATTTTTTTATCGCTTGAGACAAAATAACATATTTGATACTTGATATTAGCATACACCTCTCGCGAAACCAAAAGTGAGTTTTTTTCGTCCGTTCTGGAATATATAAGATTCATTTAGAAAAGGAAAAAGTAATATATTTATGAAGCTCAAGATTGAAGTCCCTTTAGACGTCGGACCTCCTTAAACTGTAGAAGCGAACTTTAGTTAGTTCAGTACGACCTGTATGTTCTGACTTGGAATTATCAGATCAGACGTTTTAGACAGAAAGTTCACTGAATTAAATCTATGCAAAAAAAAGGCACAGGGGAATGAACAATGCGATTGCTTGTCGTTTGTTTTTCTGCTCGCTCGGGCAGGTAGTTTTTCTTGGCGTTATTAGAATTGTCGGTATTTATTGCAAGTTAAAGACATACAAATTTAATTGCGTATAAAAGATGGAATGAGATTTTCCTGGTATGCTTCTTGAAACAAAACGAAAGTGAATACATTTCTTTTTTTTTTTGCAATTCGAAGTCCGACAAGAAAACTCAGGGTTACAGAAACAGTGACGTAGCGTAAATGGCTCTAAATTTAACATAAATGTTGTTGTACCTGTAAGCCTACCAGAGCCAGCAAGAAAATGTGATGCATACCTCACGCATTACACAGTAACAATAAAAATTACCAACTTGGCTAGGTTCAGCTGAAAGTCAGCCAATCCAAACCTCCATTTCTGCACTTTCGAAAAATTCCCGTACGCCTAATTTATTCAAACAGCACACGGCGAGCGCGTTACTGCAATGTACAGAGCGCGACACAGTTACAACAAAGAAGCGGTTAAAGTTTTTACGTGTTTTCCTCACTATGGAACATCTATCGTCCAAAATTTTTTTTAAGCAAAGCTTCCAACCGGTACCTCTACTCGTGGTATAAACTTTGTTGTTTTTCAGTAACATGTCGGATAAAAACACCAAGCAGAGCCAATGTCCGGTTCACATTAACAGTCTGGCGCAGAGCACAAAGACCGCTTGGTTACTAACGGGGTCACATTAACGTTTAAACCCTAAAATCAAGCTTCCTTGTGAGATTTCAGTCCCCAGCAAAACGGCGTACAGCTGGCTGGCTCAAAGAATGGTACACACACGGATAGCTGTTCTATTACATTCTATTAACTTCAAATGAACTACGAAATACACATATGAAAATAAAGCGTACCCCCCCCCCCCCCCTTTCTCGTTTCCAAACGTCCACGTGTCTAAAAGTACGGGTATTAACTCGTCGTCATCACAAAGCATAATTCCCTCCCTCACATCAGCCATCTGCGGTAACGAGTCATTGCAATCTGCTTGTTCAATTTAGGCATAGCAATACAATTACCGCCCGCAGGAAACATAATAGCCGACGTATGTTGCGGCCTAGTTATACAAAACCATGTGCTGTTTGAACAGGAAGTGAAAATAGAAGCGAAGCAACATCTGAGTTTCGTCCCAAAAAGAGCCACTCGAAGAGCCGAGTGGCATGGTCGTCCTCCCGGCGCAATCCACCTGCCCCAGTCTGAACAGGGAATTTCTCTGGCACTTATTTTAATTACACTTAATTAGCGGCGTGTCATGTCGGGTTTGTCATTTATCCGTGTTCTGCCGATGCATGTTTTTTTTATTATCTTAATTACAGCGTTTTCAGCGTCATTAAAAAGGAACACGCGTAATGCTCATTCTGTGTTGTAATAATTATGGCAATAGCCAACACAACAGGGAAGCGACCTACCCCATAGAAACTTACAACGAAGCTCTAAATGGTCGGTTTATTTCGAAGTCACAGCTCCGCGGCAGGCCTGGCGCAAAATTGTAATTGGTTATCAGTGCCCAGTTTATCAATACTAACATGCGACGTACGTGGTAGCCAGGGGGCGTTACTAATGCTCGACCTGAGTCTACCAGGGTTCAGCTCACGTTACTGGGGTTGGCATCCAGTGGTTGCTGTGCACTCAGAAAGTGCGTACCGACTCCAGAGAAATGCTTCACAATAAAACTTAAAGAAAAGAAAAAATATCATTCAGAAAATATTTTTGATATATAATTGATTACCGCCATTCGCGTTATCATCTACGAACGTCGTGTGTTTTAACAGTTTTTCAGTCAATCCTTCTAGCAGAAATTTGGTATGGAGGGAAGATATCAGTATCATAGCCATTTCCAACATAAGCTATCGTACAAGAAAGCTGTGATCGGTCTCCCTCCCAAGCGTATGTGCATAGTGTATCATCAAACAGAGTGTGGAAGTCCCTCTCACACACCTTGAGCACTCATTCGGCAGTCGTGCCTGTAGGCTGGCGAGAGGAGTGTACTTCTTGGTATGATTTGTGTTGCCCACCCTCCTCGGCGCCCGACCGTGCCGGCTCTCTACACCGACCTCCTCTCCTTCGCCGCTTCTCGGAGCCCTCGGAACACACAGGCACGCGGACAGACAGCCGCGTACATAACATACACGCGTAGAACACAACGCGCAGCCTAACCAGGCGTATTCGGGAGCCTCATAAATAAGATTTACGTCCCCGATAGAGGCTGTTTATGACCTAACCCAATGTTACACTTTGCGTCCGTCATTCCTCGTGTCTGCTCGCTTCTCTTCCTTGTGTTTCTTGCCTTGTTTTCTATATTTTTCTTGCGCTATGGAGACGACTAGGAAGACCGGATTAAAAGTTCGAGGATCTTTCGCGTGACTGCCGCGCAAAACGCCAGCTCGGGACATCTGTGCAGCGTCCGGTACAGTGTGCGGCATTACCATTCGACTGTTCCTTTGGTTGCCTTTTTCTTTAATGTTGTTTGTGAGGGGTGTGCTCGCGTGCTTACGGGATAAAAGCGAAAGTAACGATGCCATTAACTTCTCCAACGTGATATTTCAATGTGCCCGTGGAGAAGAGATTTTCATCCTACAAGGCGGTGTCCGAGCGTACTGAAATTGCATGATCGTTTTTCCGAGAAAATTAATTGATCATTTTTATATAATTACCAGAGCAAGACCTAATCCAGAATAGGAGGCATCAGATTTAAAAAAAAAAAAAAAAAAACCTAAAGACAATCTAAAAAAAAATGCTTTGTGATAAACGAGGATTCCGACTGCGACTCGGAAGGCCCAGAAACATCTTAGCAATTTTTGGCAGCCTTCTTTTTCTTTGTTCAATAAATTTTGTTGTTTTGGTTGTTGCTAGAAAAGGTGATTCTTATACACGCACCATGGTCACAACTTACAAGAAACGTTTGACAGGTGGCGAACATAAAAGGACGCAGAAAGGAAGTGTGCCACCACGAGGCCTCAATCTTTCCTAGAAAAACTAGCCCCCCCCCCCCCCCCCCCCCCCGTCGGCTGCCACAGCGCCGCCTGGCGTCAGTCGCGGACTTTGACAGAGTACAATATCCCTCCATTCGGAATTTGCCTTAGACGAAGAGGGACGGGATTGTCAACAGGTAATGCTTTCCGATTTCGAAGGTCGTTTAAATAAATCGGAAACGACGGAACGGTTGTCCCGTGCTATTGGTGACATTGTTCTGCTATGTGCAACGGATGCTTTTATGGTTCGGTGCGTTTAAGCGTGGCCGCACCTTTCTGAAGGACGACGAGATCACTCGCAGGTCATCAACACACATGACTGAAGAAAACCTCGCCGCTGTGAGACACTCGTCAAAGAAGACACTCGGTTGAGTTACGGGACTATCGAAGGGGCACTAACGATTTGTTTGCCAAGTGTTTCGACAATTCTTCGCGAACACCTTCGTCTCTAAAAAAAAAGTATAATCTCGTTAGGTGCCGCACAATATTACGGAACACCAAATGCAGGCAGTAGTGGAAAAGTGCCAAAAGAGGCCGCAGAGATTCTGAAGTTACGACTCTTGGAGTTTATCCGACTTGGTTATGGGCAACCTGTGTCTACGGTATGATTCCAAAACAAAATACCAACAATCCTTTTGGCTCAACCTCAGAGAGCCTTTAGGCCAAGAAAAGGCGTAGGAAAGGAAATGCTGGCAACACCTTTTTTTACCAGTGGACACGTGTCCCCGGTTGCTGTCAAAATCCAAAGCACAGATATTGCACAGCGACTCACCCCAGTCCGCTTGCCGGCAGTCCTCGAGAGAAATCAGGAGAGGCGACAAACATAAGATTTGATATAAATTCAGCTGCACCACGACGATGCATCAGCCCACTCTGCCAGCATAAAACTCAAGTTCTTCAAAGACTCTTCAGTGGAATTGATTAACCATCCGCTTAACAAAATAGGCCTCACATCATGCGACTTGTTTATGTTCTCGATGCTGAACAAAACTTTACAGACAGTGATTGTGTAGCCATAAAGATGCTGCCACAGCCTAGCAAGAGCACTTAGATACAATGCCTGGTACACCTAGTAGCGTCAGTGCTTCCGGGATTATTTTAAAAGGGAGGACTGTTCTGCGCAATGTCAGGAAGAATACTCCAAAAAGATGCGATAGTTAAACGAAAACTATTTGCCAACACTGACGAAATGAATCGCTTTTCTTCTTTCTTTCACCCGCTTAGTATTAGAAATACCGCCAGTGGAATTACACAGGTGCGAGCGATTGTTATGAGTAGAACGATTTTTGCAGCTCCAATAGAAGAGAGTGAAAGACAATGTGCGGCTTCAGTCGTGACTTTATCTATGCCCAAAATACCTGATGCTCGTGACCGCACGATCGACAAACTTAAGCTGGAGCTATCATTTTCTTCGATTCCCTTTTTCAATTGAGTCGTCACGAAAATGGTCATTCACTTCTCATTGTTCGAGGGCATCGCCACCGATATACTGCTGTGGGGCTGTTTTAGTATTAGGTCGTTATGCCGTGAAGTCAGTCTTTGGCGTATAGCTGTTTCAGTTGATCAGCCTCACATTAAAGGGCCTCCCTAGCAAATTACTTCCATCTTTTGTTTGCGTTAGGGCCCCTTAAATAGTTTCAGCCCAATATGTTACAGATATACGTACAAGGTGCTCCGGCCAAAGCTTTCAAAGATTCCGAAAAATTTGCAGTTGGAGATAAAAAAAAAAACACTTTTGCGGGAACAATCTTCCAGCCTTGGCGGATGTCAAGGATTGCAAAAACATGCTAATTAGCAAAATAGCTAACTAAAATTTATAAATTATTTTTAATTGGTGAAAAGGAACATATGGCTCCACTGAGAAACTTGCTCATAGCCACCGAGGCTTGACTATCCATACGTTAATCTGCCAGCCCTTACCATCCTCCAACATGCATTTTTTCGCGCTGAAAAATAGGTATCGGGTGATAAAGGTGACACTTGTGCGTATTAGTAATAACACAATTAATAGATTGTTTTCTTCCACGTGCGGAAACTAATTGCATAAGTAACCAGGCAATCGTTAGTGTTGGTAACGGTAACTTGTTACTCTTAACTCGAAGTAACGTAGAGAGGTAAAACTTTCGCTTCACCTGTAAGTAACGGGTAACGTATTCTGTAACCTGGTTTCTCAAACCTCCACAAACGGTCCTACAGATGCCTTTATAAATTGTCACGTTCTTTCGCCATCTCCACGCTTGAATTCAGGGCCGTCTTGCCAAAACAGCGTCTCAGCTGTGGCTGGGTGTCAGAAAGCAGTGCAGAAGCTGGGGCGCGCGGGCGTCTTGAGGCACGGTTTGAGTCCCGCTCAGATCGCGCGCTTGCTTTGGCTGTGCTTTCTTTCAGCCGGTCTCGGATGAGACGCCGCTTTTAGCAATCAAGGCCCCGCTTTCTTCCTTGTACGATCCCTGACATGAGAACGACCGGCGAGAAATCACTATTCTCTCTACCGGCGTTGGCTTCTTGCTTTCGACAACACTTCGGCGTCTTGTGAGCTTCAAATGCGCACGCGCATCCAAGCACGCCAATAGACAATGAGCGTGTGCTGAAGGCTGGGCGTCCGGAAGAGACGCCATGCCATTCTCACCCTGCTAGTGACATGAGTCATCGAGATAATAATCACGAGGCTGTGAGCCACTAAAATCTCGGCCGCCGACTGTGGACAAAACGAAAGTGTTATTTGCGGTGTGGTCCTCGTCTTCTGGGGACATTTGAACTACGCGTTTTCGCCGTTTCCGTTCGGAATGTACGAAACATATGTGAGGTTTGTTCACAGTGTGATCATAGGAGCACACATTATTTAGACTCCGGCAGCGCTTTAATTCTACCGTTGTATAAACCGCGATAGCGTGTCTGAAATCAGTCGTATAGAATTGTCCTACCTTTATCGACACACCTGAAATGAAAACAGATCGAAAATATTTGTATATTATGTCGATAGAACAAGGAATACCAACTAAAATACAAAAAAGGTCGCCCCAACGTCCCTAAAGTTCCAAACACCAGCCGACTCAACGCGGTAATGGGACCAGTCAAGCAGCGTCAAAGGCGCAAGTCACTAGGCCTTCTCTGTTAATGAAAGGTTCAGCGATGGTTGAAAGAACACGAACATAAACATAACGAGCATCATGATGATGCGCAGTTGACACTGTCTGATTTGTCCCATGAGCTCGTAGCGTCCGCTGCGTCTGGACTTAAGATGAAACCAAGCATAGCTAAGAGCTTCCTGCGTAACGACATTCTTTGCAGCGCCTTCTGCATGTCGGTGCAAGTTTAGGAAGCTCATGGAGGCGCACAGCAGAATGCTCAACTGAATGACGCTATGTTGTTCCAGCAGAATGTGATTTGTCATTTGTATTGGTTGTCGCCACTTGTAAAAGTAAATATCGAGGGGCTTTAAACGTCTCGTTCCCCCCTTCCCGGGCTCTCACTGTCCCCCTCAGATAAGGCATGGGTGAGTCTCCGGAACGACCTTGATAACAGAATAGGTATTTGGTTTTTCTTCTTACAAAAACCTACAACAACAAAAAAAAAAACATCGGTTTCTTGTATAGATTATTTCAGTAAAAAGAGCGGAGAGGGAAATACCCTCGTGCTGGGCTGTGGAATATCTTCTGAGCATGCTCTGTTGATCTGCTGTGCGGTAAATCGGACGCTGCGCATGCGTCCACAGCTCAGTGACTCAGCATTTTTCGCCCGGGTAATAGTCGATGCAAAGGTCTATACACTGGACAGTTACTGACAACCGCCTGGCGTACAAACATGGTTGAAAATCGTGTCATTTCGGCAATATCAGGCCCAAATTCGTCCATTTAGATGTACAAGTCAGTAAGTCAATGTAATTAGTTATACCCCATAAAGAGACTAACCGAGCACAACCCTGCTGTCATCTACGGCGCCAATAAAAAATAAAGGTGAATACAACCCTGAAGGCAGTGTGCTCGTGTCCGTCCAAAAGTGAATACGGTTGCAGTTGCTTCTTGTGAGATAGAGTTCGTACTTATTTATGCCTTTACCAACTATGTTTTGGAAATCTAGATTAAGAAAAAACGTGCTCACTAAACAAAACAAAACAAAAAAAACGTGCTTTTTTTTTCGCGAAAAACGTTTTTGCGCAGTGGTATTCATTACTTGCTGGACCTAAAAATGAAGAACGTAGAGGGCTTACATTATCGCAGATGTTTGTAGTGGTTTAGTTTTACCTGAAATAACTTTTTGGCATGTTTGCTTTATTGTAGGTGGTACTTGAGAACTGAATAATGTGTGCGAAAGTACTTTCAGTGCCCCACCGAAAACCTGACGGCGCGGGTGCTCCAGTAGCGTGGTTTGTGCAAAAGTTATTTATGGCTATTCATAAAAAAAAAATAAAAAAAAAAACAGCAAACTCCGACATGGCGGCGCTTCCTTGGCAAACAAACTTCTATCCCATAAGGTTTGGAACACGTAAGAAGACTGCACTAGGTATTGATGTTTCCAATCCCGGAGTAAGAAAACATATTGCGTTTGCATGACGTTTCACAAAAACAAGTAAGGATTTTCCCAACTCAAAACTGTACAATCGGCATTCTTTATCTGCTGACAAAATAAACGCAGCGACTAAGGGTAGTACTGCCCGTGGACGTCGCAACCGAACGAAGATACATTACTTTATTATTTACTGGCATAAATGCCCATACCACAAGAGACTGATCCATGAGTGTCCATAAATGTTCTAGAAACGCGAACCACTTCGCAGCGGCAGCAGCGAGTGAACGTTAGTTGTTCAGTACAGCCAACGTACAGCCCAAGGGTTACTGCCCAAACTTTGAGAACGACCGGTTGGGTCGTCTGCTATTGGGATCGGGCGCGTGCACTCTCCGTCTTTCAACCCGCTGAATTCGTTAAAATTCCCGGATGTAACGAAATCGCACAGCGCTGAGAGAAAGCACTAAGTAGAATGGTCTATACTTTGTGTCACTTTAAATTCAGACGAAACGGACGCTAAGAGTAGATGGGGCCAATCAAACAGCGTGAAAATCGCAAGTCACTTGGTCTTTTCTGCACATGATTGGTTATGCGAAGATAGAACACGGATGACATTTGAGGAACACCATGACGCTGCACCTTTGACGCTTTTTGTTTGTTCGTATCGGCTGGTAGCGTAGGCTAAGTTTAAAGTAAAATGAAGGGTTAGAAACGTTTTTTTGTTGTTGTTTTTTTGTTTGTTTGGGGGGGTGGGGGCGGGGGGCATATCCGTTAGCGGATGTCATGATGCTGACGAGAGATAAAATACCGCACATTAGTATCGAATATATAACATTAAGATTTCCAAAGTATTCAGAACAAAGTTGCCTTTTGTGCTTTTATTAGCTCGTTTCTTCGGGTTACCGACAGTATCCTTCGAGGAAACAATTGTTTTGTTAATCGATCCAAGGAAATTATACTCAACTATCGAATATTCCTACATTCACGCGTATACTGAATTCACCTAGTTTGGTCTATACACCCATCTTCAGCTTGGGTATAGACCAACCATGAAAGGAATAATTCTGTTCGAACTCCAAATACTGAATACGATAGCCAGGAACTAAGCGTTCCCCTCACATGCGAAACACGCACTTTCGCAATGGGTATACCACCTTCAAAGCACTTCTTACGCTCGGCCACGTAACTTCTTTCACAACTTCTCAGTGTTTTGATGTCTGGGTCTTTCGCTAAGCGGCTTCCTACGTAGTTCATTTTGTCCGAGAAATGTAAACATTCAGTCTTTGATACACTAAACCAGACGTCTCCAAACATTTTAGCTAAGGGTCTGGACTGGGGACCTGTCGCAGTTTCGAGTACCGGAAAATGAAAAAGCCAATATAAATAAGGAAATACTAAAGTAATGAGCCTAGATAAGAATGTAAATAAAAAACATGTAATCTAGACAAAAATAAATGTAAGATGGATAAATACATATACATATTTATGTATTTATATAAATACATAAATACATGTGCAAGAATACGATGTTGCTTGGGACCCTGCGACTAAACTTAATATTGATCGACTCGAGGGGGTACAGAAGAAAGCACTGCGCTTCATTTACAACGAATACAGAAAAATGAGCTCTGTCACGAACTTGTACGGGTCGAAAATTGAGCTTCTTTCAACCCGGCGCAAAATGAATCGTCTAAAGCTTTTGTATACCATTGTACATGACTCATTTCGCCTTTCATTCGACAGATTTATGCAATTTAACAGTTCCCTTCACACACGTCACATTGTGGTACCTTACATCAGAACCCAATGTTTAAAAAACTGTTTTTTCGTACGAACCACTAACAAATGGAATAGTCTCCCTGCCAACATTACCAATGTCTCGTCCGTTCAGGAATTTGCTTCATCATTACAGCGTTATTAGTACATATGCAGTCCTAGATGCTTTTTTTTTTTTTTTCACTGGCGTGTAATGTGGTTTTCTTCTTGCGTGCTGCCCTGTGTGCCCTCTCCTGCCTTGGGTGACAAATGGCGGCCGGTAGTAAGTATAAATAAATAAATAAGCTGCGAGAAAAAATGTATTTTCTCGTTTTCCTGCAAAACTATAATATTTTTGCCGAATGCTCATTCGTCGCCCAAATGTAGGGCTAGCCTAGCGGTCCAAATTAGATGCCAAAGTTTCAGAACTAAATATTATCTCATTCAAAAGTTATAAATGATTGAATGTAAATTTCAATAGAAAAATGGGGTTCGTTTTTGCGCAATTTCGGAAACTGGCGCAATTTAACTCTGTGTATTCGAAAACTCCAGCGGCCGCCAATTTCCAATTAAAAATTTCAAAACATTTGCTTGCAACAGTTGGCTCTGAATTTTTTTTTTTGTCTGATTCAGACCGCTAGTGCTACATTTGGGGAGAGAATGAGCCTTCTGGCGATGCGTAGTTCATTTTTGCGGTGAAAAAACACAAATCTTTTCTTGTGGGACATTTTGTTCTTTATTTTGAGACGTGATTATTATGACATTACAAAATGATTGTAACCCAGGGAACTCACCATGCATAATAAAAGCGGATAGGAACTTCAGAATAAACATACAGTACAGAATACTAATGAGAATGCTCGATCTGACGATGACAATATACTAGGGTTGTGACACATGGCACTAAGAACGGCATACGTGAGAACGCAAAGAAGTTTTTAACATTGTTACACAGAAATATCTGGTGATGATAATGTACAATAAATATGATAATGAAAGGTCCCGCGTTCTTATGCGCTTTTATTTTCTCGTTCTTTCTTATAGCTTCATTTGCGCTTTCGGCGTGCGTTTCAATGCCATCTTTTTTTCTTTTCTTTTTTATTTTTACGCTTGTTTATTTTTCCGTTTGTAAAAGCGGGCCGGCGGTCGGGTGTCACTGGAGAAATTGCAAGCATCCGCGGCTGCATCTGGATCGCAGGCCGGGGTTCTGAGACCCCTGCACTAAACGAACTTATAGATGAACAGTAATAATATCGTCACAAAACGCAGCCCAGTTAGACTGAAAAGGGACGTGCGCACACTGTATAAGTTTCAATTGGCGTTTAATTGTCGCTGTGACCTTATGGTTGGCGAACGTTTTTTTTTTGTTTTTTGTTTTCTGTTCCACTGTATCCTTTCTTCTGTTTCTTTTGTACGGACATTCAGATTACACTTTTTGTTATTTGACCGCCTAGCTATAACAAAAGAAGCAACAGAACTGTATTGATCATATATTTTTTTGATCTACACAATAAATAGTTTACGCAGGATATCTGGTCTATCACTGTATCACTTTGTGTATACTGAAAGCTGACGCAGCGCCACACGTTTTTTCACGCATCCCCGCAGTTGCTGTTTATTTGATCCGAAAATACTCGAGCTGCAAGATCAAAGGTGTGATGCCAGCTGGAAAAGTTTCGAGTTTTATCGTTCTTGTTTCCGCGCTCATTTTCCGCAACCGACGTTGATGGTTTAGGCACGTTTTATGTACAAGCTGCACTATTTAGCACCAACGTCGAGTAAGGAAAACAAAATGGTAAGCGGTGTATTATTTTTTCGCATTCATCGCCTTCATCAACTGAAGATGCTGACGACGAAATCTTGCTTTGATTTTAACTTGATTTTATGACATGTAGATGTTAATACATATTTTATTATCACAAATTAAACTTCAATATTTGAATAATGACTCATTGTTTATTCCTAAATTCTTGTAAAAAAGTATACGAGACTAAGAGTGACGTATATTATTCGGATAGCCAAACGAACTAGTGAAGTTGGGAGAGTGTATACTTAGAAAACAACGCTTAGGGAGGAGTGGGCACGCAGCCCAGCTCATGGAGATCCACCATTTTGAACCCCAAACTGGGTCAGTATTCTAGACTGCTAGTTAGTCGCCCTCATCTTTGACACGTTTTGCTTCGCGTTGTCTTGCAATCTAGCAGAGCAGGATGACGGCGATGATAGGTACGTCTTTAACGAGTCGGTTTATATCTAGAATAATTCTGCTGTGCATACACTGCGCGACACTGTTATCGCGAACACGGCTTCGCCGCTTTTCTGAATTTCACACAAAGGGATTATCGCTCGGCACCATACTTCAGGCCTTAAGCGAATGCCCTGAAAGAAAGCTTTTAAGTTTCCACTGCACTCGTGTTTCTATGTTACCTTCTCAAGTTTAAGAAAACGAAAAAAAAAATAAAGAACTGGCGATTGCTTGTTTTCGTTAACAGTGTCGCGCTGTGTACATTTCGTTTAGTCGTAGCCTGTTTTTCAATGCTCGTAATTTATGACGTTAGTCTCTAAACAGCAGCTTGGGCATTGGGCGGCTCAAAGTAATTTCTTCCATCGAAAATATTTTCGGCTAAACTTGTATATTCTGAAGAAAGAATAGTCTCCGCAATTTGTTTTATCATTCCCAGTGCATATAATAACAGCGTTAACGTGGCAAGCTTAATATGAAGGCCTTGTGGGTGACTGTAGTGAATGTTAAAGGGTAACCCCCCGAAGCTCTTTAATCAATAACTCTAACATTAACTACTTTTTAAACCCCATAACGTGTGTTTATACTGAAGTTCTCATATTCCGTGTATGTATTTACACGTGATCATATGGCTGTTCTTATTATTTTGACTCTTGCACAGTCCATAGCAAAACGATTATTCCCCAGAAAGTAGCTTCAATAAAATATTGATTCTTATTATCCTCTTCATTTCAAATCCCTCGGGGCAACGCAGATATATCAAAAAAGAATAATAACAAGACAGCAATTCTAAGAACGCAAATAATTAACTCTTAATTAAATACTAAAATTCTGAAATTTTTAAGGCATTTTTAAAGACGATTAAGTACTATATCGACGCCTTGAAATGACTCCATGAATGGGTGGTTCGGGGTAGAATGAACTATGGAGAGTCGTAATTTTACACAATGGTATGCCTATCTTGTGTCGATGGTCTAGGCGATTATATGTAGAAGGGAGGTATTAGTTATTTTTCACATAAAACAGGATTATAATAGAATTTGTGAAACAAACACAAACGAGAAACTTATCGACGAATTGTAGTGTGCTGGTAAGTCTTCGTCGTTTACCTCGCTTTCCTTTTATCGGAGAAGCTTCTCTACGAGATGCAAGGTAAGGGATGTTCAAACTAGATTTCATAGATGTTACGATCCCAGTGCGTACAGATCCCCAAAATAATGATGCGTTTGCTCGACAGTCAAATTTTACGATATTCACTGAATAGGAAAACTATATTATTTCCATTATTTATTTGGCGTTAAACAAATGAAATGTGAATATAAAAATAAATTGAAGTATTGCATAGAATATACCAGCGAGCGGTGAGAAGTCCAAGTTTTTAACCAATATGTGTGAATACTAAGAAAAACAAAGAACAAGCTGCCAACATTTTCGTGAATACATCCCCTTTTTCAAGAGCCGTCCATAAATAATCCAGGGGGTTTAATATTTTTCCTTCCAGTCTCGATTCTTTATTTAGCACACACACACACAAAACATACCGAGTAAAAAGGATGCTGAGAGGCAGGCGTCGTTAGTGGAGCACCTCGATTGGCAAACTTTTAACGAGAAACATAAAGCTCCCTCTCCATTGAGCTTCTTTTACCATTTGGCTGACGCGACACCTTTTTAACACTGGCGCGAATTTACAAGATGAGTTCAGAGATAAGCCATAACGTAAATATGGGCGGCACTTCAATACGCTGGTGACGAGCATTGGAGGAAGGGGTGCCCAGCTTCCTGCTAGGAAAAGTCAGGAAATGTACTTATGGAAGGTGTCCAGTAACGTTAAAAGGGGGGGGGGGGGGGGTAGGCTTTAACGAAATGCAAAATTTGCCTTCTGGCAAACTATGCAAGCTAAAGCAATATCTTCTTTTTTTGTGCGTGTAACTTAACATTTTTACAAATTATTAGGCATGACGATGTGAATGGGAGTGAAAAGTTATTTACGAAATAAGTTTTCTTCTTTTCTTTTCTTTTTTTTTTTGGGGGGGGGGGGGGTGCTTGTGGGGAACAATTGACATCACTTCTTTCATAACAGTCGGTAAAGCTTTGGAAACAAAGAGAGTCATGATAAAAGGTAGTTTTCAGTATTTTTATAAGCCCGTTTGGTATAATCTCTTCGGATGATATTTAAATACTATTTCCTTGCCGGAAACATTTTCCAAAATTGCAGGCCTACAAAGGGAAGGGGTTGACGAAAGCAACATGAACATGGGCCGAAAGTCTCCACGTCACGCAGAATCTAGACATTACGCGTTTGGAGAATGAAATAATATGGTCTGGAGTAATCACATCAATATTTGCTTGAATTCTGGAGTAAAATTAGTCAGGACACACGTGCGTTTACATAGGGCTGGTCAATTTATCGTCTAACCTCCCGATTAATCGATTCATGCTTTAATTGCGATTAAATTTTTAAGCTGTTAATCCGCAAATATTTGACGAAACAAAAGAAAGGAAAAAAATTAAACGCTTTCCCCACACATACGTGGACGAGTACACCTGTATGAACGACAAACTTTAGGTCAAATTTTAGTGTACAGTAAACTCCAAGGCCGAGATTAGTTACTCCAGGCACGTGCAGAAAGTTAATGTCCCGGCCTGCTCCAAGAACGCCTTTCAAGAATCTGTTTGGAACAACTGACTACTACGTACAATCAAAGTAGGTCGCTCTCGCCGGAGAATATCAACGAACCTCTCTGTTTCATGCAGCTCAAGTAATAATCTGTATACGTGAGTGTCTATGAACTGCTGCTACGAGATTAATTCATAATCCAAGTTGTTTCTTGCACCGTTTATCACATATTCAACAAAGGCAAAACATAAAAAAATTAATTTTGACTTCTTAAAATATTATCCATAAAAATAAACGAAACCAATTAATCTATTAAATGGTGGCGAGTAATCGGAATACAATATTCAATCGACACCCTGCCCTAAAATCTTTCAATGTATTGCAAAAAAACCCAAAAAACTACAACAATTTTGCGTCAAAACTCCCCCCCCCCCCCCTAAAAAAAAACAAATAACAGGAAACGCGTTGTGAAGTTCGATTTTGATGTCAATTTGTCTCCCATGACTTGTTGTAGTTAGATGCTATGCTCTCCGATATAGGTTTAGTATACTTTACTGAACTATACGCCACGCGCCAGTCAGTGATCTTCCTTTATTAGGATCGGCCAGCGAGGATCGGTGCGAGATTCGCGCCATAGTTGTCAAGTTGTCTGAGTGGCAAAACGGGTGGATGTTTATTTTCCACTGAAACTGCTTTAGAATCCGAGTGCTATATATCTCACTCTTATTGCTGTTGCTAAGCTGCGTGAAGGAATATCAGTCATTGGCTGCCCATTGCGCGTTTCGGGGCAGTTAGCGTGAAGGCATTATTTCTCTCGGGTTGAACACGTTACTGGGGCCTGTTACTAAACAATCAGTTGGGAGTAAATAAAACAATGAAATACGTGCTTAAAATTTATGAGGTGGCGAAAAGCTCTTCAAAGTCGAGTTATTCCTGGGAAAAGAGGCAGGTAATTTCAGGTGAACAAATACATGTACGACGAGAAAAACAAAATTGCATCCCTGAACCGAATTTTCTTCCGTGGTGGCGTGAGCCGCTTACCTCTCAAAAGCTCACGCCCACGCGAGTCCTTGCATTAGACGGCGATATAATATTTTGCTTTATTTGTGTGTGTACCAGTCCTCAGTGTGGAAGCTGGTAGAAGATATAAAAAAAAAAAATATTCCGAATTTTTTGACACTATTATATTTAAGCACAAAATTATAATTCCTTTCAGAAATGTTACTAGCGCGTGCGCACCAATGATTTTCTAAAACTACTTATAACACGTACTTGTTCGGCTCTTCACTTAGAAATCTGTGTGACACCACTATAGTAAAACCGGTTCCATTGACTATCTCAAAGCAGTTGCGAAGGACGAAATTATGTAGTCGAACAAGTTCCTCCCGTGGATTATGTGCGGACAAGTTCTCTTCTCGTACTCGCTCTGCCACGCAAACTACATATCCTTCCCGCTCTCGTCGATTTCCTAAGATATATCGGCTAAAAGGTTCTGGTACATTTTTTTCTTAACTGCAAGCACGTCCCTGCCTCAAAAAAAAAAGAAGAAAAGTCGATGGTTCAAACACGTTACGAAGTCGCGAGGAAGACAGAGGTGCAGATCCACTCATGTGTCCTCCCTAGAGGACCCGACTCGAGTTTGGACACGCTTTCGTGAATACCCCAACCACGACAGTCACAGTCTGACGAATGAATTCACTAGGTTGTTTTCGCAGATCTTTTCCTCCGTCCCGCATCGCTCCCCGCCAAACCGCACAACGTGATCCCGAACTCTACATTCAAGACCAGTGTCGCGCATGCGCACTAGCGACGTCTTCATTGCGGAGAGCGGAGTGGAATTTTAAAAAAATCGGGCTACAAAAACTGGCCAAATTTCTATTCTCCGTTTCACCTTACAATGGACCTCTGAGGACGCTATAAGCCATCGAAGCCAATCCGATGCCGTGTGAGTGCGACGTGACCTTCGAAAGGGGCGAGGCGACGAGCGACACGAGTATAGTCACGTGGTACGTTCCCAGCGCTGGACAAGCAGGGATTAGCTGGTAGCGTTCGCTGCCCTCTATCATAATAACAAACGTAGTACAGCCGAGGATTCCTTTTGGAAGTGCTGTCGGTGGCTGAAGTCGCTCCCACTCCACGAGCGAGCAACAAGTGAGGCCACAAGCAAACACACCAAAAATACGCAGGGGGAATTTCTCTCGCAAAGGCTCGGCTCGGACCAGTCAGGAAAACAAATGATGTTGGTCCCGGCCCTAATGATGATGTCAAGGCGAACCGTCGCGGCTGTGCTGCGTGCTGGCAAGAGAATGCCGCAGCGGTCACTTGCGTTTGAGCAAAAAATACGGCCAAAAGAAGAAAGAGGAAGGGAGGGCGAGGCTCTTGCTTCCAATGGGAAGACTCCCTTTTCCCTCCCATGGCTCATTCTCGGAATCGAGGCGAGAAGAACAACGTGAGAAACTTGAAATGTCTGCGGACGAACGACCTTCCAAGTTCCGCTTTGACTGACTGGTTGCGTTTCTCCATCTTGGTGCGTTATTCAAGCAATCTTTGGACTTAAAAAAAAAAATCTTTGTTGTTTTATTTTGAGAGTTTTTGAATGATGTTTGTTGTTTACTTGACATATTTGTTGAACCCTCGATTCAAAAGTCTGGAAGTATTTTGCAATACAAAAGCAACTAGAACCACTCCGAAATCTGCATGAAACCATCGCGCAATATTTGTTAGGGGAAATGAAAATATGAAGGCTTCAAATTGGAAAGTTGTTAGGTACACTTTTTAGCATAAGCTACCCTTACGTGAATGCAATATAGTATTGATAATGTCGGATCCTGGTGGGTTTTGACCAGTCAGTTGTACCCCTTCCCATTGCTTTCCTTATCTGCCCAATCATAGTCGTGCCCTCTAGTTGAAATACGCTTGTCGTGTTCACGTGAACGCTCCCGTTGGCTTCTTAAACTGTACGATCTACGTTTTAAATAGGATTAGATCTTCAAACTCTGCGGGCTATTTGGAAGTAGAATTTCAGCAATCTGCACGACTTCGAGTTTTGATTTATTTGACTCATAGATATTGACTTACGCGATAAGGGTCAATAATGTATTTATTTTCTTTATGTTTTATCAAATTCAGTAAAATGTTCGCTTTTTTAATGTTTATGCGTATTTATTTGCTTCACTGACTTTTTTTTTTCATTGAGTTTCCTACACCATGCTTTGGCCTTCAAAAGTTGACCGGCATTATGTTCAGACTAAATAATTTAATAAATAAATGTGTAGTGCTTTTAAAGGCCATTAGAAACTCGAGAAGCAGTCCGCTCTTTAGTAACGGAACTAAGGTTATGCTGAAAAAATTGATTCGGATCTACGCAAAAAAATTTCTTAATCACGTCTTCGGAAAGATAATTTCATTCAAAGGTATATGCAATCGGTATGGAGTAGACGGCACTGGAAAGACAGCGCCAACATCTCCACAAATTCGCAAATGTTGAAGAAAGAGGACAAAACAAGCGAACAATACCCAATTACGCTCCGTGCGGGTTAACAACTGAGGACTTTATTTTCCTCTGGCCTGCTGTATGAACTCCTACCCTGTATCTGTCGAGGAATGCGCACGATGTGCGCCAAAGATCGGTTAACTAGCGATCCTATCGCTTCTTCCGGTTTCATCCCAGGGACCGGAAGCCTTTTGTCTGAAGCGTGCCATTCCTCTTGAACTAAACCTAACCTATTCGGCAGACCTGTTCCGGAAAACCAAATAGAAAATAAGCAAACCAATTTGGTTTATATAGTCCTATTTGAGGTCAAAGCTGATCACAAAAAGAGGAAATATACATTTTGCCTAAGCTCGTTTCTTTTTTTTAAATTTATGTCTTTATTGGTTTATTTTTTTCCAATATATAGTATTAGGGCCCGTCAAACTCACAACAAGTTGTGGCACGGAGCCCAACAGTCAGTTCAGTGCTCTCTACAGTTTGTCCTTTTTTTGTATACTATCAAAACTATATCTTGCTGCAAATAAAAAAATACCAAATTACATAACTTTTAGTTACAAGCAGCAGCCTTTAGATTACACAGTCATCTTCCACTTTATGATTGTAGTTTATGTCTACTGTGACCAGCATGCAAAAGCAACATTATCATCTTTCCGCTAGTTTCATTTCATTTCATTTATTTAGACTCAAAGACTCTGATGCATTACATGAGCTAGAATTTTCACAATTAATGTAAAATCGCATTCAAAGAACCCGTGCATTATCACAATTCACTTTGAACTCTTAAGGCAATGTGCACAAAGAGCCAATCACAAATGCAAAGGCATATGAAAAGCATCGGGAACGCACGATGTTTCATTCGCTAAATTAGCACAGATCATGTGTGTGAGCGCAATATCTGTTTTTTTTTCTGTCCTTTCCTGAACCCCGTAAACCACATTGGTTAGCTCTCCGTGAACTCTACCGGAAAGTATTAATTGTTCTGTCGTTATAATAGACAAGGGTTGTTTCTAAGTGCGGCAAATTTCTCTCAGGTGAAGATTGCGTTGAGTTCTGGAAAACCCTATGCCCGAAATGTTCTTACTTATTTTGTTTATAACTTTCCGGAAGACAGTTTTCCCTCGCGTCGGCATACTGACACGAGAGGTATGCGGTCGGTTTCGGATCGCTCCAGGGAGAGGCGGCGAACAAGCATATGCAAATGCGCGGGTCCACCTGCACGCGCTCGTTTCCATCTCTCGAGACTCATTAATTAACCTTCGGAGTACTTAACCCAGATAAGAGTGACTATACGATCTCTGCGTGTTAGCCCTGGGAAGTCAGAGGTCCATTACACGCGTCCTGACAAAGTCACCTGTATATGTCTCGAAACTTTATCTTTTTTTTTACCCGCATAGCCTGTAACGCCGGGCGGGTTATGCGGGCCCTTGTTTGGTTTGTCATATTGTGCGTAAATGCGCCACGGGGGCCCGAGGAGACCTCGCCCCTCGGTTCCTTTTAGCGCCGCGCCTCGACCTCGAGCTCTCGTTCCCCTTGCAACCAACCGGAGAGTGTTGAGAGACGCCCCAGACCCCCGAAAACAAGCCGCTGGCAGGCCGTACCCCTCTCTAGAACCGCCTCCCTACCCAGAGCTTGAGACACTCGCGTTATATGTTCTTTTCTTTTACATTGTGTCAACTCTGGGCCAAGCAGCTGATGAAAAATAAACTAGCTCTCTATTGCACAGACTCTCTTCTACTGGGAACTAAATTGAGAGTGGCCAAGTGCCCGAGGTCAGGAAATAGGATATTCACGTGAAGTTTATGGTCCGTTCACTGTGCTCTCAAGCGTGATCTTTGTATAAACTTTCAAAGTTAACAATCGTTCGTGTACCAAGTCTAAGGCTGGGCGATTGATCGATTAACCTACCGATTAATCGATTAATGATTTAATCCCGATTAATTTGTTTAACCGCTTAATCGGTAATATTTTAACGAACCGAAGTAAAGTAAAAAGTAAATGGTTTCGCCAAGCAGACGTGGACGAGAACACCTGTATTAAGGGCAAACTCTAGGTCAAAATGTAGTCTAAAGTAAACTCTTGGGGCAAAATTTGTAACTTCTGAGAAGCGCAGAAGGTTACACGTGTAGTTCAACGCCACTTGAGTGTCCGTTTAGCGTAGCAGAGACTATAGTTGGAACAATTAAAGGAGGTCGCTCTCGCCGGAGAATATCAACGAATCTCGTTACCTCGTGCAGCTGAAGTAATGATATGTGAGTGTGAGTGGCTTTGAACTGTTTATAACTACACATCAAGGTTGATTCATAACAAAAATTGCATATTCCGCCTTTATCTCATATTCGGAAAATGTAAAAACAGAAAACAAATATTAATTGTGACTTTCCAAAACTATATGCATAAAAATTAACGAGACCGATTAATCAATTAATGAAACAAAAGAGGGTTGCGATTAATCGGGATAAAATTTTTAATCGACGCCCAGCCCTCCAACACGAAATTTCTGTCCTAGGCATGTTTGACAAAAGGGTTCTCGCTCCCGTGATACTTCGGGCTCAGGCACGTAGCCAGTGAGGGGGGGGGGGGGGGGGGGGGGGGGGGAGCTCATGGGGTTCGCCTCCCGCCCCGAAATCTTTCATTTTGTTGGGACCTCCTTTCCCCCTCCCCCTCATACAGCATTTTGTCATGGGTGCCCCCCCCCCCCCCCCCCCCCCCACCGAAACCAAATCCTGGCTACGTGCCTGCATCGGCTGCACAATCTCTATTTTGAACCCTACTTTTAGTGGGCGGAAATACACCTGATTCAAGCAGCACGTGACGAAAATTTCTCTGAGGCGCAATCAGAATTCTGTGCCCTTATTTGCATGTGTCTGGTCTAAAGACGAAGCCAAACTGTAACCATGAAAACAGATTTGCGGAAGCGATTAACACAATATCGCTATTGCGCTTTCCCAATGTAGAAGTCGCGTTTGCAACTTACACATTGCAAAAAATAGAACCGCTGGATCACCTTATAAAATGTGCTCAATCGGCCCTAACTTACCGGCAAGTGGGAGTGACAACAATGTCCAGTGTATCATTCCGCTCCGTCAGTCGGGAGATAGTTCGAGTTGTTTCTACCTACAGATGCGTGACGGCAACGATGAATGCGCGGCGCATACATGAAAGCTTCCCATATAGTTATTTCATGTCAAGCAATTTATTCTTAAACTGTAGAAATATAATATTTATACATCTGATATCGCAAAAAAAAACGTGGTATAGCCATGCATAATAGCTAAATAAACCGAGAAACGGCTGCCAGGATCTTTGAAGAGGCCATATGCTGACAAGGCTTGTACCGAACACAGGTCCCCTCTCTGCCCCTGCAGCATTCTGTCAGCAGGTCGTATATAACGGAACGTGCGTGCTCCTTCGGCGTCTCGTGTGTGGAGTCCATCCTGAGCAGTTGGCCAAATGTCAAGAACCGTGTTCGAGTAAAAATAGCCCTTCCGGATGTATACGTCGGTGAATGTCCCCAGTGCTCCACTGTTTCAACGATCACGTATTATAATGCCGACATTTCGTTCTAATGATGTTAATGGCGCTGTCTAGCCGCTGAACATCGAACATTATGACAAGTTGGATATTGCGTTAATCTGGTATGTCTGTGTCATCTGTATTCCCATTTTTCTAGTCGCGGGTATATCGCTATGCTCGAAGATTTCATGTTTACTCGGTATGCCATTTATGGGCAGGCCTTCACTTATGTGCTCAAATACTTCCGGTATAGTGTTTCTTGTGTTTTAACATAAAAGTACATAACATGAATGTACACTAAAGAACAACTGCACCCCCTGAGGAGAATTACAGTTTAGAAAAGGTATGATAATACCCAGCTATTTTGGTAAAACATACAGTTTAACACCCGTGTCACATGACTGTGGCAAGATATTTCGTATATTATATTATTTCCATTAAATAAAAGTGTCAAAGTTTCTTTTTTTTTTGGCGTGAATTAGGTTGAAGGTACTGCAGCTTTTCACAACAAAATGTCATGAAAATACAGAAAGTAACCTAACATTCGCGATTCTTGCAAAGTTTAAGCATAGAAGTTTCTGAAACTGGCTCCACAGATCAATTTATTATCAAACGATAGTTTTCATCAACCAGCATTTGATGCCATAAAGTGAACCTGAGATAAACACGTTTCAAAGTTCAAAAATTAAGCTGCAGTTTAGATGGTGCAGCCATGTCTAAAATAATTCATTAAAAAAAAGAACTTTAGTAACAGAAGTGAAGCTCTCTGACAGCATGCATCAGAATACTTGAAAGCTGATAAGACAACTTGTTAAAAATGTGACTTGTAAAAAGAAATTGCAATTTTAAGGTAGCGTCCCCCATAACTGAATAGACAAGAAATTATTTATTTTTAGTTTTATAAGAAAGCCACGAATGATTGTTTGTTTATTTGTCTTTAAGAGGGAGCTGGGGAATTCGTAAACTGGCAAAATTACGAGCTTCTTTCTAGAAATGCAAGGTAATCTGACAAAACTATTTTCTTCCTGGAGCAATAATCAAGATCGCATAAACAAGAAGGGAAAAAGGGATTCAGACGTTGAGCCATCGCGAAAAAATATAATGGCACTTTAGAAAACTAATGACCATTGCTTTTGCTTTTTTTATGCGCTGTTTGTAGCTCTTTTCCAGAAATTATTATGAAATTATCATTTTATATTGAGTTAAGGGCGTTCGAAGTTTTTTCAAATGAGTGCCTGCGATCGCGAAAGAAGACTAATTATCCAAGAGGATGTTTTGAGTTCAGAGCCTTCCATAACAACGAAAACGTTTTATGAAATTAAATACGTACCTAGGAGGAGGCAGTGCCTTGATTTGAAGACAACATTTTTCGCAGATTCCGAGAAACAGAATCCGCGGGTATTTTACCTGCTGATTTTTGGGACAGGTGCTCCTCACGTTAGAGATCACAGTTACTACTCGATAACATACAAATGTTGCCTATTCTGTAGCTGTGTTTGTAGATGGAAAAAGAATTTGATGTCGAACATATTCTTTTTTCTGTGAGTGTTGGAATATAATTCCTCGTGTCGTAACACTTTTTTTTATCTGGAGATTAAAACCCGCAGACCTTTGGGCCCGTGCAGCTTTCATAACAAGCTACAATTATCAGTTGAGAAGATACAAATAATGTTTACTCTGTTGCTGGCTATGTTTTGTATACTGTAGCCTAGGCGAGCATTTTGATACTGGCATATTATTTTATCTGGCAGTGTCTGAAAAAGGTTTATCGTGTAGGAGCACGTAATATTTTTGCTCTGAAAACAAAAATCGCCGACCTTTGGTGCAGGTGCGCCTTTTATAGGAAGCCACAATTATCTCTTCAGAACATAGAAAGTATGCCTATTCTGTAGCTGGGGATGTATTGTAAAGTAGTCCAAAAGAGCATTTCGATATCATACTAATTACTTTTTTTCTGATGGTGTTTGAAAAGGGTTTCTCGAGTCGGAACATGTAAATTTTTGCTCGGGAGTACAAGATCCGCATACGTTTTGCACTTTTCACAGGACGTCATAATTATCAGTTCAAAAAATAAAAATTCTGAATGTATCACAGGGAGTATACACTCGAGTATGACTATGCTATATCTTTGCAGCTTTTTCTTATTTGAACTTTGATTCTTAGGGCATAGTTTTGCTACTGTCAAAAGCAATGTGCTGGCATTTGTGAGCCATGGCCTTCATTAATTGAGATCCCTGATCGTAGTCACACCAGACTGCCCTGTAGCACCACCTCAATTGCAAGGAAATCAGATACAGGCTATCGCGTCTCTCCTCATTCCAAAGGACTTACAATCCAAAAAAATGGGCTCATTAACGCACATATGGCAAACAAAAGCAAAAAAAAAAGTAGTAAATTGCAACACTACTTCCCTTATTATGTGTGGTAATATCTATCCTTCTTCAGACCTCTCTATCTTCGTAATGTCCTTCTGTCCCCTAATTGGCCCAATCAGTCCTACTTGACGACACGCACACACTGGTGGGAGACATTCTGCAAGCGTTTTCCCCCTAGGCGGTGCACGCTACCATCCTTCGCCACTAGGACTTGCTGTCTGCAGTAGCGAAGTATTTGCGTCTTCATGGGGAAAAGGAAAGCGACTCCTGAGCGCCCAATGAACGCTCCATGTCTGAAGGAGCAGTGCGGTGGCGAGGTCGCTTGAAGACATCACCAGCTTTGCCACTGCGCCCGCCTGTGTACCGTATGTACCCCGTTCATCCCTAAGCTGACAGCGCGGTGGAAGCCACGTGCTCGTTGGGTCGGTCATACTACTACCTTTCATCACGTGATCGTGAATAGTGAATACCCACACGCAGACAACGGGGTCAGGTGATGAAAGAGAGGCGGCTGATTGGCCCAGGGAGCGCGTAGCTCCCCCCTACTGTCAGCTTAGGGGTGAACGGAGCGCACCCCGGCGGCGGTGCTACAAGCCGCAACTCCAGTGCGAGTGAAACGACCCCCGTGATGAGGCCTCCTCCCCGCGTCGTCTGAGCGACGGCGTCGACCCAGACTGGTGGGCGAGCAGCAGGAAGCGTTTGCGGGGGAAGGAGCCATCACAAAAACGCAGAGGGGATCCACGAGCGAGGGCTTGCGAGAGCGGGCTGGGCACGCAACCACCGACGCAACATGTGGCAGCGCCTCCGAGAAACTGGGAAGAGAGGAGAGGGCCGGTTCTTGCTTACTTGCTTTCAGCCGGCGGCGGATTGCTGCTGCTGCTTCTGCTGCTGCTGCTGCTGGCGTGACTGTTGTCGAGTGGGCTACAATCGCCAGGCGGATGCATGTAGCCATCGCCACGCTTTTACAATTCGTTCGTCTTTTGTTCGGGGACAAAGTTTGTGTTGCTGTTGTTGTTGTATATTGTGTATGAGGTTACTAACCTAAGGAAGATGTGCTAAGCTCGTGAAAATTCAATACAGTAAGCAATGGAGTGATGTCACAGTACCGACTCTTAAAAATATCGGCAGTTCGCTACTTTAGCCCCCATAATCCAGAGGCACAAAAGACCAGCCCTAAGATGGCCGAAAAAACGTGCTTTTCGTGTAAGTCTCGTGAAATCATTAGTCGCTAAAGAAAATCCACCATCTACGTTAAGTTCTTATATTGGGCACTTTTTGTTCACGTTCCTCCAATCGAAAAGCGCGACAAAGAGGCCCAAGTAAACAAACCTGACCTCTACAGATTACCGTCTCTTCCGCACAATAAAGTCCGTCTGCTATGGCTACCGAATATTAATAGACGTGCACGCCAACGCCGCACAAATTTCTGACTGCCGTATGCGACCATCGCGTCAACGCTAGCTTGGGCTCCATGCTAAGCTTCCAAACAAACCGTTACGCTCGGTCACCCCTCGCTTTCCTAGGGCAAACTTTATTAAAATCTCAGGCCCGAGCGTAAACCAAGCCTCGTCGGAACCGACAAGGGATCGCCGGGTGACCACTTTCAACTCTCAGCGTCAACTTCCACAACGGCGCGTCAGACTTTAGTTAACGTTGCCACGTTCCCGTTTGCAGACGACATTCGGAAGATGGCGTCTGCTTTTGTTTGCTTCAGACGCTGCATTCTCGCGTTCCTCCATAAAGTAGACGCTTCGTTTCCATGGTGACGGTCACCATAGCAAAGTGGATTTTATCGTGCGGAAGACGACCGCGAGGGGGCGAGATCAGGTGCTATATTTTTGTGTCAATCTCAATTTCAGCGTGACATCATACGCCAAATAAATAAGATACCCAATCCATCATACGCCAATAAATCAGGTTCCCAATCCTAAAGAGAAACTGAAGTGGTTCTGTATTTGCGAAACAAAAACACTTCATATCCAGAGTTTTCGGAATCTCCGCTCTCGCATATCTTCAGCGCCTATCAGAGCTATGCACGCGCACACTCGCTATTTTCAGAAAAGGTCAGAGAGAGACTTCACGACTGCTGTCAGTGCGAGGGAATATACATGGCAAGCTCACGATTGCACGCGCTGTCCACACGAGCGACACGCGCTTGGTGGCCGAAAGATCCGCGTATACCGTAACGGCCCCCAAGCCAGGCGTGTGGATCAAAATAAAATACGTTTGAAAGAAAAGACTGGTCGGAGGGTTTCGTGTAGGGTGCCTCAATGTCCTTCTGTTTAGGGTGATGCCACCCTTTGTAGTACCAGATGCCGACAGCACGCACTCACGGGCAAAATACAAAGAAATCGACGAAAACAAAATGTCGCCATAGCACAGTCAGCGCCGCAAGCGCGTGCAGGGACACGCTCTTTCACGCGCTTCTGAACAAAAAATAAAAATAAACGTGTGTGACAAAACGGCGAGATGCCACCACCCTTAGCAGAGCGCACATGAAGGCACCCTAGTTTCGTGTTCTCTCGCGCTTAATTACAATTTCGGGGGAAAAAAAACAACAAGCGAACGTGATATTCAGATTCACGAAATAAAAATACTCTAAAATTCACCTCTAACTTGTTTTTGTTTTGTTTTCCAGGAACCCATTTACTTTTTTTTTTAACTTCCAGTAGAAATTGTATCAAAATTACATTGCGCTTGATGCAATGTAAGCTAAAGTATATATGAAAAGAATGTCGACTAGAGCACTTTACAATTTTTCGTATATAGTCCATTTCGCATGAGGTCTGACCGCAGCCGAGGTTGCGATCCGATGGAAACCAGTCGAGCTTCAGCAAAAGTGCATCGTCACGGCCTCCTATTCTTTGTGCGTTCGCTGTCACTGGCCGAATTAATCACTCTCTGAAAAAAGAGAACTCAGGATCACGCCGCATTCACCGTGCGCGAGATTGGTTTAGCCCGTGATTTAAAACGCGCAAGTATAGTTTTTTTTGTGTGTGTTTTTTTTTTTTTTTCTGCTGGGTTGTTATTATGCACTCGTCTTTCTCTCTCTTCCTCTCTCTCCATCTCTCTCTTTCTGACGACACACTGAAGCAGCTGCATTGGATAGCTGTTTATTTCAGGTGCACCGTTCGTACTCGTAACGATTGGAGCTTCTTTGCCTGCAAAGGAAGCAATTGTCAGTTGTTGTTGCGGTGCGCTTCGAGCTGCCGGAAGGAGGGTCGTCTAGGCACGCGCTAACGTATTTCAACCTGCCGAAAAGAAAGCGCACCGCTTGTAACAGGAAGCGTTCTCTATCGACGCGAGGGGGGGATGTTATCGCGGGATTAATGTCTCCTCGTTGAAAATCTCAGAGCGTCGCTGCCGGATGGGGCTTGTCGGAAGTGCTCCCGTATACGCGGTGCGAGCCCGCGTGTATGAACTGCGACCGCTTGCGGGCATCGTTTGTTAGGCGCTTGTTGGCGGCGTTGAAAAGGCACTTCATTTTGCAACTGTATCCTTGACGAAAATCACTACGTAGTCAAGCTGAGAAATCGAGTAAGCGAGCGAGCGTGACTACTCGGATTGGCGTGTTTATATCTTGGTAGGTTTCACTGAGTAAAATATTTTTGTACGCGACGCTGCAAACGAAGACAGCTGTTTTTTTTTTTTTTTTTTAATTATGGGCATAATTTGAGTTATATCAATGAAATATGTCGATTGATCGAAATAAACCCCGTGGTCTTTTTATGTAAGAGTATAACACGAGCTTGTGCAATTTGTTATACCTTATATCTCAAGTGTTAGGAAATGTATTCGTATTACGTGTAGAGCAGCAAGTTGCAAGTGGTAATGGCACATACCGTCCAAAGTCGACGTAAATATTGTGATACGGTTACTACAGAGGCTATACTTTGTATCACCTTAAGCCCAGACGCGGCCGATGCTACGAGCTGTTGTGACCAATCAGAGAGCATCAAAAATTTAAAAGCACACCATGTTCGCCATGTTTCTGTACGTATTCTATCATCGCTGAGCCAATCATAAACAGAACAGGCCTAGTGAGTTGCGCATTTTGATGCTGCTGGTTTGGTCCGATTCCCCTGTAGCTTCGTCTGCGTCTAGATACGGTGTAAGATACATATATATAGGTGTGGAGGCCGAGCGCGTCGGGCAGCTGCCAGATAAAGTCACCTCGGTTGGAGCGGCGCCACCAGGTGGCTCCGCGATATGCTGCTAAAGGCAGCCAGTTGCGGGCCCAGTTTCCCATGCTTCTCTATGGGAGACATGCTGCTCTTTAAAGTCGTTTTCTGGCTGGTGCCACATCATGTAAAATACTCTGCACTTGCTTTACCTGTATTTCTTATGATGAATTCCGCTCTCAGATTTGGAGCGCTACAAAAGCGCCTGTTTTGGAACACGCACATTCTAGTCACAGTTGGTCATCTTCCGCTCGCAGATTTGTGGCAGCGCAAGCTCCGTGGAGCGCTTTTGACCGCCACAAAACCGCTTCGTCAACTTCGAGAGATCTCCCCTGAAGTCGTCAGTAGCGCGTCATTGCGCATGCGCGCCGCGGGCCGAGCATGTCCGGTCTTGTCCGGTCGGTCGGTTGTTTACGCGGCTGATGACGGGCTGTGCATGCGGTGTGTGCATTCCGTCTCGTACGCTGGTATCTCGTAGGGTTCTGGGAGTGCACGGGTGGGACTGGAGCGTGGCAAATCGTATACGCGCTGATATCTGCGATCCCGAGAGGAACACGGGAAAGAGCGCGACAGAAACTCCGAAGGTAGCAGACGCAAGGTTAGGCGCGTTTACTTTGCCGCAACTGAGTGTTTGCCTTTGTACACTGCATGCCGCCGGTGTCTTCTTGTGCAATAAAGCAAGAACAGACTAGACAACAGCCGTGCAAGAGATGGTCTTCTACCTCTGTATGTCTATTCATGAAGTACCAGCGATCTGAGCTCTGCCGCTGGCAATCACCGCGTACCCCGTCGGTCCGAAGAGGCGAACGCGTGTCTATTCTTCTCTGTGACGTGGACTCCGTAGATTGGCTCTCGACCTGCTTCCTGTATTTATGCTGCTAGTGGATAGCAACAGTATTGATTGGTCGTCGGAGATTTCATTCAGCTCGTCAACTTCAAGCTCAGGAATCTTCAAGCAACGGTCATTTTGAACCAGAGACCGTCTCCGCGGGTCACTCCAAAATTGCGGCTCCATGCACCTTCCGCGCGTCGATTTGGAGCGTGTACCATGGAACGGTTTGTCTCCTCCCTCGAATATTTTGGAAACCGATCCGGATCAACCGGTGAAATTCATCATTAGACACCGATTTATCATTGACCATAATTTCGTTTCTGAACGGCGGCAATAACAGTTTTATGAACACGTTGAAGCGGAGAGATCTCTGGCTCGATGTTCAAGCCAACATCTGTCTAGATTAGAGTAGACGCTATAGCGCGCGCCCGGGTGCCATAAAGACCAGACACTTTATTATTATTATACTTTCTTTTTTTATATATATATAGCTGCGCCGTTCGGACGGCGGAGACGCTCTCCACTCGGGCACGTGTCAAAGCGCCGAGGAACTCAGGGAGAGCAGGAGACCAGAGCGGGCGAGGACATCGGAACGCCGAGCTGGGATTGGAATGAATAGAGTTCAGATCTAGGAAGGTGTCCTTGTCTCCACTGCAGTCGCCAATTGCGAAAACCAAACGCCAGGCGCCGGTGCTTCGCGTTCTAACGGGTTTGACGAGTTCTGTGGAGACAAAGACAGCTATAGCTTTAGGTCTAGCCACTAATCATTCCACCCAGAGCTCGGCGTTTTGACGTCTCCGGCCATTGCTCGTGTCCTTCTCTCCCTCCGTTTCTCGGTGCATCGAACTTTATCTGGTTGATCACGTCAAAGGGTTCACCGTGCTGGGTGTCCTCACCTATTTATATATTTTACACCGTGGCCTGGACTTAAGCTAAAACAAAGTATAAGAATGCCGCATTTCAGATCACAATGGCCATTACACTCGTTTTCTCTTCAAGAACCGCAGTAGAAAACGTTTTCCTCTCATAGTGTCTTTCTTATTTCCATCTTCGTGTGCTGCCTTAAGATATCTATCTTGGCATTTAGATAATGTTAATTCGTATTGCCTAAAAAAAAAACGCACTTGTTTTAAACGTAAAACACAGTTTTCTGTTTATGTTTTCTTTTTCCTTGGAGTTTTCTGGAAACTAGTTCTTGCTTATAGAGGCTGTTTAAAGCCTTCAAAAATCCTTAAAAATATGCTGTTGGATATAAAAAGAAACTGATTACGGGAATAAACTACCAGCTTTCGCGGAAAGTCAAAAATTGCAAAATGTATATTAATTAGAACAATAATTACTTAGGATTTACTGAATAATGTTTTAATTAGTCAAAATAAACAGATAGTTCCACTGGTAAACTTGCTAAGCATCATCGAAGACTACTAAATCAACTCTTCCTAGAAAGGTATACGGCAAAGGCAGCCATTTTATGGCGTTCTAAAAAAATAATTAAAGAAAAGCTCGGTTTGGGCACGTTTTTAGACTTGTTTTTTTTTTTTTGTTTTTTTTTGTTTTTTTTTCCGCAACTTTGCGCCCCCGCGGTTCTGCCCCCCGGTGGCCGCCGCGCGAAGCTACCCCCTCGCCTCCCTCGTAGGATGGAGGGAAGTACGGCGCACGTCTATTGCGCGTCTCGGTCACTGGGCAGCATGACCGCGGGCGCAGAGATAGGCTCCGATAAGAAACTGAAAGCTATAAACTCGTGTAAATTGACCGTTTTTGAGGCACGCCGTAGAGTGCTGCCGGTGGCTTATATATTTTTAACACAGTTCATTTAGTGGTTTTCGATGATGCTTATCAGGTTTCTCATTGGAGCCATGTGTTCTTATTCACTATTACAAATTAATTAGTAAATTTTAGTTAACTATCTTGCTAATTAGTATGGTTATTGCCATCCTTGACATCCTCCAAGGCTTGAAGTTCGCTTCCGCAAAGAGTTTCTCTTTTCATCTCGAACAACATATTTTTAGGCATTATAAACTTTTCGAAAGAAACACCCAGCATAAAATCTGTTCAAAATTGTATTCTTCCTTTGTGACAACGAGCTTATAAAAACGTGTAAGGGAGCACAGTAAATTGAGTGTGATATTTAAATATCGGCTCATTCTAAGGGTTTAATGAATTCATAAATGAAGCCATGACCACGAGCTCCCGTCTTTTATTTGTCAGCTTTTGCTATCCTGAAAGCTTTAAAATATGTAATTACCTGTGACGTATCAAAGATCGCCGCTTAAGAATATCTAGAGATGCTATTTTATGTGGCAATCTCAAAGGCTTTGTTGGAAAAACACTTTGAACTGAAATTTCGTTAACGGGAGGGAATGTAGTTTGTTTTCTAAAGTGGAATTCACGATTCTCAGATGTGATAAAAATAGTTCTTTCTGCACGTCTTAAATGCTTCTTAGGTCCTTCTTTTTGTTGTTTGCTTAATTCGAGAGTTTGATTTAGGAAGGCTCGTAACGCAAGGTTATCTTCTCAACGTCTAACACGAACACAGTCCCCGGCTATCTCTTTCCGCCTTTCCTCGTTCCTCCTAATCCGTGCACGAAAGTCTAAGCGGCGATTGAATAACTCAACTTGTTCAGGAGCCGATTTTCCTCTTCTAACCTTTACGATTCCATGATTATGCGAAGGTTCCTGCTTCCACTTTCTGCTTTGCGCTTCACCATTACTTGCGCAGCGTAATGCGCGCTTTCAAATTGTTTACAAAGCAGCTCTGTGTGCGAAGGCTGGAGCACGCACACCCACATCGGTAGATAAGTTGGCAATGAGAAAGTCGAAACCACTCCATACCGTATACCCCTCCGTTTCTTTATGCCCCTTTTAACATTAGAGAGTTTTAGGGGACCGTTTTTGTACATCCGATACAGTACAATGCCCCCCCCCCCCCCCCCTTTACGAGCTGTGCATGTGCAAGTCTTCTGCCGTAGCATACGCGCAGTTCGTATACCGGAGGGCTCATCATACCGTACCGGACGTGCAAAAACGGTTCCCTAAAACTCTATTCGCCTCGAGATCGAACCGTGTCGCCACCGTGCGGCCGAAATTGGAAACACGCGAAAGCGGGGATACCGCCGTGCGTCGTCTGCTATGGGCGCACGCTCAGAAGCATGGATCTCGACAACGCAAGCCCGTTTCCGGCTGAGCTTGACATTCCTTATTAAATGCTTTATGTTTTTGTTGCCGTTTATTCTTACTAACGGTAATGTTGTATCGTTTCCCATGCGTAGAAATTCAGCAAAGCGATTATTATTAAGTCGGAAGCTTCCACAACCTTAGTGTGTTGGTTTGTATACAATCGCTGGTCCCACGTATTTTTGTTATCTCGCACAACCCGTCGCTTTCATAAAGAATTGAATGTTGAGTGGGTCTGTGGTTTGATTGGAAAATTAACCCGACTGGTCGCTATCCTTTAATAGACTAATCAATCAATAAATCCGTATGTTAATTTTTCGCCAGTCATATTGCGTAAAAGGCGTTAAAACTATACATTTTTTTACTGGTTTTACTATGTCATAAATGGCATATTGCATTCCCATTCTAAACTTCACGTTGGGAGTCCTACATAAATATGAACACGGGAAGCTTTTTAAAATTAAGAATTTTTAAAATTTATTATTTAAACAGTATGACCACCCTCGGTGAAATGACAAGCACGCTGAAGTGGTTTATTGTGCGAGCCTGTGTCACAAAAGAAATAAAGACGTCAAAAATATTAAAGCCGGCATTTTTTACTCCTTCTTGACTTTCTCCAGTACAAGACTCCAATTAACCGCCAAAACAAATTGCAATTAAAGCATCACTTGAATAATCTGAAGGTTAATCGATGAACTGCCCAGTCCCGATATACGTTAGGTGAGGGCGGAGGGTGATCGGAAAGTCTCGTGAAGGTCGATAGCCCTCATCAGTAAAAGAGTATCACCACGCCCGATGCTGTCTGTGTCGTGGTGCGGGTTGTTTGCTGGAGTTGCAGAGTCTAATGTGTTGAATACAAGATTATTTAGCCAGAAATTTATAGTATTAGCCTTTTGACGTCCGCAACCCTTCACAAAAAAAAAAGAAAATTGAAGCGGGTTAATTCACACTACCGAGAAAAGCATTTAATAACAGGAACATTGCTGCGTTGTTCGGTTACAACAGTTTATTACAGTCACGGCAGACATATTAGGGCAGTTTGTTTCACTTGTTTCAGTTGTCCTGCCAACCGTGCAGTATGCAGATTTTAACTAGAAGAGACACTCTCTCCTCATCGCAACGCAGTAGATTCAGACTCCAAAAAACTTGCCCACACTATGGCACAGTAAAAGGGCAGAGGAACTCAATAGCATGGTAATTTCCAATACAGCACTAACTTATCTTCATTCTAAATATTTATATTACTGCAAAAGCTAGAAGTTAAAAAAAAAGCATAGAAGCTGCGATTTCACAGCCCATTGTACCAGTATTAATGTTATCTGGGTTGGAATTTATTGTTTTTTTAATTGCCACGTTGATGAACTTGATGAACCGAGCCTATTGGGCGGCCTATGGGGAGCCTATGGGGCGGCCGTTCTCCTATCCCCGCTTTGATGATGATGATAGCGCGACCGTAGCGCCACCTCTAGGTCGATCTCGTGGCCAATACTGGAAACGTTTAGGGAACCGTTTTATCGCATTCGATGCGGTATATGATAGGCCCTTCCGTACGAACTGCTCATATACTACCGCATACCACTCGCACATGCGCAGTGCGTACCGGAGGGCGTATCGTACCGTAGCGGATGTGCAAAAATGGTTCCCTACAGCTCCCTATTAAGTCCGACCTCAGTCGATGGTAGGATTCGATAGAGCCAATCAAACAGCGGCCAAAGTGCGTCATCACCGCGCTTGTTATGTTTGCGCACAACACACCAAACAGCAGGACTCGCTTCCCCTTTTCTCGTAAATGGTATAGAACTTAATTAGACGAAACGTGTACGAATGTCTACAGATATTGCCCAGTTAGAACTTAGCAGCATCGGGCCGTAATATTGCTGACCTGTGCAATCCGTGCAGAACACCCAATGTGAAAACGGTTCAATGTTCATGTACCAATTGAAGGATTGGAATTAATGATAAAGAAAAACAGTCGCGGTGGCATCTTGATCAACCAAATTTGCCTCCAGAATAAAATTGAGACCTAACCCAACCTAACCTAACTTAACGTAACCTAATGCTTGCCACAAAAAGGCTACTGTCTGTTTTAATTACTTACTAACTCGTTTGGTGCACACAATGCTCGACAACAGCAACCGCAAACAGGAAGGTCACGGCGAGCTTGGCATGATAGGTGAGGATTTTGAAATGTCTATATCACGAACTTGATCATACTATTTCGTCGTGCTCCTTTGCTCGGCTGGGTATGCTTTTCTTAATTTGTTGTTATTGCTAACTTGCTTCAGACATTTGTCATGCATGTCTGCTCGCCCGGGAATGTTTTTATTAGTTTGTTGATATTACGTGCTTGCTCGAGACAATTTTGTTATGCATGTTTGGTCGGCTAAAACGTTTTTTTCTTAATTTGTCTTTCAAGACTCGAACAATTGAGTATATTGCGATAAGTGTTCTCTCACATGTTAAAGCATTGTTGCGTCTCTCAACAAAAGATATGACGTCACTTGCGCTCAGACGTCGTTACTACAAAAGAGCCAAGTGTTTATCACAATCGGGTTTACTTGATTTCACGATACGCCGGAAGCATTTTTTGGCCTATACGCTTTGCCCAAAGGTAAGAACCGATAATACAAAAAGCGTAATGGCAAAAAAAAAAAAGAAAAAACGATACACGGTGACAAAGCGCACTGTTATCAATAACATCTCGTCTCTTTCGGAATTTTTTTTTTTTCTTTTGGTTAGTGCGTTATATCTTTCTGGTATATAGTATTTATACCTAGTTTGCGTGACGTGCTCAAATCAGGACTTTTCTTGCGGAACGATGCTCATATGTCTAATCCTGAAACCCGTGGTAACACCATGACTCATGGTTAAACCTCATCGCGTTGGCTGGTGATACGTCTCTATTTTTGATAGTGTCATACCTTTTGTGCTTTTTTTCCTGCGGTCGCGCGAGGACTGCATTGTGGTGCGAGGAAGAGTAGCACCATCCTAAAGCCGCTGTCGCATTTCTTGAACATCATACAAAAAACAAAGTGTTCACTGCAAACAGGATGACATAAATATCTAAGGACACACCTAGAGGGAACGCACATGCTTCATACATACATGTCTGCAGACAGTTCTTTTACGACCAACGTTGCAGGACCATCGAACAAGGCGTCGGACAGTGTCTGAAGACTGTTTTCATTTGTATGACGTGTAAGCAGCGTGACTACGGTTTAAGCGGCAGCCCTATTGCCCCGGTGTTCGGATGTAATAACACCTGTGCCCTGCGCTAGAGAGAGACACATGTCAGAGCGGGGATTCAGCGACGTCCTATTCACGCTCGCGAGGGAATCCCTGACGAGCGACGGTCCTCTGTTTCGTCGCAGGCTCGGATGCTAGCGGGGCAGCGTCGTTGGCGGAGGCGTCAGCAGCAGCAGCAGCGGCAGGCGTGAGCCGACGCGGCCGCAGCGTCCTCGAGTCCCAGAGGCAGCCTGGGAGGGCGGTCGCCCGCGCCAGCGGCGACCCCTCTTGGGACCTGAGGAGCCGGTCGCGCTGGAGACCGCGGACGCGTTCGCGCTGGAGCCGCAGCCCCAGACGGCCACCAAGATTGGGGACATCGATATCGCCATGAGCTCGTACTTCGCCAACTCGTACCTACCGGATATGCGGCCGGCGGCAGGCGTGGGTAACGGCGACCACTACGGGCCGCCGCACCAGCAGCAGCAACCCAACGGGGACCACTGCGACCAGCGGCAGTACCTCCCGTACGGGGGCTCGCCGGGCCACCAGGGTTACCCGCGGTTTCCGCCGTATGATAGGCTGGAGATCCGGGCCATCAGCAGCGCGCCGGACTCCCCCAGCCCACCGAGCGGCTACTACGGTAACCACTGCGGGGCCCCGCCGGCGCCGCCGCCGCCGACGCCGGTCCAGCAGCAGCAGCCCCCTCAAGCGATGACCCACCCGAACGCGTACGTGCCGGCCCCCGTAGAGGCCCCCAACTGCCGGGGCTCGCCCAGCGAGGCCCCCGTGCCGCCGGCCATGGCGCAGTACCCGAGCTGCAAGATGCAGACGGGACACCTGGCCGGAGACGTGCACGGCGTCACCGGGCGCGGCGGCGGCGACTGCGGCTCGGCGGCCGTCATGCACGGCGGAGCCTGCGGCAGTCCGCCCGGGGTCCACTCTCCGCCGCTGCAGCAGCAGCAGCAGCAGCTCTACTCGCCGGGACACGGCGGCATGCCGCCCAACGGGCAGCAGCCACCCACGCACAACTCGGGGGCCATGCCGAGCCCCCTCTACCCCTGGATGCGGAGCCAGTTTGGTGAGTACCATAGGCTAGTGCGTTCCGTGTCTTCCTAGAAATCACTGACACTTAGATCGATATGAATGGAGTAACAAGTGACGTTGCCTTCTTATAATCATTAACGAAACAGGTGTCACGACTGAAACAGTATACCAATAAAAAAACCAGTAATGATCATGTCGTATTTTAGCGCGGCGAACAACGGGGTGATTACCTCGAGCAACAAGATCATTGTACGCCCATCAAGCGCGCTACACAGGATTCATCAAATGGCCAGAATTATAAAAAAAGCTAATCTAAACGGAAGGAATCTTACTAGCTCATGCATCTGCTTGATTGAAGGTGCAGCTACTATAATTAAACGTAGTTTCTTCAAAAGACGTTTGAACGGTGTGTGTTTCGGGTTCGCGTGGCCATCACGTACCGTTTCGTGAGGGTGTCTATAAATGCCTATCGACCAAGGTTCTTTATGCAGTCTGTTTGTTCGGAAAGAAAATAAAGTTTTGTTAGCGATTATATCGTTCTTCGTCATGCTCTATGTCACTAAGATAAACTATAGAAAACGGTTCCGAGGACAACATCAATTTTTTTAAGTCTCAGTCGGACTTGCACAGACCGAACTAATGATAGAGAGAACAAGGACGTTAGTAAAAAAGATAAGATATTTGAGGGGAAATAAAAAAGCATGCAAGGGACAGGTTGTGTTTTGTCCGGCCCTTATAGATGTTCCTCCTTAACTTTCGATTTAAAAATATTGTCTCGCTTGTCCTGGCGCTGCGGGGTAAACTGAAAGAAATAAAGAAACAAAGACACCTGCACCGAAATAAAAAATAAAAATTACATGACGTGGCGACTTTCTTTTACCTGAAAATTAGGGGTGTGCGGGATTCAATCGAATAGCGAAGTCTCATCCATAGATTTAACGCTGCTAGGAAAACCGACTGGCGTTGCTTCTACTTCCACTGTGAAGGCTATGTATGACGCAGTGCTATTTGATCCGAACAGGTATTCGCACACCGCTAATGAGAATACACTCGTGTACTCGCCACTTTGCAAGCGAAGATGATTGAGCCGTTATAGCATTACAGCAGAGCACTGAAGACATTCAGTTAATCAATTCCGTCGGATACATCACTGTGCTTACTCAATATTTTCCTCTTTTTTTTTCGATCGAATCCCTTTCGTTGCAGAGACGACGGACGGGTTTGACCTCAACCGGTTTCGGGCCAGACCGATTAGCTTCCTATTTTCATTCCGATGTCACGTGCGCTCGTAGAGGCGCCTGTCGATATTTCGAGTCACGTCCGGCCAGTCATCGACCATGGCTAATGTAAGACTTACTGCCCGGATCGAGAAAACACCCTCAATACTTTATCGCGATGATACGGGGAAGGGTATATTGAAATCAGACTTGGGGAAGTAACCCGTTGCAATTAACTTGTTACTTATATTTCCGTTTCCTTTTCAAGGAATTTTGTAATTCCACGTTACTTTTTGCATCAGTAATTTGTAATAAAAATTCGTTACAAAAAGTTGGTAACGCATTAGTCTAATTACCCGTTACTTTCTTTTTTTAAATATGAAAACAATAGAGGAACTGGAGCAATAAAAGTGTGCGACCTCCCGCTCGACCAAAGCTCAAAAACGAATGTCGCTTCCATGCATTTTTCAGTACGGCATGCAACTATACTCCGTTCATGCGTGAGCTCACAGTGCGCTAAAGCTTCATGCACTAGACCGCAGCTTTGAAATGTTTTGCTCACGCTTGAAACACCCGTTTCAAAAAGGAGCTTTCGTAGATCGGTTGTTTGCGTCCGAATCTCCCAGTTGGGGTAGACGCTGATACTGAGCAAGCTCACCGCTTTACTTCGTCTCACCCTAGCATGGACTAACCGCGAAGGCTGTGCTAGCGCGAGCGGCCAGCATCGACTGCCTTGACTAGAGCACTGGCTGCACGAGCACTCGTGCAGCCGCCGAGGCTTCATTCAAAGCGACTAGCTCGCGCTTTTAGCACGCGCGGCCAAGGGTGAGACGAAGTACAGCTTATGTCTGCAGAATTTCAGGGATTATTCCCGGTCGCCGTAAGCTAAAGAGTGTAGGGTGTAGTGGCAGCTTTCGCTGCCTTGTCAGCTTACAGGTGAACGGAGTCTACCTACATTCTTTAAAATACAATATTTTATTTTTAGAAAGACTACCGTAATGCAGGCGTGTGAGAGGTAGAAGGTAAGTGTTACAGAACATTTTTGGAAATCCAAACTTGTTTTTATAGTTTCCTTGATAAGTGCACGGAAGAAATAACGTGAAAGTAATTTATAACGGAACGAGTAAAGTAATCCGTTATTTTTCAGCGAAAGTGATTTTTAACGGTAATTCATTTCACAGGATACTCAAAATGTTTTTAATTGTAATCCATTACATTTTTAAGTAGGGGGCGCATATGTCTGTTTATTGCATAGAGGGCAAATTATTGGCATGCAAATACATATCCTTGTATTCTTAAAACGTATTTTATTTAGGAAGACTTTTTTTCTTGTGTATCTTGATTTGTATGTATCTCTCCAGTAGCACTTCAAGAATAAAATGCGAATGAAATGCAGCCAACTGTATATATTTAACTATAAGGAAAGAAAGTTTAATGTATAATTTTTTTTAAATGAAATGACGTATTAGCAAGACCTTTAATGAATTCGAAATGTTAAAGTCAAAGAGCCGGTATTCTTTTTTTTTAAATATATTTTATCAATTTTTTTTTTATTTCATGCACTTTCACGTCGTCCCCACTTTCTCTACAACATTTGTTATTTTTGTTTATTTCTCTCTCTATATATACCTATATATTTGTGTAGCTATAGGCACACTCAGAGGCACAGGTAACAGCTAGGGTAAGGAAAAAATAAATAGGTTATAAATCATAGCAAAACATGTCATATCGCGAAATCCACGCATAAAGAACATCCGGTGGGCTTATTATAAAAATTGCTTGTAATGACAATAAAAAACCTTTTTTTTTTTTCTTTTCCCAAATTCGGACTTCGGTTGCGGAAAGGTTACTCAACAATACACAAATGCTGTGTATAAACGAATAACAGATCAATATGTGTGACAGTAGAAGAATACGTCATCAATGAGGGGAGTTCTCGACCGCTGTTCGGGGGGAATCCCGGAGAAAAGCTCACCGGAGAAAAGCTCACCGGAGAAAAGCTCACCGGAGAAAAACTCACCGGAGAAAATCTCACCGGAGATAAGCTCACCGGAGAAAAGCTCACCGCAAAACCGACGGATGCGAAAAAAAAGTTCACCGGACACTGAGCGTATGCGGAGAAAAGCTCACCGATTTTTTTCTTCTTTTTATATGGAGGCTGTTGGATCATGCGTGACATATATCAATTTATTATCATTAAAATTCGTCAGCTTTGTTGAAAAGAAAATTTTCTTTTTCTTAATATTTGTTAAGCTCATTGGGTACATTACTCCCAAATTAATAATTGCGGGCGATTGTTTTTTTTTTTGTTTTTTGTGGCTTACTCTTTAGGCAACGAAAGCCTAACCGCCTAACTGAAAACTTCTTGAACTTGAAGAACAGGAAAATGTTCGAGCACTTAATACTATTTGCCTAAAACCTAAAAATTAAAACTGTACAGCCGAATATCCGAAAGTGCACGCGCAAAAACGCGGTGCCTGAAATTCTCTTTGAAGCTTTTGTTAACCTTCGAAACAGGATAAAACAGTAAGTAGGATATCGAGGCTTCTTTTTTCCACGTACTGTCTCCGGCGATATGAAAGACCCACTGGGAGCGCGTGGCTGAGGCGGTGGCTGGCGGGGGCGCTGCGAGCGCTCCGGGCAATTCCATTCTGCTTCGAGGGGAGGACGCTCACTCAAGCTCAGCACAAACTGATAGGAGCGCGCTTTAGCTGAGCCCCGAGTGAGCGTCCTCCCCTTGAAGCAGAATGGAACTGCCCCGAGCGCTCGCAGCGCCCCCGCGAACCACCACCTCGGCCACGCGCTCCCAGTGGGTCTTTCATACTGCCGGAGACTGTACATGCACGTTTTCTAGCCGTTCGTGCTGATGTTTCCACACGTTTCCTTTGTGTGATAGTGCCCTTCTACGGTGATCCACCAATGACCTTCAGAGCTGCACACTGGCACCGTTGTTACTCGTGACCTATATAAGAACTAGTCTTCTGTAAGGTAGCGAATCGGGCGAGTTGGTAAACGTTATACATAATGAAAACTTCTCAAACGACAACGACGGAGTGAAGACAACGAGGTGACCGAACACGACAGGACGAAGCTGTTCTCGCAACTAAAGGTTTGTTAGTCAAATTAACAAAAATAAAACAGCGTAGCCGACACTGATTACATCAACAAACACCTACTTACCTATTAGGCATTACACAATATTTGGAGCTGAAACGGTTCGCACACCGCTATTCATATTAGCTCGCAAAGAACAAACTTCTTTATCTGACAGAGCTACATACTGTGCGCTGTTAGCTCTCGATAAATTGTTGTCTTTTTTACAGGTGTACCATGTTCTGAATTTATACCCTTGCGGCTTCATTAATATACAAAATGGTTGATTATTAATTTTAGAGGAATTAGTAAATATGCACAATGAGCTTCAAGAATATTAGAAAAAAGAGGGTATATTTTTAATGAAGTGACGAAGGCGAATTGTGTTAAATTGCCACGTTTGGCGTAAAATCCGATAAGTTAAAAAAAAAAAAAAAGTCGAGCTTTTCTCCGCATCCGCTCAAAGGCCGGTGAGCTTTTCTCTGTATCTGCCGGTTTTGCGGTGAGCTTTTCTCCGGTGAGCTTTTCTCCGGTGAGCTTTTCTCCGGTGAGCTTTTCTCTGGTGAGCTTTTCTCCGCCGCCCGTGGGGGGGGGGGGGGGGGTCAAAAGTATCATAAATAAGCCAATAAACTGAGTGCAATCAAATATTTAACAAAGGTGTCTTCATATAGTGCATTTTATACTCAAATATCAGGAGTAGATTTTGAAAGAAAGAAAAAAATGTAAACCTAATAAAACTAGTTCATATTTTGTTATTGCACATGGAGGAAACCGGAAAGAAAACCAGCTGGCTGGTGCTGCTAGATGACACAACATAAAACGAAAACGTTCAATATTTTGTTTCTAGATGGGTGGCCGAAAGCAGGTCCAGCAAATTGGAATGTCTGTGGTATCATCTTAGAGTAAGACCGTCAACCAGACTGTTTTTGACGCTTTCTTCCCTATGCATAAAAAAAATGGGAACGGAGTGCATTGGGAAACGTTTCAATGCACTCCGTTCATTGGTTTATTTATACAATTCTTTTTTTTTCGCGCGAATATCGCTCGAAAACAGCCTGTAGTACAAGCTGTACTAATTATTAAGGGCAGAAATACTTTTTTTTTTTGCGTACTCTCAGTACGTAAGAAACATGAGTGCTGACTGAGAAGACAAGCTTCGATCGTTTCGTGTTTTGTCTTGTCTGGAAACCGGTATGAAATTACAGAGGTCAAAAAGAGGGGGGGGGGGGGGGGGGGGGGGGGATGACAGGGCAGTTGCTCAGCACTGTTCATTGCTCGTATCTTTTTGTTTATCGGAGAGGCACGTGCCCGCCTCTCTGGCTGTCCTCGATCGGCGGACGACATTTGAGTTGCCACTACGGCGAATAGATTGCGTCACCAAACTTGTCGAGTGCTGCCGTGCGATGTCCCCCCCTTTTCGCGCCCTCAATAAACGAAAAACAAATATGCTCCTTCCTCTCTTCCCCCTCCCCCTTCTTTCACCACTCTCTCTCTATCTCCCTTGTTTTCACTCACGCGCTTCTTTTTTAACCATTTTGTTTTCTTTGTGGAAAAAAAAAATGTTGGCTGCGCTACAGACGGGCAAGAAGCCCAGGTTGTCTCGATTTGGAAATTCGAGGACATATTCCGTGAGGTAAATCACGGCCTTAGTCGGCCGTCTTTGAAGGGCTTCCGTGGCTTATCTCCACCCGTTCGAGACCTCGGGAGGCGAACGTCTCGTCGTCGCACACTTATCGGACGCAGAGAAGAAGACGCGATCGCTTCTTGTGTCGGTCTGCCAGAATTCCCCGAACTACACCATCACGCATTGTTTTTTTTTGTTTTTTCTACACTGACAAACAAGCGCGGGTTGGGTCTCCCTTGCTTCGGCGCGGTAGCCTTCCTTATACTTCTGATCTGCACAGAAAGGCGAACACGTCACAGACGCGCGTGCCTTTGTTTCTAAACGTGACTGGTTTGCAAATATAATATATTCGCCTGACTCGCAGGGGCCCCGCTTTAACTCGAGCGAATACCGCTAATTGAATATGGATAGCTGAAACGTTAAGCAGGATTTGTTCGACGGAACTGCATTCGGGCAGAGCGAGTGCGACAGAGTGCTGACCACACGGGTGATCGTGAAAGATGGTTGGATCAGAAGCATCGGGTTTTAATATTTATGTGCTGGAAACCCGACACGCTTGCCCTTGGCATCTTATGATTCAAGGACGGGCAAAAAGAGATTGACCAAGAAAGATGTCGGCACCTTGTTGTTCGGATATTCTACGAGTAATTTAGAGCCACCGAGAGCTTCAAAAGCGCAGGGCTGGGCTACTCCAGAGCGCCTCACTCCAGAGACAAATGAATAGCGGCATTAGACAATAAGGACGCGGAAGGGCGAATCCCGAAACAATTAAGCGTGAACATCCCGTCCTGCGTCTCTTGAGGTTTCAGTGACTGCTTGAAGAAATCTCGATCACGCTTTTATGAGCAACCTATTAGATCGCAAAGTCACCCGATGAGAAGAATCGGCAACTTATGCCGGAGCGAAAAATCAGGCTCTTGATTAGCCGGACACTGATTATTTCAAGTTTATGGTGACCATAGAGTGATCTCGTGCAAGAGGCGGAGGTTGTCGTGGACACACTCTGCTTTTTCGACTAACGTTCATATTCCATATTACAGTTCGCGGACTCTGCGGCGATTATTAAAAAATAAATGAAGGTGATGCTAGCTTTCCAGTCTTTATTGTTCTCTCTTCCGCCGGGAAGGGGAAGCGAGAGTAGATATAATTTGCAGTAAGTCGAAGTCTAATAAACGAAAGAAAATGGAATCAATCCTCTTGTACCCTATTGACTCTATACAATTTCGCTTTTGACACGGGGATCTCATCAGGTCAGAAGCGCTGTTCTCGATAACAATTTGTACATTGTAAATTTGGCGAAGCGTAACAACTGAATAAGTCAAATTATTTTTTTTTCCTTGCATTGGGGCGAAAACAGTTCTTTTGAGAGGCGCAACAAGCAAGTGTCAGCTCCAACTAAACGACATATGATTTATTCATTCTATCAGTATTGTTTTCTGCTACTCAGTGTTTCCAGCCAACGAACTCTGACCGCTCTTTTTTTTCCCGCCAGGCATACGTGAATAGGCCCAGGGTAGGCCCTCTCAGCAGACGGGTAAGAAAGGCTTCCCATGAAGAGAACTTAATGGGCCCAGAGCTGGAAGTATGAAAAGCAGGCCGACGATCGTAATGAAATAACTTGAAAAGTGAGGTGAAGGCAACAGAAGGGTGCAGGGAAAAAAAACGCGACAGACGTCGTCTATGTTTTAAGTCGAGGCGTTCGAAGTTATTGAAGTTAACAACACACGATGTATATAGTAGTAATCCTTGACGTCTCTATATTGTTATTTCCTAATTAATGACTCTTACTGAAAAATCAAGGAATAAAAGTGGCTTCACATAAACTAAATTTCAAAGGAAGAAATACTACGGTACATGCAAATCGTCTGTCTATAAGTTTATGTCTGTCCGGCAACGTTTATCTTGTAATGATATCAAACAACATAGTATAATAAATTTAGAAGTGCTGTTCAGCGCTGCAAGTACTTTTTTCCAATAGTATCAGTGTCCGTATCTCCGTCATTGGTCGGATTTTTCTGAGAACGGATATTCTAAATGTATGAGCCTGTAAACAAACCGCACATATAAAATCGTTGAAGACGTGAGACTCCAACAATTAAAGGACAGTGGTCACAGCCGCGTAGGTCTTGTTTTGCGGGTGTTTTTTGGTTTTTAGCATTTCACGTTGACTAAGTGTCAATCTGTAGATTTGGAACACACTCCTAAAGTATAGATAACGTTCATTTCTGACCAATTTAAACAATAAAAGAGGCACCGCTGCAACGTGCAAGCTATAAAAACAACAACGCTTTAGGGAAAGCGTGTGCATTCACGACTCTTTCACAGTAACCATAAATATAATGGTGTTCCAGAAAAGAAGAAAAGGTTTGGGCTGTTCGCTATCAGATGTGTGATTCGTTTGTGACATCATCGGTTCTTAAATTACGTATATTTCTACATAACTTCTCAATTTGTGAATGTTGGATACTCAACCAGAAAACGGCAACGTCCGTGGCACAATGACATTTGATGGTGACACGATCACTTATCTCCCAACCAGCAGACGTCCTCTCAGAGTGCGGCACTCGTCCCTGATTCTAATTTTAAATGTGATCATTCTCAGTGAGTTATTAAAAATTGATGCATCTAAAAAAAGAAGTGAATTGATGCATATCAAGTTGCCTTTTTAGGTACGTCTCATGTGTTCTTCTGGTGCGTGCACTATTTTTTATGTATGAGTTATGCCAGGGTCAGGTGCTGTTAAACCAATATAGGAACAGTGACTTACCTCGCGCCGTCTGGCTATCAGGGACGGGCATCCAGTGAAGGACAAGCTTGTGAGGCGGCATTGTCTTCCGCTGCGTTGATAGTATCCAAACTTCAAATTCCAAAGGAGCGTGCACAACCGCGATCAACTGAAGCACACAGTCCACGATTACACTACACTCGACTCGGCGCGGTTCCGTAACTCGCCACGATAGCTTTTGACTACTACGCACTAAAAATGCACCTCCTTCATTCTGCTGCAACAGAACCTACAGGAAAAAACAAACGCCAGAAAAAAAAAGTGAAAAAAAAAGCATTTCCTTCCGGTTGTGTCACGTGGCTAGTGTCTTCCTTGGGGGCATCCTCGCCCGGCACCCTCCTGACCGCAGCGTGTCGAGCAACAATGAAGACCCCATGTTGTTGTTCTTTTTCAAGGGCGATCGTCCCGTCTCGTTCCCGACTCTGAAGCGCATCCCCCAACCCTGTGAAAGAAAAGAGAGAGAAAAAAAACGACAACTGTCCAAGATAGGAAGATATCCAAAGGCGGCAGAAGACCTCACAACAAAGCCGAAAGCTGCGTTGTCAAACCGAGCCGGCGTCATTAGGCAGAGTAGACCCGCGAGCGTCTTGCATTCCTCCCGACCTTCCCAAGGTCGACTGAAAGTTCCCTTTTTGCGCGGCACTGCCCGTAAGCCACGCGTAACGTTCGTTGCGAGTCGTCGTCCGCTTTGGCCCGGTCTTCTTTCACGCAGCTCGGGCTGTTTTCTTCGTGGGGCGCTCCCCCGGAAGCCTTTGTGTTGCTGCTGCTGCTGCCAGGGGCCCCCCTTCTTTTGAGAGTGTGTTTTAGGGCCCATAAACGTCACCGCGATGACTCTTTACGACGGCGGCCGTCCCGGAGGGGGAGCCCGGAACGGCGCTCGGTGTCTGCTCTCGCTGCTGCGGGAAAAAGTCTCTTCCTGCTCGATGGGTGTGCGTACGCTGCTTGGTCGTCGTCGTCGTTGTTGGCTGTGGGCAACTGTTGCGTGGCATTATCGAGTTTTCGGCCTCCCTTCGGGGGCTCATCATTGGCGATGAGTTTTATGCGGTCATCGCTTTGGGTTTACGGGCGTTCAAGTGGTTCTCCGAGTGTTCCGCATTGTTGGGAAGCAACGGGAAACGGGAATGGGAGAAGAGCTAGGAACGAAGTACACCTGCGAGTCTGAGCTGCGCAATGTTTTGTGGTTGTTTTCGTTCAATAGAGATTTTATGTGCCGTATTGTCGAAGAAAATATTTGTGAACTAGGGGGAGCGATTTTGAGTAAGGGAGTTTGACAACGAAGCGGTTAATATTGCCGAACAATTAGCCATTTGTGTTGCAAATCAACACATCACGCTATTTTCTCTCATTTCACTTTCTTTGAAGTTAAATATGTATATATCGCGTGATTCTTTAAATGTTGTATTGTAGCTTTTGTCTTTTTATATTGTCTTCTTTGTTATCAGTTCGAATGTACACGGCACGTGCCTTCCAATATTGTAAATTATTGTGACCAGTATATTGTTATTGTTGAAGTGATTATAATTTTTTCCTTTTTGCGTTCATGTAATTCCCTTTTTCTTTTCTTTTGAGCTTTGGGCGCGTCTTGTATCCAATCTTTCTAAATACGGTATTGCTCAAAGTTTTTATTGAAGGTAGGAACTGTATCGTTTTGTTATATGTTGTTTTTCCCTGCCACGGCCCATGAGCCAGCAATATGTAAAAATGAATAAAAAATACCTGCATATTTCATGCGAGTTCGGTACGTTAATCAGGTATTTGTCACAATATTAAGGCCAGTTAGATAAAAAAATAACGGAAAATTCAATGAGAGCTTTGTGCTGAAATATATATATATATGTATATATATATATATATATACTACTTAGTAGTATTTGCGGGAAAGGTTTGTTGTTTGCTATAATGTCACATAGTTACTTTTATTGGTTAGCTATGCTACTTTGCCTAACTTCGGCTGTATATCAAATACGATGCTACATTTTTTTCAGGCGTTAAATTTGTTGATTCGATTGCGAGATTTTTTTTTAAGCTGTACATTTTTTGTTTATTTATTTATTTGAGGCGCGCCTTAGCGCCCGAAAGCATTACAGAAATTGGGGAAGGGGGAGGGGGGGGGTGCAGATACATAATCAAAAGCAATAACGCATAAATAAAAAAAATTAAATGAAGTTTAAACATTAAATCGAACACGTTCTGGAAACGATAAAACAAAAAAGGAATTGTTATGCAAAGCTAAAAGAAGGACAAGAAAACAATGAATATGGCTTCCAACCGATAATTTCGGAGTAAACCAGTATCAAGGATTAAACGAAATGTTTGGATTTAAGATATAGTATGATGCATATCTGCTCCTTCTTAGAGGCGACCATTACATGAATACTGTATTCCTGCAAACTCGTCGAACATGAAGCACCTTGAATGAGAGGATAACCCTCATGTTTATCTGACGAACTTTGTGTTGCTGTTCAAGTTCTGAAGATGACATTACTACTTGCTAAGTCTCGCACAAAACTATTACTATTCGAAATATTCTGCAATATTTCTTTTTCTTTATCGCAATCTTGATTTTAAGACTGGGCATAAAAAAAGCGCGTCATGCCCCAGCTGCTATGACCCGTAAACTTATATAGCCGAATGATACCTTATGAAAGTAGTTTACACACTTGCCGTAACATCAACGAACAATCCACGCTCAGCTTGATAATGGCCACTATAAATATTTAATATGTTCATCTGCCACTCGGGAATGACCGAAATAGTCGGAATGAGACAACAACCATAAAATAAGACAATCGGTATCATCAAAATTAAATGACACCTAACACTGACACTCGTGCCGAACAGTTTTGCTGAAGGCTACACTCTAAGCTCGGTAACCTATACAAAAGGTTCACATTTCCAAATCCTAGTATACCTTTATTTTATAAGGTGCCTTGTAACCTAAAGCTTTGTAACCATTATTATAGGTATACATGCTTCAGATCATTAGTTGTCACCTTCAAATGGTGTGTTCGACCGACGCACCATATTTGTCATTCCATACAAAAATAAAGTGTCCGAGATGCCCGACGCTAGCCTGGGAGAGCGCGTTCCTCAGACGCCCTCTCCTAGTCTAGTGTCTCGCGTCTCAGACACTTTATTTTTGTGTGAAAGGAAAATCCTGGGCTGCGTCAGTCGAGCACGATACAAAACGGCACGATGTCGTAGAGCAGGGCCAAAATAATTCAAATTCAGCAATTAAAAAATTATTGTTTATTAATTTAACCAAAATCAAAGCGCAAAACACGCGACGGCCGCGACGACGGATGCCTTGAATTAAAAAAACAAAAAAACAGCACACAGCGATTCACAAAATATCCTATTTTATATATCCGAACAATACATGATAATTTGTCCTTCGGATCGATATTGCCTATAAGTTTTAAAATACCACACAGCAGATCTTCGGTTTTTGTTCACCAATATCCAGGGACACTGTACTAGAAAATCACCTCTTGAGGTAGAATCAATAGCCGAGCATAGAAAGGGAGGTGGAAGTTCGTGACGTAATTGACTGCATAACATATCACGATGTTTTCATTACGAGTACATGAAGCATTCCGAGTGCAACTTCTCCCGACCTTTCACCCTGAAGTGCAATCTTCTCGGCTGCCAGCTATAAAAGGGAGGGTCGGCAAAGAGGACGTTGCCTGGTACTTCTTCCTGAAAAATGAACACAAAGAAAAGTCTCCGCTAAGCGTGCGGGTCCTCTAAGTATTGAGGATATTTCGATCATTTCTTAGGTGGCACCCTATACACACGTTTTTAAGTGTGGAATGCTGCCGCTCCTCTCTCTATGTAAAATACAAATATTACTGGGGTGAGATGGGGCGAAGGGAGGTGCTGCGTTAATTCATAAAAAAAATTATGTTCTTTTGATCTGTTTTTTTTTAATTAGTAATATCCATTAACTACCAAGCTGTACTCTTCTATTGTACCAAACAATTCGTTAAACGTGTGTATATTTTTACCGAAAAGTCTAGAATTAACGTGTTGTTGCGCACCGCCTCTCACCTGATCCCGTCATCTTGATATATGGTCATTAAGAGAGGGACTAAAACCGTGCAGATAAATGATGCGATCCAACCTACAAAAGCACCTACCATATGCGACACAATATTTACAGCACAAATCACAAGCACAATGCAGCATAACTTCCCACAAATATCGCTGCTTCGGCATAAATTCACATGTGTTTGTTTCTAAACAAGGGTCACCGCCCATTGTCGATGAACCCTTGATCCCTTCTGAACTTCTGTTTAAACTTTCATTTCTTGTATGCTTTTTAGAGAGCAGCTCTTCGGCACCCGTTTCCGGGTTGAGCAGCGTCGGCGTCGCGGTTGGCGTCGGCGTCACTGCGCGTTGCATTATGGGACATTTTCCATAAAGACGTCACACGTGACGTCACGTGTGACGTCACGAGTGAAACGTTTACCCGGTATATTGAGAGGGAAAATGTTGGTAAATTTCCCGCTGAATGGGAGGGGACCTGGAGCGGAGGAGGGAAGGGTAAGGAGGGGCACACCCTACCCTCCGTACCCTCCCCTCCTCTTCCTCAAGACCTGCGCTCTAATTCGACATTACAGTGAATTGTAAACGTCTTTGGTTTTCTTTTTAATTATTATTCTTAGACGCATCATTTTTTTTTAAGTATCAGTTTCCAAAGAAACATCTTTTTCTTATCGTTGCGAGCTGTGGAAGAACCAATAAATATGCAAGTGGAAGCCTGCTAGGGCACGAGATATTGTGCCATCTTTGTACTATCAATTCCTGCCAAACCCTGCAAATAGAGAACAACGTGCATAGCTGACAAAACACCTGCAACTTCGCCGAAGCAAATCAATCACAAAAGGAAAAAAAAAAAGAACTTTCGAGTAATTTGAAGGTATTAGCAGAAGTTCCTGCCAGCCCCGGCAAAACATGATTATTTTATAAGATATACACAACACTCGACGGCGTCAAAAACAGGAGTTTAGATATGACGTGTGCATATATATAGGAACGGAGAACGCCGGACACAACCAAACACAAGCAAATGAATAGGTGCAAACTGATGTTCGCCCCAGACATAAACGTGAAGCTCAGCCGTGACATATACCATTATTTTCCCGCAGATCGAAATTCGCACCGGAGAAGGACCCAATAGGTGCCTTAATTTGCGTGCGCCTTGGCATGTATTATCATATTCTCGCAGATCGAACTTCCCAGCGGAGAAGCTTTAAAAGTAACTTCAACTAATCGCATCTTAGGGGTAATGAAGAATCCATTCACCCAAGGTGCTTTAATTTGTGTGCGCCGATAGTCCATGTCGGCTCCGGTATCATTTCAGCAGCGGGGACCAAGCTGTCAACGAAGCAGCTTCTCCGAGGTAGCCCATGCGTTCAGATGCTCCAAAATTCCTTGTATGTTAGAGCCGCCCGATCCTCAGGAGTGCACAGTATGAATGACGACCGCACAAAGGAACGGAGTAGCCCAAGCGTCGCCACGCCGTTACCGCGCGAGCATGCCGAAGCTAATGGTGCCAACCCCGCGGCTCTGCCGTGGAAGCCTGGATACCGTGTGCGGTTACGTGAGCATATATAGTGTCGGAATTCGTCGAACTTACTCTCCTTCTTATGCGCCTTATCCCCCAGTTTCTTCGGTTTATTTTCTCTTTTTGTTTGCTAGGAAGAAAATATAAAGACTCGCGTAAGGATTACAGTGAAGGCTTTGAGGGTATACCACACTTTTTACCTGTTATATGTGTAGAGCTTACATGTCGGTTTCCATTCAAGTAACTTTGAGATCGGCTATGTGGCTTTCAGTTTCGGCCTTGTAATCTATAGTCTTGACGAAAATAATTTAAACATCAAAACGACTGCCGTTGTAACTTTTATTTTTTTTATACGTCACTCCGGTTTAGAAGTCAAATTAGAGGTTACCGAGGTTAGAGTGTTTAGGTCTTCTAGACCTTCATGCGATGTACCGCGAATCTTGGAGGCTATGGTCGGTCGCGTCGCTTGCGTCCGAACAATAAATGGCGGAAAATAATATTGGAGATTTCTTCACGAGTTGTTTCGCGCAACTTGCTTGTCATTTGACGAATGACGCACGAGTGCCCCGGTGACTCTGTCACCGCCGTTGTTTCAGTGCCAGCGAACGCAACCGTCGGACATAGGCTATAAAGGACCGTGCAACTATTTTTATACTTTCAGTGACTACTTATTGGAGCGAATCCTCGATCTTGATAACTTACTACATACGTGTTAAGGTTATCTCTACGCACTGAGAGTGGCAGAATTAATCAGAGGAAAAGCTAGCAGATTTCACTCTGTCAACTCGCAAAGTTAGAAGAATTAGCGACGCGTTCTGGTTTGAGAGTTTCTGGAATGGAAACAGACGGACGGCCACGACAGGCTTTCAAGCCTCAGAATCATGCCAAGAGTTGCGGTGTCCACGCGCACTCTCCGCCCAAACATCACGCACCGACGAATCAAGAAAAACAAAAACAAAAAGTAGAATTAGTATTTTTTTATTAATTCTCGTCGCCAAGGGATGATATGTGTAACTTCGTCAACCATTTAGATCACTGCGAAATACCTCTTAATTTCAACTTCTGCAAAGGACAGGTTAGAAGAAGCAATCTGCTTTTTGCTTTGAACTTGCGCTGCAATACAACAACAAAAAAAAATCTTGCGGGTAATTGGCGTTCTGCGTGAGTACTTGAGTCGCACTAGAGTCAGTATGCTTCACTCTTAATCTTGGTCGGCCACATGGGTCGACACTGAAGGAGAGGAGGAGACGAGAGTGCGCGGGAACGTCAGAACACCGAACTCTAGTTGGAATGATTAGTATGTCGATGGAAAGCTGCAGCTGCCTTTTTCTCTATTCACTTTTCGAGCGCTTTCGAACGCCGAACGCCGACATCTGGCGTTCGGCCTTCGTGTTTGAACGCGTTCAAGCAGTGAGTAGTTACAAGGGCAGCCAGCTTTGCGTCGATCCACGAATCATAGAGTTATTCCCGAACTCGAACCGCCTCATCGATACGTAACGCCACGTTATGCATTGTGGGAATCAGTGGGAAGCAAAATTCATACGCTCCGCTCCGCTCCTGGCCCAAAGGTTCCCAGAATGCAAAGTACGCGGTGATGGATTTATGGGAGTAGGCTATTCCAGTCCGAGGTTGGCGCTCCGGCTTGCTCGCGCGCCTTCATATACATCCATTTATTAATTTCGACCCGTATAAGGTTGACTCTAGCCTCGATATGTTGGATTAATTCTTGTCGCCGTTGTTTCCCCGTCTTTTAACCGTCCTGCTGTAGCCGTTTGGTTGTAGCCGGATTTTTCCTAGGCGGTCACTTTCTGGCTGACTTGAGAATGCCCTTGATTTTGCTTCCCCGCAAAGCTGGCGGTGTGCAAATCATTGTAATCTGCAAAGAGCCATTTCGACCTCGCTGACTGAAGAGGCCGAAATTGCGATGTGGCACTGATCATAAGGTAAGGATGATAGACGTCAAGCTCATAGCCGCATAGCGGACAGCATGTTTCAGCCGGAAATAAAACATATCCTTTCAGTCTCATAATTTGTCGCGTTCTCTGTGTGGATTACAGTGCTTGTCTTATCAGGTGAGCAGCGAGAACATAGGGATACCGGAATTATTGAATGCAGAATGTTTGACAGTTGACCATTGGGCGTCATAAAATGCACGTGGATTTTTTAAGCAATATGAACCTACACGTAAACAATTAAACAAAACAGTGGGCAATAACCTAATGATCTAGTAATTTGTCTCAATCGCGTGTTCAAAAGGGAGTACAATACATGTAATTTCGTTGTCAAAATGCATCTAACAAATCACATTTATGAAGTTGGATTCAATGATTTCCCTCAGTAACTCCAGCGAAAATGTACTAGAAAATGTATTGTAGCACAAACGCTACCAGTGCCCCCCCCCCTTTCCCCCTCCCCTTGGACAAAGGGTCGGTGCCACTCGTACTGGAGGGTTGAGTGGGAAGTAGAGTGCTCTTGGGTCATTGTAGTGGTGTAGTGTCTAGAACGGAAATAAAAACCACGCTTCAGTTGACCAAGAAAAAAACTGCTTCTTGGCGATTTTTTAGAAGCACTGTGAAGCATTTGAGTAATCTTTCCACCACAGGATATTTTTCGTCTTAGAGAGAGAGTTCTGAGGGGTTTCTTTGAAGCATTCCGACGAATTAATACATCTGTAGACTGGCAGTGTGTAGCCATTTTTGTTGTGGAGTATACTCTATCTCACTAGCTGGGCGCAGTATAATGCGTAAGCTGCAGGTGAGAAAAAGAGGCAAGCCTCTTTTGTACAAATTTTGAGTGACGGGCTAATCTCCAAGGGAGAGTAAAGCCATCACATCCCAGATGTTAAAAGGCTGTTTATACTCCAACGTCGACGAACGCAACGCGCGCCGGCGCAGACCAACGTTCGTCGGCCACTACGTTGCGCCGAGAAGCGCCCGAACGATGGTGTTTACAGTCCAGCGCAGACAAACGCTGGTCCAGCGCGCCCCGACGAACTGCCCCACTTTACGCATGCGCGTCTCCGTGGCAACCGCATCGTCTCTACGCACACAATGGGCGGTAGCTTGCGCCATCTAGCCTAGAGGCAATCGGTCAGTGTGGTTCGTCCTCGTGTTGTCCTGTCACGCTTCAAAATAACCATTCGGGGCAGCGGTTAGCAGTTCAAAAACAAGCAAATGATGGTGATAACGAGTGAAAACCAGGATTTATTTTCTCCTAAATGCCACACAAATGTCAGCCAAACAGCCCGATAATCTTTGAATTTAGTTGCTTGCAGGTCCGCCGGAATCTCGCCAATCGACTCCGGCGATTTCGCCGGAATGCTTCAATGAAATCTATGCACTCGATATTCCACAGAAACCTCTTTCTGACAGGTAGCCGTTGTGTTATCATCATAGTAGACTTTCACGCTGACTTAAGAAACGGACACCGAAGAGAGCGGACGATGCCTAAATTACGCAATGTACGCGTTCGAAATTGTAACGCACTTTACAAAGCCTACACAAACAATACAGGATTCAGCCTAATTGTCATCGCGTATCGCTACTATCGTTTACAAGCTGAGACCATTTACAAGCTGGGACAGCCCAATTGAAAATTTTTGGCCGGCTAAATAGTTCAGAGGTTTCCGTGACCGCCGTTCCCGTACATTCGACGACGCTTTTTCGAACGGGAACAACTGCCGGTGAGCGCGACTGGCACATGATAATAAATAGCACTCACATTAGGTCATACTTAACTCTAATTAACCCTACCTCTGGCGCGTCATCGAGCTTCCAGATTTGCCGGCACCCCAACACTACGGCCCACAACCACCGGCTCGTTAGGTCGATAGGCCTATCGAGAATCGAAGGTAGCGCATCCTCGGAACGGTCCAGGTCCATGCACACAATCGCTCAGTCAAGCGCACGAACGTTGAATACGCACACCAACAAGAGAACACGACAACAGCACACGACACACGGCAAAAACGACAGGTTCAGATCCCAGAAATGAGCATTTCGCACCGCACTCCGACTGACCCCGTCAACCGGATTCCCGAATGAGGCAATCGCGCGAGGGCTTCTGGGATAGCCGGCGTCGGCGGCGCCGACGTCCAACGTTGAACGTAGAGCATGTCCAAGTGGGTCGCAAGCTACGACGTCGCGCGTCGAGCCACGCAGCGCGGCGCCGCGTTCAACTTGACGTTGGAGTGTAGACACCCCGTTCGCAGACAGCGTCAGCGAGCGTGAACGAGCGCGTGCGCTCGTTGACGTTACGACGGAGTATAAACAGCCCTTAAGGCCGTAACCCTCCTCTCGTAACATCGCAAAGGAGGACCAGGGGGGCGCTCGTCGAAGCGCCGAAGCGCAGGCAACGCACGTGGATTGACCGCCGTAACAACACGGTTTTAGTCACATAAGCGTGTGTCATTAGCTAAAACGAAAGCTGCACATAGCAACTGGGCTAGAACACATTTTATTGCGCGGGTAAAATATTACACTGCTAAATAATCGGTATGAAATGGCACGAGGTATTCGTATAAGACGTCTACAGAGAAATGTGATTGTTTTCAGTCGAAAACATTGAGTCACGCAATTATTGGTGTTGGACTGCATATCTTATAAAGAAATAATTCAACCAAATAGCGGGACACGCAGTAATTGGACACAGCAAAACAGATCCCAGTTAAAGAGGTAGACGTAGTTAACGTGGACACGGCTAGACAAGTGTCACTTACAATCATGAAAGCGATGTTAACGCATGAATTCAATGAATTTCTGCATTATACCCCGGCCACATGAAAACATTAACGCAATTTCCACCGAATGAGATTATGGGGTCGGCAGTCAGCTCGCGACGCTCATATAGTCACTCAGGATCGCGAGCTGATTCAATCCTGTAATATCATTCAATGAAAAGTTGATTTTTCCGCGTGGCAGGTGTACTAAACTTACTTACTATCTACGATAAACTAATTCACTTCTGTCTATAGGCTCGAGCTGCCTTAAAAACATAGAAGAGTGACGCCCAGGCAGACAGAGTCATTTTTTACGTAAGAAAACTCGATTCAATCATTTTAGCTTTTTCGAATACATAGAACGGATTACTTGAATTGATTACGGAAAAGTAATAACTGAATAACGGCGACCGTTACTGCAGGAAAAAAACTAATTGAAGCGTTAAAAGTTACAATAAAATGTAATTGATTACTAGTAATCATTTACTTGTAGGTCGTTACGCTCGAGTCTGCTGCTGGGAGGCAAAGCGGGAAAGCCGCACACAAGTTCTGCCACGGTTCAAACAAGGTCAGGCTTCAGAGTTGCGCGATGGATGACCATCTTCCTATCTTGCTATTGTGCAACTGCAGTGTGACGAAGTCGGTTGGCGCCGTAGCACACCGCTACTCTATATTTCGTGGTACAAATTCACCGGCGTAATTACTTCATCCGTTTGACCGAAACCCTAGAAAGCCAAGAATAGCAATATTTCAGTTTCATGTCGTGGCTATCCTTGTGCAATTAACGATTTGTAATGTGATTCAAACAATAAAAAAACTCGCTCAATTTTTTTTTTGTTTTTTAGAAAACGTCTAAAATGAAATTTATTCTACAACGTGACCATACAGTCATGCACCGGCACGTGAAGCATTATAAGGAAAAATCTAAATGTATAGCAGCATCATTAATACTAAAAATGGCAATCTGTTTTGATTTTGTTATTTGTTCTTCTGTATTGCCTATAGCTTCCAGAAAACGAAATTCCTTACAAAAAAGCCCAGACATAATTTGTTATAGTGAACACGCGACTAGTTCGTAGATATGTACCTCTCATAAAACTAAATAAAAGAAAAACGCCATATATTATGGCAAGTTCAAAATCTTACACAATAGCGGTCCAGCGTTAGCCGCTTGTTATTATCTTGTTATTGAATAACATGTTTGAACTCCGTTTATTGAAACACTCTATGTAGAATTTGCTCAAGGCTTTTACTAATCGCTCGACGAACTGGATATGCAAGATAAGGAGACTACAGAAGAAAAAACTCCTAGTGTCTATGCAGACTAATGAACCAGCGAAACGCGAAAATTATATTGGTAAAACGTGTTTTATATATATAGCCACCCTATATACATATACATGGTGGCTAATTTCAGGTATTATTTCTTCTCAGCCCAAGCGGGAAATAAAAGTAAACACCGCTTCCCGCGGTTTTTATGTTGGCCTCCCTATCAAACGCATTCCAAATAATTAGCTGGCCCTTCACAAACGGTCAGCCAAAAATTACAGGAACGCCCGCGGGCCCAGCCATATAGGCGACATGGCTGTCATTAAATTCATAAAAATGCCAAAGCGCACCCTATAACAGGGAGGTCGTAACGCTTATTTTGACAGGCCTACTATTTTCTCGACGCTCTCACGCAAAGCCTGAAAAGTTTGACTATATTCGTGATGCTAAATGGCCTTGTATTAATTAAAACTAAAGCAAGTGTTCGGGCAAATAGTTTCAATAATGAGATGGTAAGGAGGGACGGGGGAGGAATGGGACGGACAACACAAAGCTCCAAACAATGTTAAATATATTTTATGATATAATAAAAGTTCCAAATTAAAATCAAATTAAAATCGTTGCGCGTACCATTTAGGCATGCTCCAAATATTTTCATATAAGGGACAAACAACAGCTTCTTGCAGAGATTCGTAGTGGCTTCACACGTGTATCATTTTGCGATATTATATTTCCTGTATTCTATCTAACACACTCAATTCGATTGCTTCATCCTTAGTAGCCTGCTGTAAGTAAACTGCTGCATGTTTATTTACCGAGAGGTCTCGACGGATTGAGCTATTTGTTTTTTAATTATTATATGTCCTTTCCCTCCCGTTTCGGCATGTTTTCGAAGCTTCATTTATGGCCGTTATGTGCTGAATATTGTTTTACACGGGTTACAACTAAGCCTTTATGCCTATTTAACACTTTAGTCACATCCTGCTCCTGATCGCAAAAATTTAATCTTATAGTTTAATTTCATATTTTGTGACAGCAATGCCAGAAGACAGAATGAGGTAGAGAAAATGCATGCGTGGCAATATATGAAGATTTAAAACAAAGGACCCCTTTCTAGCACGATTGCGGCAAAGTTAATGGTAACACAGAATGAATTCTGTGCCCCATATCACTGCAGTACAATTTAAAGTTTAAGGCTAACATCGCAGGCCACGCGGGACATAACAGGTGCAGTACAATTTAACACAAAGGTTAACAAACAAGACTAGTTTGTATCGTGTCTCAAGCTATAGGGGTAGAAACTGAGGGCTAGCTGCCTTTGTTCCAACTGCACTGGTCGAACGCGTTCGAATACGAGAGCCAAACGCTGGACGCCGGCGTTTCGAGTTCGAACGCGTTCAAGGAGTTCAATGAAGACAAAGGCTCTCGTATCTTCCTCTCCCTCACTTTCCCGATGCATACTTCCATTGGTATTTGTTTGTGTGTTTTTCTTTTCTCGTTACAAAACTAGAGCTGGCTGTCAGTAGAAAATTTCAGCCAGACTAATCGGTTGTGCTGACCGGTGGACATATTATCTAAAGAATGTACATTTGTAAAATATATTTTACTATATGATCAATAGGCGTGATGCACCGCCTTTAATTGAGGCTTGACGTTGTACTCACCGCAACAACACACAAAAAATTTTTAAACTAAAACAAAATTTATAATATACGTACTCAGTGTAGAAGTGCCGCGCTATTTGCTGCAAATGGCGCCGCGTGCGAGAGTCTGATACATCTCGCACCAAAGCGACATTTTTGCCGAGAATCGAGCCACACTTGCTCCAAGTAGGCTTGAAAAATGAAAAATAAAGATATTTAATTCTTGCTTGACTCCAATATCCAGAGAAATGGGCGGAAATGAAAAGGGTGCAAATGTGTGCATAGTTCACAGCGCCTGTACTTGCAGTATAGTTTGTCACATGTTAGGTCAAAGCACAATCGAAGGTTCGAACGCATACTGCCACGGACACACGTACTACAAGTGCGAGTCACGGAACATTTGCTGCACTTGATTGGTCTAGCTGATAAACAAGCACGTAGAGGAAGATGACGGATTCTATGATATCTCGATTTGACGCTGTTTGATTGGTCCCAATGGCTCGTAGCGTCGGCTGCACTTTCACTTAAGGTCAAACAAAAGATATCTTGTCATGCGCGCAAACCGGTTGATACGCTGCCTGGTTGATCGCTGACATCGTCTATATTTCCAGGCGATGACAGGAGCCAGAAGTCATGAGAAAATTCAGCAAAGTAGTAGGATGGCGGACACTGTGATAAGGGAAAACTTAAGTACTGTACTCCTGTTCAGTGTCGTCGCCAGGAATGATTTCTGGGGTGGGGGGTCTGAGGTTTCTTGGACGTCCATGACTTCGGGGGAGGGGGTTGGGGGGGGGGGGGGGGGGGGTTTAAAATGCACGTGCATATTATAGGGGCGGCTGGATTTCGGTGTGTGTGTGGGGAGGGGGGGAGAGGGGACTGAAGCGCTATAGGTTCCCTCCCCTCCCCCCCCCCCTCCCCACACACACTTGATTGATTACGCCAGTGCTCCTGATGAGATCACTTGGTTATCATCTCTGCCACATGACTCCGTTCTGAGGTTGCAGAGTACCGTGGCACTTGCGCCGTTCGCGTCGCGCCGTCAGCCTGCACATTCTCTCGCCAGAGCTCGCGTATCAAGCTTCACCACTTTGCACCGGAGTGCTAGGAGCAGCAGCTGACGTGGGGGAGCGACTGGGTTAGCGCGATAGGCTCGGAAATTATGCTCAATACTATTGCTGGTCTACGTTCCTTGATCTTAGTTGTAGGTTTACCTCTAATTTAAAAATAAAAGCTGTGCCGAGAAATAGCGAATATGCTTGTTTTAGAACGCAGCTTTAGGCGCCCGTTTCCCGGGGTGAGTGGCGTCGCCGTCGGCTTAACCGCGCGTGGCACTATGGGATGTTTCCCATAATGACATCACGGTTTTGAGTTGAGTTTTGAGTTGAGTTTTCCGCTCAATTTAGCGGGAAAATTTTCTCTCTTAATTCTAGCGGAAAACTTTCCCGCCATATTTCGTGGGAAAACTTTACCCTCGTGACGTCACACGTGAGGTCACTCAACCCGGGAATATGTTTCCGCTGAATATAGCTGAAAAATGTTTCCCCTAAATTTAGAGGGAAAATTTACACCCTAAATTTAGAGGAAATATTTCCGCCCAATTTAGCGGGAACGTTTTACCCCCGTGGTGTCACACGTGACATCACGTGTGACTTCACGTGAATGAATGTAACGTCACTTGAAATTTAGCAGAAAAAGTTTCCGCTAAATTTACCGGAAAAATTTCGCCGTTAAATTTAGCGGGAAAAAATGGACATCACGTGACTTCAACACGAATTTAGTTTCCCCGCTAAATTTAGCGGTAAAATTTTCGCTAAATTTACGGTTAAATTTAGAGGGGAAATGTTTGTAAATTTTTGGTTAAATTTTTCGGAACAATGTTAGTAAATTTCCGGCTAAATTTAGTGGGAATATGTCCCCGCTAAATTTAGCAAGGAAATTTTAGCTGTAGCTGTTTGTAAACAGCTTTTTTTTCCCTCGTTTCATGCACGCAATGTTTCCCAAAACTTCTGTTTGTTGGGAAATAAATGAAATTTTCATGATGCTCACATACAACAGATGAAAGACGACAGTGCGAGGGGAAAAAAGGCGCGCACAAGAAAATCCATGGTGGAGAGGAGGTCACCCCTCTCCACTTCAGCTTTCCTAGTTTTCACCCTTTTCCCCCTCGCATTGTCTTTCTCGGGTTGTCTCTGGCTATAACACATGTGGCCACATTTTCCTGAATGGACTTTCGCGACAAAAAACATCCATCTCTGCATCTTTTTTTTTTTTACCTTCTTGGACCCTCAAGGAGAAGGAAAGCCACCTTGATGGCAGTTGTGGGGGTGTATATGTCATTCTATTAACAGGATTTCAAAGGCAAATTAAACAAATTTTTGTTGTTGTTGTTCTCTTCTTTTTCTTTTTTTTTTTTTTGTACGGAAGTCAGTTAGTTGGATCACAACGTAATAATAGCTCGTTAAGTATTGAATAAGTTTGTATAATCCATTAGTCACAATATCCATTCACATTACTGCGCAGATATGGTGCTATGCATGCTGACAATGAACATGACTAGATTTTGATCTTTCTTGGAGATAGAGAGGGGGGGAGAAGGGGGAGAGAGACAAATGTAAAAGAAGATTGTCGAGATTTTAGAGCCTTAAAACGGTGCCGGCTACTCCATAACTTCAAGATAAGAAGTAAGTATTAAAGAGACACAAAACTGGGTTTTCAGTTCGCTTTCTATGGGGAAACTCTAGTAACTCCTATGAGGCGTCCGAAAAGACCCAAAATTGCGATAATGATTTCGCCATTAAAAATGGAACCAAACATCGCGACACGTTCCTTTTCTATGATACGACTGGGAAAAAGGAGCCATGAAACTATTTTTCAGCTGGCGAAGTAGGTGCCCCGACGACGCCTATAGAGGAGGAATGGGAGATAATGTTAAAAGTCTCTCTATTTACCCAAAGAAAGCAAAAATAGTTCGGGTCGCTACTTTGGTGAAGAAAGTAAGTTTGAAGATCTCCTTTCACTATACGAGCATTTCTAAAGATGCTGCGATTTCGTTTTCGCTTCTTTTCGTGGTTCCAGTTTTGTTTCTGTATCCTTCACGTAATTAAAAAAAAGAAAACAGTAAATATCCTCATGCACATATCATCAGGATTATATAGCACGGAGTGCATGGCTGGAATCTTAGTTGTTTTTAAATCTAATTTCCACCTGTGGAGTAGTTTAGAAACTACACTTTTAAGATGCCAGTGTCTCATTCTGCCCCTTGTGGTGTCTCATTTTGTCATCTGCCATACGGGACGGGGAAAACGAGGTTCAAATTGTTTTTATTCTGCACTCCCTTCGTACTAAGTAAACCAAATACCACATGAATGTCGTAGCTCTGTACACCAACGTACATCAATACACCTGCTCGCACATAATGCATTTATATTCTTATCACAAATTAAGATTTTCCGTATCAAAATCCTGACATTTGTTTCTGTATCGTGCATGTGGACACAAAATGAACATGATTGAACCCATTATTAATCCAAGAATGCAGTTCCTGAAGCAAAGATTAGAAAGTATAGCGAATTCTGTTGGTGGCGTGTTACAAGAACACTCCTCGATCTCGGCATGTAAATCACTGGTTTACAAGAATATTAAAACTTTCCAGGATGGTCGAACACTTCTCCACTAATTCAAAGTATTATTTAAAACCCGTAGCAACCACACTGTCGGTTCCATACAGATAGGCAAGCCCAGAATGATACTAGCATATTTGCTGCCTGGTGTAAATTGCCTGCTGGGGCAATCCAAATCCCCCCCCCCCCCCCCCCCCCCCAGCAACCACAAAAAAAAAAAAAAAAGTTGCAACGGGCAGTTTATATTTTGGAACGGCGGCGAATCAAAATCGCAGTCGGAGAAGGAACATCACCGAGCTGCTCTTTCCTAGAAAAATAAGCGCGCTGTCGGTGCATATAAATTTGTTCTATAGTCTAAGAAAAGAGCGCGTCAAATGAGTATTGCACTCGCGTCTTGTTAATGGCGACACAAACGTGTCTCCAAAACATCATCCATAATGTAAATCGTCCATGGTAACGAAACGAAATACATATATTTGCCCAGTTCGCCCTCAAATATATTGTCTACATAGCGAGGTGTTCATATTAATGGCGTGCATATTAACGAGACATGACTGCATACACCTAAATAGTGTAGTACAGCGATTCACGCCAGCTGACTAAACTGCAAAAGCCTGTGTGCAAAACGAACAAAAATGGTGCGTCAAGAGCCTGTCGCAACGGGAGAGCACCGCATGCAGCATGTAGGAGGGAGCAGAGGTTGTGGGGTCAAAAAACAAAAAACAGAGAAGTCAGAGTTACGCTTGCAGCATGTAGGAGAGAGCAGGGAGGGGAGGGGGGTCAAAGTAAAAGAGAAGCCAGAAAGAACGAAAAAATTATATTACTACGCCATCTAGCCAACGACTGACGAACTGCTTCTGGAATGGCGCGCTTGAAACTTTCTTTTCTTTTTATCTTTACTTTTCTAGAATGTCGCTAAACGACTGGCTCAACGTTCTGTCCCTCCCGTACATCATCCGGAGTTACCTAAAAACGTTTCGTGAACAGCTATTTCGGTTGTTCTTTTCACTTGATATTACATATGAATCACCAGTTTCAATTTCCGATAAATTGTTCATTCTTTAGTATTGAACGTTTTGGTGAATAGGAACAAAAGCTATCGTCGCAGTTCTGTTTTTGTTTTGTCGATAGGGCAGTACTTGGTGTTCTGGTACATAGATGGCGCCTTCTGTCCATTCATTCACCAAAGGATATATCCAGACGTCATTTATTCCTGCATTTGCGGTAGGATCGAAGATTGGTGCCTGGGTCTTTGTAAACGATATATGAACGCGACTCGACAGTTTTTAATGGTTAGTATTATCATTGCGCTATATTGTGATAATTTAACCTCTGAAATCACGAGAATGGCATAGATTATGTTCATGAGATAAAAGAGAGCGTAAAATTATCATAATAAATTCGTGTACTTTTGTTTAGCATTCCTAGCTCGGTGAGCAGCGTTGTGATTCAGTGACATCAGTTGAACTCCTAAGATATCTCTAGATATTGAACAGCGTTAGCGAAATATAAGCAGCTTTACCGATAGGAACGAAAAGTCAGGGAATCCTTTCTGCAGCATTTCTTCCAGAACACCTTTTTTTTTCTTTTTTTGCCATCTTGTTAATATTAGTTATGCTCATTCCCAGATTGATCAGAAAAATTGCCGAGTTTCTGTTCGTATGAGCCCCACATACAAAAATACCAGCGTCCGTTATAAAATCAAGACTACTTCAAAGTGTTCGTAGTCCAGCGGCAGGAATACGGTCAGTCTCCCTGCGCCACCTACTAAAGTGACGCGGAGGGAACAAGTTTCATTCGGGCAAGCCTATATCGACGTACAGAGAGAAGTTCGTGCGTCCCTTCTTAGATGGCGCCTGCATACCGTACCGCGAGAAAACACGCTCCCGCGTTTTCTCCTTTTTGATCACTTACCCTCTCCCGCAGGTTCCACGAATCTGTCTCCTCATATTTTAGAATTGGATGAGAGGATTCTCGCAAGAATCTAAAAGAAAAATGATCGTCTGTTTGAATGTGGTTTTAACCTACGGCGTGATGAATGTTGCGGGTTTTTGGAAGTGAGACCTTAATAAAGTTTAAGAAACGCCTCCCGTCGCTCATTGTGTTCTCACTTGTTGCTACGTAATTAATACTTCGGCTTTCTAATCAGCTATCCTCGCAATCTCACGGAATGCTGAGAGATAATGAACGCGTAAAGCCCATCATTACGATGCGCTGATGAACTGTAGGGAACGAGGTAACGTAGATAACGCAAAGAACGTAAAATATTCTTTGTTACTATCCAGCACAAACCATATTTTTCCAACGCTGTACAAATCATCTTCACTGCACTTTAAAGTGTTTTTTTTTTGTCAAGGAATTACTTATTAACCCAGAAATAAAGATGAGGTGAACATTGCGAAGATAATTGCATTTATGTAGTTTTCCATCTAACATTACTGTAGCATACGTAAATTTGGAAGCGCTTGGGGGAGTGGCCTTAAATTTTGAAGCATTTAGGATAAAGTTTCAGACATAAAAAAAAATTGCCTACTTTATTACGGTCTTGTCTGGTATCATTGACTTCCTTCACAACTGTTCAATATTAATGTCATCCTGTGTTATTCCAGACATTTTTAGTCCAGGTTTAAATATTTTTGGGCCTTTATGCATTACTCATCAAGCTTTATTTTACACTGTAACGCTATGTATGTATCAGTATTCCTGATAACTTGCATTTTTCCAAGGCGTCCGTCACATGTTCTAAAGAGGCAAAGGAATACGAATATAAATCTGCATTTTTTGTGAATGTCTAAGTATCTCTCAAGACGTATTACACTTGAAATCTAAGCTCGAATTAGCTGAGCTTCATGACGGCTACGAGACGTTTCAAAGAGGTCCAGGGTTATCGAGGGAGGCGTAAACGGACAGAGGAAGATATACAATAATCGAGCTCACTGATCCTTCCAAATTCCTTTTTTTTTTTTCTGTTTATTCTGGACACAAACAGCCCTTGGCCTTAGAAGCGTGTACACTATATGGAAAATAATAATAATAGACTCGGAGCGTACACATTCTAGAAGTAAAATTCTTTGAGTCCATCTATCGTTATAAAAAAAAGCAGCCTGCGGAAAAAAAAAAACAGAGAGGTTCACCAATACGACCTGCCTCGGTTGGCAATGGTGGGTTGGGGAAGAGCAGGGGCAGAAAAGCGAAGATGAAACTGATATCCTGCGGCGTCTTGAGGACGTATATCAGTATGCACTTTACTGGTACAAAGGCTATGTTTTGGTGGTCTTCTCAAGGTTCAGAAAACAATCGAAGGAATATTTCATACGAGCAGTGATCATTCTGACTGAACTTTCTGTAGACTCGCCTTAGGATATACTTTTAATCTTAACAAAGTAAAGGAAAATGCAGGTTTGTGAAATTTATAACTATACTACATGGGTGTATGCGCACAAGCTATAATGGGGGCAGTTTTACGTGGTGGGTTAGTGATTCTTTTTCTGGAGTGTATGCTACACATCTCAATCCGGAACGACCCGTTGGTCCAGGCATTGTATCGGTTGTCAAAAAGGGAACTGCAAAAGGATTTTGAAGTCGTCTCTTTATGGCATAAACTCAAGCTATACGCATATCAAGCATTCTAAAAAAAAAAAAAACGAGATTACGTGGCCTTTTTTCTATTAAAACGAAACCACAAGTCTCGGTACGCCTCTTTTTGAGGTACATATCTCAGTTATAGGGGCGTATTAAGTTTGCGCCATAAAAAGACGATCTCAGAATCCACTTTAGTGAAACTTCAATGGTGGCGACCCCTTTATAGACGGCGTATTTCGGCTATGGACTTTTTGTATACTTTTGTTGCTTTTTTGGGGGGAACTGAACGACAGTAGCACGAGTTGCTGTGGCGGTTTTTTCTTCCGATTTCGCATGCAGCTCTGTTCGCCGATATCTTAAAGTTACAATAGTAGCCTTTCAGGAGCCCTGTAGGAACCAAATAACGTTGAATTAACTCAGCTACAGGATGTTTCAGCACATTCAATGCTAGATAACGTCTTCCCCCCAGCTGTTTACAAACAACAATACAACTTGCCAAGAAACATTATAGGCGTTCACGCAAAAATGTTTCTAAATGTCTTGAAAAATATTTTATAGGCGTTATGTGCTACAAACCTATAGTTTTTCGTGTTTTTTTTTTTTTTTTTTTTTGTCTATGAGACGTTTCCGGTTTAGGTGTTGTTTCCTGTTAACACCTTGAAAACGTGTTTGCTGCGTGTGAACCAATCACGTATAATACATACATAGTGGGATTAACATTCAGACGGCTCATAGTAGAAATGGGGACGATAGAAAAGACCAGAACGCCTCATGTTTCTCCGCCATATGGGGTGCAGTCACGTTCTCTCACAAGAGTGTCAGTACAAGTTTCTTGCCGAATTAATACATTAATAACTCTACAATCAACGGCAAAATCCAACTGGATTATATTTCCCAAACTAATCAGTCGTATACATTTTTAGATAGGGCTGTCTATTTCATTTATGATTAATTTTTGTCGTCTCTATACAGTTATGAAATCACTGGCGCAGGTTCATGTTTTATTTTTTGCACTTTTACATAATCGACACAGATGGCCATGAGCGGTCAGTTTTTTTTTTTTTTTTCTTGGCTGGGAATAACCCGGTCACATTTCGTCTCCCTCATTCTATAAAACGTCATATTCAGTCATCAAACACGCTGCAGTATAAAGCCGGACGATGCTCTGTTTTAGCTTATACCTCGAGGGACCCTCATGGCCCTCTGCTTTCTGTCAATGGTATGCGATGTCATGCGAGAAAGGGGATTCGATGGTTGAAAACAAATATATGGTGAATCAATAGCAAATTAAATGTCTAATATCCCCCTCCCAGCCAAGCAGCCTCGAGCCATGTCATAATATAGGAAGAAGCAGACCGTCAGCAGCACGTGTACGTCCATGCTTTTGTTTCTCCGCTGTCATGCTGAGCTCAAGAGTCAAGACTGAGGCTGACGTGAGCTCTTGGCTCATTTAGAGCTCACGGGCTATCGCGAAGCACCACGTTATTCCTTCGATTAGTACTTCTGGCAATGGATGGCACGACAGAAAGAATAAGGCTAAACCTTTCAGCGCACGAGTTTGAAAAACAAAATGCGAAATGCTTGGTCTAGGTGACTTCAAACGTTTAGGTTTTTAAGAGATTCAAATTCCCGAGGCTTTCAATGCAGCGAAATGTTTCAATGCTCCAAGTAGCACTACCGGGGTTTAAAAGTGGCACACTCATCGAACCTTACTGTCTCATGTGCGAGGGGTTCGACTTGTGTTATTGATTATAATAACGTCATGACTTATTAATGGACACGAGCTCCCGATACGCTTTTGAGATAGTTTAACGTAAACATTTGACAGAGATCTGGTATGGACAAGGCTAGTCAAAAGGAAGGGACGCCCAACCAGGCCATAATTAGGGTTCCAACGTTTCGAGGCCTGTACTCGGACTCTTTCCTGACGGATGACCGTGTCGATGGCCGCTGAGGAGCAGTGTTTTCGTTTTTGTCTTCTATTGTGGTGCATTTTTCTGAGGTTCGGTGTTGTCGCGAAGCCAGTTAACGCATATGACGGAAACGCGCCGAGGGGCCTATTGATATTTTCTGGCGTAGCCTGAATGCGCCATGATTCAAAAAAAAAAGTTTATGTCGATGGTTAGTTCCAACGCTGAGGATGCGGGTTATCTTGAAGTCAATGCGGAATGTCGACGTCGCAGTATACAGAGAAAGCGGTGTGCTTGTGATCAAAATTGCGAGCTCATCATTCGACTCCCTTGTAGGTTCCATGCTTTGTCCGGCCTTTGTTGCAGGGGGGTATGTTAACGCGTTATTCTAGGAAACTCATGTTCTAACTTAAAGCGGGGGTGTCCTGTCTTTATATCCTTTGCTGCACGAATCAATCAAAACCATGCGTTCGAGTGATGTCAGGGAAAGTATGACTGAATTAAGGTTATTTTCGGATTCGCAAATGTTACATCGTCTTGTAAGTCTCTATACAGGTGTCTACTGATTTCATTTGTATACATTAAGCCTTGCCGAGCTTGCAATTAATTACCCTCGTTACGAGCTCGAGTTCGAACGAAGCTTGCCCCATTTCTGTCCCTACCGTCTTTGTGCCCAGATAATAGATATATAATAATTGAGTGCGAGGAAGGAGACGAGAGAGCGTAGGGTCGTCAGAACACCGAGCTCTGGTTTGAATGATTAAGGGTAGACGCAAAGCTAGCTGCCTTGCTCTGTACTCGCTGTTCGAACGCGTTCGAACATGAACGCCGGCGTCCGGCGTTTGGCGTACGCGTTCGAACTCGTTCGAACGGAGAGTACAGACAAAGGAAACTAGCTTTGCGTCTACCCTCTAATCTTTCCAACCAGAGCTCGGTGTTCTGACGACCCCGCGCCGGTCTCGTCTCCCTCCTCTCTCTCGATTTCTACCCGTATAAATCAAACATCCAGGTCTCTGCACGGAACTATCTGTACTGTGAGAAAAGAGCATATTGTGGCGAAGAAGCGTCACGGGAACCGTGGCATGCGGTGCCCCGCGTATTTATTTATTTATTTATTTAAATACCCTCAGGGTCTATATGGCACTACAAAGGGGTAGGGGCATATAAGAATTTATTTAAAAATACAACATAGAAAGCGGTGATGAAAATACAAACAAATCGACGAGTATCGACAACAGTGATTAGTTAGTGAACATAGTGACAGTTGCGCACACAAGGACAAGGACAGAGAAGAGGAACGCGTAGACGACAGACAAGCGCACACTCACAACTCATATATTAACGAAAGAAGAAAAGAAAGTGGTACAGAACGCGGAATCCGCTCGAGCGTTGGCCACACAGGCACGAGGGACCACAGGCCCGAGGGCTCGAGGGGGACTGGTAAAATTACCCACACGAAAATGATTTTAAAAAGACAATTTCCTCCTCTGTTAATGAAACAGACGGAAAGCTAACACATCGCTCGCCCATGCTTAGGATAATGAAAGCATCAAAAATCTCTCTGGTGTGTTTTTCTCGGTACCCGCCTATTGTCTTGGTTTTCGCTAAGGATGGCGTACAATTGCAGGATCTACAGTGCAGGGGTAGATGGCTCCCCACCGTAGACTTTAGACAGAAATTGTGCTCTCGTAGCCGGTCGTTCACACACCGTCCGGTCTGTCCAACGTAGCTTTTACCACATGAAAGGGGGATACTATATACTACACTCAGGTAGCAGGGCACATAAAAGTGGGAGTGGTTCTTGTTGCACGTATGTTTTTTTTTTTTTAATTGTTTACTTTAGTATGAACTTTTTGACAAATTTGAGCCATTTTTTGGGGGGCTGACTTCACTAAAGGGACCCCGTAACGGCTAGCCACCTTTTTAAGATTGTGGAAAATTTTATGCATATACGGGACGACCACAATTCTTTTTTTCTTTTTTTTTGTCAAAAGCGGGCTTAGGTTTTTGAGCTCCCTTCACTCTCTTGACCAGTGTTCGCACTACCTCAGTCAGCACCTGCATTGGAAAGCCCGAGGATGTCAGCCTCTCAATTTGTGCTTTAAAACCACATTTGAGGGTATTAGACTTATTTAAGGCGCTTGTAAGGCATGACATAGCTATACCCCGTTTAACGACTTTGGAGGGAGAGGACGTGTAGTTTAGGAAGCCTTTCTTGGAACGAGGGGAAAAGGTCCAGCACAGGTGATTGGGTAGCAGAGAAAGCGAAAGGTCCAGAAATTGCAAAATTCCTTCCTTTGGCGTTTCACAGGTGAAGACAAGTCCCAAACCACATTAGTGTAAAATGTCCATTGTCTTACAGACAACATCATCATCGACCGTTTTTTTTTTTGTGCACCAGCAAGAAGTCGTCGACATATCTAAACACTTTTGTGACAGTCGTGGGATGAATGGAACACTCAATAGCACGGTCAACACCTGAAAGAAAAATATCGCTTAAAACCGGTGCTACACATGAGCCAATGCACACACCCGAGTTTTGTAAATAAACCCCATTTCGCCACCCTATGAAAGTGGAATTGAGGTAGAAATGGAGAAGTTCTAGGAAACTTTCCAACGTTATTCCACTTGAGTTCTGGAACGAAAGTTCATCATGTGACTCAATGCAGGACCTGACAGAGGCGAGCAAGGAATCATGGGGAAGTGAGTAGAAGAGGTCTTGAACATCCACGCTGAAGACACTGTGATTGTTAAAGTCATTTGTCTTCAGAAATTCAAGAACAGCCTCCGAATTGCTGATCAATAAGGGGTCGTTAATTATTAACCCTGAAAGGTGTTTCTGCAGATATGTCGACACTTGCCGCCGCCACGAACCTCTTTTAGTAACAATAGCTCAGAATGGGCATGCTTCCTTGTGTGTTTTGGCACTAAAGAAGATTTCTAAGTGCAGCTCTTCAGCTTTTCTTATGTTGGCAGCTAACTCTGTTAACGTGAGACGTTCACACAGACTGAGAGCCTGGCTCTTCACTTTTTTTATCACAATCTGCACCTGTCGAAAGTTCTTTTGTACTGCTGCGCAGGCTTTTCATTATACATGCTTTTAGGTATTATCACGAAGGAGCCTTCTTTATCGGCCTCCAAAACACGCTGTTGTTTGTCAACCAAGAAGTTAACCAGACGCATAGGATCCTGGGTCTGGACTTTCCCCGAGCCAGAAATAGCTTCAACACATGCCTATATACATCGAGGTCGTATCTTCTCATTAGTCCTGTACGCCACCTTTCTTGCCAAAGTGAGTAGTTCCGGAGGGCGCAGATTCGGTTGAAGGCAAAACTTGGGGCCAAGATTCAAGGTTGATTGAAGGGATTGGGGTTCAACAATATCCCCGAGGTTGGTAAATCTCCCTGCAGCTGTAACAGGTTTTTTACTTAGTCAGTTAGTTAGTTAGTGCTTCTTTGAACAAATCAAGTGATGGGATATAGTTACTAAATATTCTTGAAGGTGGTTCAATTTTGAGGACGTTCTTGGTATGAAAAAGTTGTTTTATGCTGATGTTTTACATTGAGGAATGCCGACCTTGAAATGATGATGGATGTGTGAAAACATGTATGAGTGGTTAAGGAATAAATAAGTTTTTTTTAGAGGAACGTTAGAGTGATACATTTCGTAAAAAAGACAATGACGAGATATTTTTCCTCGCAAAGAAAGGAGAGGAAGAAAGAAAGAGGCTTTCATAGATTATACACCGGCGGTGCAATGATAGTTACAATAAATAAAACGTACTCTGCGATTTTGCAGACCTTCTAAGTTAGTCACAAGCGTTGTATGTCCGGGGTCCCAGATCCATGAGGCGTACTCTATTTTTGATCGAACCGGAGTTTTGTACAGAAGTATCTTTAATGATATTGGGGCTAAATAAAAATTTCTTCTTTGATATCCGAGCATAGAGTTAGCGTTAGCTATAATGATCAGTATGGGTTTTCTATGAAACGTTAGAAGTAATGTAAGCACCAACATACTTATAAGACGTCACGGACTGCAACAGATTGTTAGAAATTGAGTATATGGTGAGATGAACAGTGTTCCGAGGTGAAACCCTCAAAAATTTACATTTGTTAATGTTAAGAGTCATTTTCCACAAGTTACACCATTCGGATGCAGCACACAGGTCACATTGAAGTAGTGTTAAATCAGATCGATTAGTTATTTCACGATAAATTACACAGTCATCAGCAAGAAAAAAAACTAATATAGGATGATGAACACATTGGTAAGTCATTTATGTAAGGAACAAAAGAGGTCCTAAAACGAACCCTTGTGAAACACCAGAGGTAACAGGATTAAGGGAAGAACTAGTTTCGTTAGCTTTGATATACTGAGATCAATTAGTTAAGAAACATGTAATCCATGACAAAACATTAGCATCGATGTTAAGTTTACCAAGTTTAAAAAGTAATAGTTTATGAGAAACTTTATCAAACGCTTTGGCAAAATCAAGAAATACAGTCAGCCTGGGACCCACGGTCAAGAATAGAAAGTAGTTCATTAGTGAAAGACAAAAGCGGTGTTTCACATGAGAGAGACTTGCGACAACCACGTTGTGAAGGTGGAAAGAAAGAATTAGACTCTAAATGATTAGCTAAATGAGAATAAATAATGTGTTCTGAAATTTTATACGGGGTGCTGGCTATCGAAAGGGGTCTGTAATTGAGAGGATCATGCTTGTTACCTGATGTGTGAAGTAAAACCACCTTTCATGTTTTTCAATCAAGCGGTAAGACAACAAACTTCAGTTTTTTCTAAAAAGACTTTAGTAAGAGTAATCGACATGTCATTTTTAGTATTCATAAGGCATTTAGAGGTGATGTTGTCAACCCCACACGAGGAAAAAAATCTTAAAATTATCGATCAGCTTGACAATCCCATCGTAAACAAAAATCGGTGGATCCATGGCAAAGAAGGCATAATCTGGATACATAGGATAAACTAAACCATCATTTTCAGGGAAAGCCTTGACAAAGACATCGTTTAGAACGGATGCACATTGGGCTTTCGGAATGACAATACGATCAACACCTGTGAGGGGTACAACTATTCGTTTATGCCCGTTTACAACACTCAAATTGTTTAGTGCTGTTTGATTACATTGATGGAAGCGTAACGTTAAAAAAGACCGTTTTTCTTCCTTGAACAGCTGCTTTATAAGCATCTGCAACAGATTTATAAAGCTCCCAGCGCTCAGCGAGACCACACAACTTTGCAACACGGAAAAGGCATTTCTTTCTTTTTTTTTTTTTTTTAGAAAGATGTTTAGTAGTTGTGTTAAACCAAGGAGACGTGTGGTTGGAACCGTTCGATGCAATAATCCGACACGGGATCAACAAATTACGAAGATTATTAATTTTGTTTTTCAACATGTTCCAATTGGTCTCTTCCGTACCTTTTGTAAGCGCAGGCCGAAATTCGTCAAGAAAGCAAGCCTACTCGTTATTTGTTGCGTCAAAGTTTGCTTTGTCTAGAAAGTGTTTCGTAGACTTACGTTTTGGTAAGCAGGTTGAAATTCAAAACAGCATAGTTGCTTATGCCAGGCAAATAAGTTATAGAACAATCGAGATTCGGGTCAGTTGTGAGAATAAGGTCCAACACATTGGCCGTTGTATCAGTAATACGAGTAGGCTCAGTGGCTCATTGTGTAAAAGAAAAATTAGTAGAAAAACAGAGAAAATCAGGGTACCCCGGAGAACTGCAAGATGAAACAGGAAACAGACCAGACCAGCTTATTTGAGGAAGATTAAAATCACCTAGTAAAAATACAGATACAAGAGGAAACCTTGAACAGATCATATATAAATCATGGAAATCTGAGCAAGCATTTGAGAGAGCGTTAGGAAGGCGGTAACAAGCGCACAAATTTATATTTTTCTAAGAAAATTGCAGACCTGCGCAAGCAAATTCCAACGAAGAAACTATTTTTACGTGATAGCATTCAGTGGCTTTATTCACATCGATAAGTACACCTTCCCCATGCCTATCTGTTCTGTCACACCGAGAAAAGTAGTAGCATTTATTAGGGTCAAAATATTCACTATCACGGACAACGCTTGAAAGCCACGATTCTGTCAAAACAGCAATATCGCTTGATGACGCGTCAATAACTATATTGACAGGTCATCGCGGTTACGGATTATGCTTCCTATGTTAGTAAAAAGCACTGGAATTCCATTTGCGAAAGAATGGGAGCCACACGTGTGCTTACTGGAGTTTTTCTTTACTACAGGGTAGATACATTTGCTCTATTATAGTTGGGGTAGGAGGTGGCTTCATAAATTTCGTTTGTGTTATAATAAAACAAAAATTGCTTTTCGCCTATACAAAAATTAACGACACAAATTTTGTAACCCCCCTCCCGCGTACGAGCGAAGACGCTTATCCGTCGTCTCGAGCTCGGAGTGCAAGGTCCGAATCGAGGGGCTTCTTCTTCGACAAATAGATTCCAACGGAGCAACCGCCGCTGCGTGTACTTCTTGAGTACCCTCACATTCTGGTGGAGGTGCCACGTTTCCCTTGGCGTTTCTTCGCCACAATATATTTGGTTCAAACTCAAGAGCTCGTGTACCCATTGCACAAAGCGCGCTAGATGATGTGTGAAACAGCTAGAAATTGTCGACTTCCATCCTGGGCGGAACAGTATTGGAATATTCTGTACACCGGGTAATTTCATTTCGGGAGCATAATATATGTAGCCTGCGGGCGGTGCCGTTTTAAACTTTGCGCAGCAACAATTCCTCGCTCATCGTCGCAGCTGTATTCTTTGCTTTCGTCTGTTGCTTTCGTGGTTTCGGATCCAACTTAATTTAAACCCGTAAAGAAAAAGAGTAATATAACTATTGGCAAACTAGCAACAACAAATCGCTTCGTTGATTATACAATCTTACCAAGGCATCGCGAAAAGCTGAGAGGTCGCGTTGATCGCGAAACAACGGAAAGTACGTAGTTTATTTCACTCTACGTATACCTCACAATGGCGTCTATAGACCTTTGCAAAAATTGCCTTCTGCGCGCTGTCATCTTTGCCTGCTGGGCTTTGGAACGCCTTCTGAGCATGCGCTGTTGTTCTGCTGTGCGGTATATCGGATGCTGCGCGTGCGTCCACAGCTCAGTGACTCAGCATTTTTCGCCCGCGCGCTTCGTTCGAGACTGCCGCTGGAAAGGTCTATAGTCAGTGACAGAACGAGAACGGGTGAGCTTGTCTTTCCAAGCCCGGCCACCAGCACGCGCTCCATGCCTCCCTCCGTGCTTTGGCTTCACGCGGGCGTACTTGAGCTGCGCGAGCCGCCAACGCGTTGTCGAAGGTGGATGCTCGGGCTGGGGGCGGGGCAACTGAAGCTCCTCCCTTCTCACCTTGTCGGTGGCAATAGAACGGGTTACAAACAATTATTTACCGAGCTTCAACAATCATTGAAGCGGGGTTGCGCCAGTGAAATCAGCAATTAGGCCTCCATGAAATGGTAGCCTCACTATAGCCAGATACAGCATAAGGAAGGCAGTGCGAAGGGGAAAAGATCGGAATGTAGAAGGCAGAAGTGGGAGAGGAGCAGCCTCCGTTCCACCATGGCTTTTCTCCTGCGTGCCATTTTCCACCTCGCACTTTCTTAACTTGTATCTGACTTAAGGTAAGAATATAAAGGAACCAATCTGGGAGACATACTGGAACTGCCTCACTGATGGTGAATTCTATAGGTCGTTTTGGAGCACGCCGGTATCAGTAGAATAAATCCGAGATGGATCACCGCTCCGCTTCCGGATCTCCAATTAAACATGAACACTCCTCCGGGATCAGCGCAGGCCTTCCCGTCATTCCCATTCACGGGAATACCCTTCCCGCGGTCCCGGATCTCGAAGCACATGTCTCGCAATCGTGGCGCTAACAACACGTGTTCAACGCACGAGTGAAGTTAATCATGACTTGAAAGTTGCTTGTTGGTAAGCGATGTGCATCAGCGTAGCAAACACTGGCCTCTCTATCGGAATTTTCGTGAACGGTGTCCAGGTACGTCTCGCTTTTCGGCATCTTCTGCGGAGGTCCGAACAGGCGGTCGAATTCATGCGGGTCATACAAGCAATCCTCGTCGGCTGCTACTCGATCCACTGTTGCTGGAGGAGCTGTTCGAGCAACTTGACGACGAACTGTCATCAAGCAGCAGCAGCAGTAGTAAAGCGGGCTGCACTTCTTGAGCGGCTATTACGAATTCTTCCGAGTCGAGATGCCCTTGCCCGGCAAGAAAGGAAGTGACGTCTGCGCGTCGAGGGCTGGCCAGGCTGGCTTCCGGTCCGATCCGCCGAAATCGGCGGTGCGACTTTTCTCGTCATCCGGATCAAGATCTGGAGTGGGCAGCTCATTAAAACGACGTACAGAACACGTCCGTCTTGATCCCGATCGCCCGTTGAATTAGGCGCGCTCCAGAAAAGTCGATCCCGGTGCGCTCCAAAACGACCTGTGGAATTCGCCACGAGTAAAACCACGGAGGAAATCCAGGGTCCTAAATGGCCTATTTGAATGGACCGCTCTTTCGCAAGCAGGATGCGACCTTTTGCGCTCGTTGTTTGTTGTTTGTGATCAAACGGCTCGTGACAGTAAATGGAGCAGCGCTGACGTGCGACATGCCAAAAGCCGTATAAGCAAGCAAATCTCCCAGGTGGCATCATCATCTTCGAGGCGGCATCCCTATACGCGTGAAACATTGGAGGCTCTTTACCGAAAGCTTAACCCCCCCCCCCCCCCCCCCCCGTCTTCTCTATACCGTGTAAGCAAGCGAGTAACGTAAGAAGTCACAAAAGAAAGCCGCTCCCTCCTACGCGCGTGTCTAGTTGCCGGCGGTGCCTGCGGGTCGCGCATTAGTGATGGTGCTGAAAAGATAATTATGGCAAATTGCTAGGCGATCGTGTTGCATACTTGAAACGTTCTATCATCACAAATGTTTCGCGATGCTCCGAGTTAGATAGTTTAACGGGTACCATATGTACACTCGTAGGTTGTTCCTAGAATGACGTTACTACCGCCAATCGGGCTGATAGACCTGTCGATCTCCCTGTTTCCATACACTCGAGCTCCTCTCCCTTAGCGAGCACAGGTGGTCGAGCTCCTCCTCGCCTACCCCTCTGGTCACATGGCCTCCTCGTTAACCAACCCGCGTCTAGCCCCTCACTCCCCCTCTCCCACCCATCAACCAATCACTGTCGATCTTCGCGGCCACGCTTTTATCTGGGCTTCACGAAATGCCGAACACCTATAGCCGAATAACGTTTCACGTTAAAGTGCCAATCAGGAGCCCCGGATTCGTGTCATGGTCTTACTTGGTGGGGTAAAAAGCTGTACGCAACCGGGAGCGCCATAAACGCCGTCATATCAACTACAGCCGCTATCAGCTTAAGATGCTTGGGGCGTGGCAAATCCCGATCATCTTATTATCGCTCCGCGGTCAATAAGATTGCGGCTTAAAGGGGTCATGAAACGATTTTCCTACTTCTTCCTCCTTAGCTTTAATCCTCAACTCAAATGCGAATTGTGAAATCACGTGGTCGTGACATTCCTTCGGTACCGGTGCGATGACTCCTAGCTTCCGCCGTGCTTTCTATGCACACCACAGAACTTGTCATTCCCCAGTGGCAATAAGTTCTGTCAGGGCACTCATTGGCCACGAACGCGAATCCAAATATTCGTCGACGGATTGATTGTTGACGAGCGCATACGTCCGAGTGACGCAGTTCTCGTGTCCAGTGCGTGAGCTGGGCTCTGCTGACGTCAGTTTGGCGCCGGTGACGCGCCTTTAGAACCGCGGATGTATCATAGTGAAAAGGCGGAGAGCTTTCGAAGGCAAGAAGGTACAAAATAATCCGCTATATTTTCAAATGTTCGTACCGAAAAGCTGGCTTTTGACTTTCTAGCCTCTTTCTTTTGGTCAACTAAACGATATGCGATTTGTCAAGTCCCAATTTAAAATCATTCATCCCAACCCAAAATTCGTTTCATGGCCCCTTTAAATGTTCCTTGGTCGATGCGCTATGCACACCATTTTACGTTGAAACAAATACTGCACGAATCCGGCTACCATTGTTTGTTTGTTTTTTTCCCTCACGTCGAAACACCGGCTTATACGTCCGGCCCTATTTCGTAGCTTCTTAGCGTTTTGACCCACTCCTAGATTAAGCCGAAGTAATTTAGATAGCCAACGGAGCTTTTCTCGGAAATCCGCCGCTTTGGCTGCGATTAGGGTCGAGACGAGTAGCGCAATTCCGAATGCGTTTCGGCTGATGTGCGCGTCCTATTTACATTGCGATCGGGATCTCATTCGTACCCGCTCACCGTACATATATATGCACACTCTGGACCGAAACAGACGAGCGCGTCCGAGATCGAAAGTTTCCGAAGCGTGTGGGGCATCGTGCGCGCTAAGAGCACAATAGCCAAGATGAGAAGAAAATGGCCAAACCTAATTTGCATAATTGGATTCGCCCCACTTTTAATTGGGTTTGGTAGCGCAAAAGGGGGAGAACACCGCGTAATGGTATCCAGATAGGAGCTGCCCGCCAGACCGTTCTGGAGATACGGTATAGTCGTCTCTCTCTAGCGTAGCTCTCCCAATTCTTCCGTTTTCTCCATGTATATATATATATATTTCTATAGTTGTTCGGCACGCACTCGCTGTTCTTTAATTTCCGAACTCTCCGGCTTGCACGCGCCCCAGCGGTGGAGTGGCCGTGATTGCCAAAAAAGAAGGGGGGGGGGGGGGGGGGGGGGAGGGTCCGCATCTCGCCTTCCTCTCTTTCGCAAAGCCTCAAACAGAAGCGGCTGAATGGAAAATCCGGTCGCCATTTATTCAGGACGATATCTCCAGCGCCGTGGTGCACTTTTTTTTTTATTCGTGTTAGTTTTATTATTGTTATTATTACTCGCTCGTTACTTGAGGTGGTTGCTTTCCCCAACTCCGTGACCGATGCCCTCTGCGATTTTCTTTTTTTTTTTTCTTTTCAGACTTTAAGAGCTGCGCGTGTGAACTTAGAAATGGAAGACAAATACAGAAAAATGCTTGCACGCAAGTTCGTCCGTGGGCCACGGCGTTTGTTCGTACATGTTTGTGCCGTACGAGTATATATGCAGGAGCTAGGATTCTTGCGGAGCCAAATAATAGAATATGGGCCGTTCATCTTGGTGCGCTGGAAGATAACGCCTCTCGAGTCCTTTCGGTATATCTTTTGCTAGTTTGTATTTTGCTTTTATATAAGTCAGACTGTCATTTAAAGCGCCTAGAGAGTCGACATCGTCGTCGTCGTTTTTGTCTGCACCTTTTCTTTTTTATAGTTCTTACTGATACTTAGTAGGTGCTTGGATTTCTGCCGGCGTTCGTTGCCTGGCTTTCTTATCTCGACGGCACGATTGATTGCCTGGTGACCCACGTAAAAGGAAGGCGAAAGAAACTAAAAGATGCTAAATTATCTCGTCGTCCCTTCTAATGAAGCCGCGGTCTTGGCTTTACTTTCTTCAAAGCCGAAGATAGCACCAGAGCTCAAATTTGGGTCGGAAGCATTTGTAAAATAAACGAACCAACGTCCCCGTAATAGTTTGGACAAAATTCGTTTCGAATGACGGCTTCTTTTAAACGCTACAACAGGAAACATTTGCTTCTTGTGTGTAATTTCCAGGTGAACCCAAACCAGACGACGGTTTGCATCAAGATTTGCGAAGTATTCATCACTCAGCAATACAAAATATGTAAAATTAAATATTTTTATTTGCTATGGCAAACGCGTATGCGCCGAGGTCAATTTATTTACGTATCAAACTTAGCGACCTCACGTTCTTCAAAATCATTAAAAAATTACGCCGATGAGTATTGCTACCTTCTATACTACTTTTTGAGTCTATTCCAACTGCGCAAACTAGGAACGGCTCCAAAATTGTGTTGTGTTTCGATTCGTTACCTATCAAACCACTGTGCTTTACTGGTCTAAATAAAATACGAGGTCAAATTTTCTTTAAAAAAATTATCTGTACAATATTTTATTACTTTAAATGAGACTCCTGTCTGCAATATATTGTAATGTGATTACCTCTTTCCTGCTGGCGCACTTCATGACTCAACGCGGTCTCTTTCTCAGAAAGCAAAATTAGAACACAGAAGACACTGGCCCACTCCCAGTTAGTGATTTTTTATAATAAATAAAGCTTGCGCAATGGTTGACCTCTTTTCAAGCATGAACGATCACGGCCGCATATCTATCGGGCGTTGTTTATTCTTTCTAAAAAGCTGCGCTCCCGTTAAAATTTCGAAACTGAAATATAATACACTATTCACATGCAAAAATATAGCAACATTTTCGAAAACTTACAGAGTTTGACATGAAAGGAAGACTAACAAAATATATATTAATACAAACAGTCCAAAATAAATTAGGTTTCCCACCATTATTACATATGCGCATATTGAATGCAGCGTTGTGAAATGGAACGTTGCAAAACGTTGTGAACCCATATATTAATGAAATAGTGAGGGTTCCTTCTCCGGTTCCCAGCAGGCTGCAGTAAGGCAGAACCAGCGCAAGTTTCCTTCAGGGCCCAAATGAAAAGATAGGCTTTACTCCGCGTTGTCAGTACAAGGGTCATTCGTCGGAGCGGGCCAAGGGGTGACGCCAATCCAAAGTTAGTAATCCCAGCACGAGCTGTAACTGCTGGCTTCTTTCGTGGGGATTAGACGCGGAAGAGGCATTCGTCCTGTCAGTTTCGGACGGCTTAGATACTGTGGCGATTGTGTTGAAACCACTTTTAAGAAGAACGCCGGCTTTGTGGTCGTTTTCGCAACGGAATGGGGTGGGCCAGTGCTGACCGGAAGCGGACCGCATGCACGGCTTGCTTCACGTATTCCAGTCACAACTATACTTCTTAAGGAGAATGCCGATACAGAACGCGGGATAGATGAAATTTATGGCTACTGATAAGCGGCTTAACAAACTCCTAGTTAGCCTTTCAGTTCGGATGCGGACGAGATAATCACGCAGAAGGGAGAAAACTATGTTTCGTCGGAATCGTTCACTATCTGCATTCATTCTAAGCATGGGTTCTATTAAGTAGACACAAAGAACAATACCGCCGTCGATATATTTGTACTATACATTTATCGGCGAAAGACAGAACTGCTTAAATTTAAATCGAAAAGAAGCTAAATATTCGCCTTTCAAGCACATGATCCGAATACTGAGCAGGATCGCGCGATAGTGCACAAGTTAAAAATAGTTTTGTTAAACATTCGTCCACACGGCAGGAACAGGTGACGTATACATTTGGGCGAGTTGGTGAGATACGTTGAAACGAGAAAACAGAGAAAAATGACGGCGGACCACAGACGAGCGCCTCTCTTTCTGTGTCTTCCTTGGGTTTACCATCATTTTCCGCTGTTTTCTCTTTACTGTAAAAGGCCACCATCAGTCCGTCTCTTCACAGTGATCAGTCTCGACTACTCAGAAATCAATAATCCGCTGGAGATATCCAGAACAACCCCAAAACCGCGCTATTTTTGACGCATGGCAAGAACAATGTTTTGATTCAATTTATTTATACAATAAGTAAAAAACAAATTCGTGCACGACAGAGCCCTTAAAAAAAACAGCAAGGGCAACTTTCTTTCTTAAACAGCACAGATAAAACGCTTAACTGCGAAAAAACATTTTCGCGCAATGTTTAATTTGTTAGACGCAATTTAGGTTGAGGTTACACCCCGCTCTAAGTCCCTACCACAAATCAGTGGCTCCGCTCATTACAAGGACTGGCTTGGCTGCTTCACCCAAGGGGCTAACAAGTGTAGTGTCTCCCGTTCGCGTCATCCTGTGCGTCTAGTCCGGAAGTCTAACACTCCATGCTAGTCGTGCGAGCAGACGAGCCGCAGCTTCCGGCGTCGTCTGCTATTTCACCGCCGTCTAAGCACTTCTGCATCGGGCAATCGTTTCATCATGCACGAGCTGCGGTTCAATGCAAGCATCTGTAAGCGTCTATCGATGTGCGTTATAAGTGACCGAGAGAACTAAGAAAATCAACAAAGTAAATATGCAGTCTTTTTAGCTTTACTGTTCCTGTTATTTTTTTACATGGCATCCACGAGCACGGCGGGTGAGCGTCCTGACCCACGATTAAAACGTGACGTAAAAATATTCGCTTTAGCAGGCCAGGTGCACTGGAATACTTAAAAGCTTGCCTTTCGAGGCGCAATGACGGGAACATACCTGGAAAAACTCGATACGAGCCGAACGCCCGATTGCCTCCAACCAAATGGCTCGCAAATTCTTACCTGTGTAGGTATCTTCAATGTGTTGAAATCATGGTCGCAATCACGATGCTTGCACGATTCACAGACCAACGGGGCTGCTTTTACTGGGACCAGCATGTTTATTCACCATCAACACGCGCAAAGAAAGAAATCAAACCAGATCGATCAAACTAGTTGATCTATGACGCTAGGCTTAGGCCAGTCCCGCTACGTGAGCAACCATCCGTACAGCGCTTCCGAAGGCGCGTACTTGCGGCGGTTGTTTACTTCGAGGAGATCTTCTAAAAAAATTTGCAAACTCTAAACTCTTCGCACTTATAAAAATGGACGAGCTCAACGAGCTTCGCCTTGTTCAGCACTCCGCACACGCCGGCAGCCATGTTTGTTAACGTTTCAAACCAAAGCGGGAGAAGCAATCTCAGAAGACATATAAAAATAATATTCACTCTATTTTAATTATTGGTTTTTCAAACATAAAAAAAAATCGTCGATAAAAATTATATCACGGCACGGAGATAAAAATTTACAACCAACCTTTCACACGTCAGTCATCCCTCCAGCCAATGAGAGATGTACGCACCTTGTAAGCACCATGGGCGAGGCTTAGCGGGCAGCGACCTCTACATCCTGTACCTAAATTGCGTCTAACGGCCTAAATATTCAGGAAAAATTATTTAAACAATAACGTGTCCCATATATTCCCTTTAAACAAATTTTTTTCCTTGCAGTATTCGTTTAAGCCGGGGTCACACTGCTCATATATCGTTAAAAAAAAAGTGTGCAAACACGAGTCACCGAAATATTCATGGTTTGAATGCCGCATACCAAGTTTTCTCCTTGAACTCATTGACACGCGGCATTCGAAGTATGGCTCTCGCGGTGACTCGCGTTCAAATCTTCTTGCAGACTGCCTTTTGTATGATGCATATCCAGCGTGACCCCGGGTTTAAAGGCTACGGAAAAGAAATTACGTGGTCACGATCTCTCTACCTCTCGCTTCGAAATCGGCCAGCGAGAAGCTTATCGCGCTCGTGACGTCAGTGGCTCCTGCACGGCCAAGGGTACTGTCATTGCGAGCGTTGCCACTTGGTGGCGTCAACGCGTCACAATCTCGCCAAGTAGTATATCTGAGGACTGTACGCCTTATGACCTATACATAGCTGCCCGTAACGTCATTCATGGCCATGCCGGCATTTTATATGCCACGAGCGTTCGAGCCACCATGTCAGTTCCACACCGCAGCTCGAGAGACCTAAATATATAAAGAGTAAATAGAAAGAACCGACACCAGCATGGCGACCTGCAAGCTATGTATATAAGGTATTCACATGGGTACCATCTTTGAGCGCGTTGTTACACAGCGCATCCTCGGGGGAGGGGGGGGGGGGGGGGGGGGGGGGCCTGGGGGGCAGTGATATCAAATACTTTATTAGAAGGAATACATTCCACTCCTCTCAAATAAAATAGCCTCGGCGCGGACAGGTTTTCTGGACTTGGCGGGAGCCATCTATCGTCGGGGAGGTCTCGGCTATCGGGCGGTAAATGATGATATTGATGATGGTTGTTCTACATACCAAATTCATTGTTGTGGAAATGCGCGAGACACGTGCCGCGCGCCAATTCTAAGAATAAAATGGCGTCTAAAATTGAGCTCAGTGGTGCGCTAAATACTTTGCTGCACTGTGCTGCCATGATCTTCCCAAGAGTTGCACGTTGCACGTGCCTCGTGCATCGACGCACCTTGCGCTACTTTTGAAACATGAAGGGGCTTTAGGCGGAATCGGAGACGACACCGCTGCGGCCGCGGCGAACATCCACGTGCACTTGAGCGTGGACTGACGCGGACCTCCCCTCCGTCATTCGGTGCCGTAGGAGTTCTGTCTAATGCAAATTAGCAGAGTGGAATGTATTCCCCCTAGTAAAGTATTTGGTGGTATGGTTGTTTTGGCAGAGGTCCTCGCATCCACAGATTAAGCTCCAATCTAACGTCTGCAAAGAACAGCGATATTGATGGTGTGAAATGCACGTTGCGGAAGCACTGTGGAAGTTAAAATATACAAAGTACTAAACTTGAGCGTTCTCCGCCAAGTCACATTCAGGACTAGGTAACTCCACGAGCGAGCCACACTGCCGCTAACATGTGCTGCTTCGTAGAGGCCGATGACGTGGCGGTATTCCAACGGAGCTTCACAGGCCGCCACCAAGTGCAATCTTGAAATCTGTTCATTCGTTTTAAAATACGTTTTCTTCATTTTTCTGCGGGCAGCCCAGAAACAACAGTCTAGACTAGTGTTTCAGGGCCACCGCTACAAAATAGACCATGCCCAAACAAAGAAACAAGAGCAAACATTTCGTTTCCGTACCCCCTTAAAGGGAAGCTGAAGCGGTCCTTGACAAAAACGATTTAGAGGTGAATTCAAGAGTATTTTTATCCCATAAATCTGAATATCACGTTTGTTTTCCCCGAAGACGTAACTTTACGCGAGAAAACACACACACAAAAAAAAACCTTGGATTAGTCGTCTTCATGCACACGCGCGCTTTTGCTTGAGTGGTGGCATCTCAGCCATTTTCCCGCCCAATCGTTTTTTTATGCATTTTGAAGTGCGTGCAATCCGGTGTCACTCAGCTCGCGCGCGCAGCTTTTGCTGATGCATAGACGCCATTTTATCGCCCAAGTCACGCATCGAGTGCGCGAGAGCGTCATGCGCTGGCACATTCAGTGCAACAATGGATGTCTTCACCCTGAGTCAGACAGATATGTAAAGGCACCCTAAAGAACCCTTCAAAGCGGCGACCTCGAGTGCTCGTTGTGGCAATGGCTGCAGTCATGGGGCGACGTGCGCAATCGAAAGCGTCGCTGTGGTCGGCCTTCTAGAATTGGCCGAATGCTGACTATGACGTCAGCAAAAGATTTCCCATCGACGGAAAGAAGAGCAATGTTATAACTTCAATTTCGATGGTGTTGGCAGTGTCGGTTTCAAAGCGTAATGATTTCAAGCTTCCCCCGTGCTCATTAAAAATATATCGAACTTGTTGTTCGCAAGGTAATGGCGCCACGAAAGGTAACCATACAAAAGCGCCACCAAAACATCTCGCCGCTCAAAGGCTCTTTCGGCCACCAAGCGCGTGTCGCTCGTATGGGCAGCGAGTGCAGATGCAAGCTTGCCATGTATATTCCCCCACACTGATACCAAACGTGACGTCTTTTCTTTAAATATTTTTTATTGAAAATAGCAAGAGTGTGCGTGCATAGCTTATGATATTCACTGAAGATGCGCAAGAGCGGATAATCTGGAAACTCCTAATATGACGTCAAAAAGGCTATTTCTCGGGTGGTGGAGAAAAGCTCACCGGAGTAAACCTCGCCGGAGAAATGCTTACCGGAGAAAAGCTCACCGCAAAACCGGCAGACGCGGAGGAAAGCTCACCGGCCTTTGAGCGAATGTGGAAAAAAGCTCACCGATTTATTTTTTTTTAATATTTCTTTAGCTTAGCAGATTCTGCGTCACACGGGGCAATGTAACACAATTCGAATTCCTTACTTCATTGAAACTATGTCCTTTTTTGTAATATTTTTGAAATTCATTGGGAATATTTACTAATTCGTCAGAAATTAGTATACAACAATTTTGTATATTAATGGAGCCGCAAAGTGGTATGCAATAAGAACATTGGACACCGGTAAGAAAGACAACAATTTATTGACAGCTGACAGTGCGCCGTCGGTAGCTCTGCAAAAAGAAAAAAATGAAGACGTTTGTTCTTTGCGAGCTAATATGAATAGCGGTGTATGAACCGCTTCAGCTCCAAAGGTTGTGTAGTGCCTGATAGATAAATATGTGTTTGTTCATGTAATCAATGGCAACTACGCTGTTTTCTTTCTGTTAATTTCACTAACAACACTTTAGTTGCGAGAGCAGCTTCGTCCTGTCGTATTTGTTGTCTTCACTCCGTCGTCGTCGTTTAAGCGGTTTTCATCATGTATAACGTTTACCAACTCGCCCAATTCGATGCCTTACATAATACGAGTTCTTATACGGGTCACAAGTAACAACGGCGGCAGTGTGCAGCTCTGAAGGTCAGGGGTAGCTCGTCGTAGAAGGGCACTATCACACAAAGGCAACGTGTGGAAACACCAGCACGAACGGCTAGAAAACGTGCATGTCCATGGAAGCAAGAAACCTCGATATCCTACTAGGTGTTTTATCCCGTTTTCTAAGGTTAGCAGAAGCTTCAAAGAGAATTTCAGGCACCGCGTTGTTGCCATGCACTTTCGGATTTTCGGAAATTTAGTTTTGATTTTTAGGTTTCGGGAAAACATTATTAAGTTTTCGAACTTTTTTCTGTTCTTCAAGTTCATAAAGTTTTCAGTTAAGCTTTCGTTGCCTAGAGAGTAAACCCCAAAAAACACTGGCCCGCAATTATAAATTTGAAGGCGATATATGCAATAAGCTTAGCAAATAACACAACAAAGGACATTTCCTCTTTTACAGAGTTGACGAATTTTAATGATAATAAATTGGGGGACGGGGCGACATATGTTACGCATGGTCCAACAACCTTCATATAAATAAAAAAACAAAAAAAGGTGAGCTTTTTTCCGTTTCCGCCAGTTTTGCGGTGAGCTTTTCTCCGGTGATCTTATCTCCGGTGAGCTTTTCTCCGGTGAGCTTCTCTCCGGTGAGCTCTTCTCCAGGATTCATATTTGTCACTCCAGAAACAATAAAAACACCTAAGTTTTAAGCCAAAACCCGCTAAATTCGGAACAGTGATGCTCTCTACCAAGGTATATTCATCTCAATCGCCGTTTGCACTTGCGTTCGTGGAAATTCCAGCCTACTATTGAAAAGAAATCCTCAAGTCAACTACATCTGTACCCGATAGTCGTTTTAATGGCCGACCTACGTGTTGATTGGAACAGCACGACCTTCATCAAGATTGTTCTGCGGCGAACGACCCTCTGCATACATGCAATTCGGTCTTGATTCGTTGCATTTGCGAAAAAAGGACAGCCTCAAAGTCGTGCTCCTGCCAGTGACAGAGAGAGAGAGAGAAGGACGAGGACGAGGAGAAGGAGGAAAGAGGAAGAAGGGAAAAGAAAGAGGAGTCAGAGAGCCGTCATCAAATTGCTTTTCACGCAATCCTGAAAAAAAAAAAAAAAAGCACCATAAACCTTTTTTATGTTCTTGAGAACATGAAGAAAAATCACTTTTTTTAACCTAGAAAAGTTGCTATCCTGGTGTTAAAACGTGAGGAAATTTAATTATTCTATTTCGTAATCATTCATTAGACTCAGTCAAAAACAACGGAAACAAGCAAAACTCGGAAGAAAAAAAAAACACTCATGGGCAAGTGCGCGAGGAGTGCGGCCAGCGAACTAATTAGCTCTTGGCTACCTCTGCGTACACGCACCGTCTCCCTATCGCAAACGAGTAATCAATTACGATGTTATTAAGGCAAAGCTTGGTTTCATCACAATTTAAAAAAAAAATGAAAAAAAAAAAACTGCCCCTTCGTGGGTTGGTGCTCGGCAAATTATAAATCGTGATTATGCCGGTTCCCCAGGTGCATATTAGTACTTGGCGTGGCAGCATCAGGGGCAGTCGGCAAGGGAGACGCCGCCGCCGCCACAGCGCATCTCACGGTCCGCGGTCGGCCGGCTTCTCTCAGCTTTCCGAGGTGTGAGCAGCGCGGAGAGCGGCCGTTCTGTCTTAATGCCCGAGCACCACACTTGGCTGCGTCCTAAACATACCACGTCAGCGGATTTGTTATCAGGCGTCACGCGTGCTGCTGTATGTATAGCCGGAAAGGTCCCCGATCTGCTTTAGCGCTACTTTTCTTTTGTAATTTGTTTCTTCTTAGCTTTGAGACTTTTGTTGTTTGTTTCTTCTTAGCTTTGAGAATGGGAGTAATTGAGAGTGTAACGGCTTTCGGGTTTGGTTCGTTACCTTTCGGAACTACCCCGGTGTGGACATCTTGCGAGTCTGTAATGATGGCGCAGTTCGTGTGATAAAAAGACAGCCTTCCGTCGAATTTAAGTTGGCTGCCAAGACCACATGTAAATTATGTGTTTTGTTTGTTTGTTTTTGCCTGATAGGACAGATTTCACAATCAATTTATTGCGCGTATGTGAGGGAAACCTGCGAGAAGGAGTTAACTCTCAGTAAAGAATGACTCACTCCCTGCCAACTCGGCGTGTAACTTCAATTCGCAAATGGCAAAATGGAGTGTAATTCCATTGCGCATCATTTCGCACATGGCGTCAGTCGGTGTGTAACTCCATTTCGCATTTGGCTCATCTGGCATGAGAGTGCTAGTTTTAGACAATGTTCAGTGTGTAGCAGGAGAGAAGATGGTAACACTCATTTTTTATATTTATCTTGCCGTACTAGTGGCGTTTCCAGCTAGTTACGGGCAGTATCGAGGGGGTTCGGTCCCACCTTATTTTTAAAGACGCAAACAACAAACGAATGCTTTTTTGTGGCGTGATTTTTTTTTTTTGTAGAGTGTGAAAGCCTGTTTGATTAGCGCAGGGCAGAGCAACATTTGGGTAAGTTTAAATGCTCATATTCAAGCACATTAAAATGCGCTTGCACACATCCTGTCAATTGTGCTTTTCCGGCTACGACATGTACTACAGATATATCTGCATGGTGTCTAATTCCATTAGCCGTGCCGTGTACCCAGGTGCGAAGGAATACTTTACCCCGGCTTTTCTTTTCCTTTATTATAGTAGCACTTCCATTGGCACTGAGGTTGCCATTTGTACGCCGAATCCGCTTCCAATGTTACCAGCAAATCAAAAATTAATCTCACACGTTTTTTTTCTGTCATTGTTGTGTGGCCTTAGAAAACAAAACAAAGAACGTCGAAAGGCAATACAGAAAGCCGGTATCTTCATTTAGGCGTCTCGGTTTGCGATTAATCAAGTCGCCTCGGTTAAGGCGGCCGCCGGGTATACACCGAGCCGGCGAGCTCTGAGACTGGCCCGGCTGTTTCGCTTTCTGTGGCGCAGACCGACGGCAGCGAGATATCAGTTTCGCCGCCGGACCTTTACAAGAAACTGTTTCTCCCTTTCCAAGTTGCCTTCCTTTCCGCTCTGTGCTTCCGTTTTCTATCGGTGCTTTTCTTTTTATTGATCTCGAGGGAAAAGTGGGAAAGATACGCGGGGCCCCTGAATTAATTGCTCGGCCGTCGCCTCAACCTTTATATATGTTGCAGGGAGCGTTCGCGGGGTTTCATTTATTTCACATTTCCTGATATGTGTGTGTTTGTGCGTGTGTGTGTGTGGGTGGGTGGGTGTTGGCGTGTGTATGTCCAGCATGCGCGAAGCTGCTGCGTTATATATAACGGTGCGAGCGAGGTTTCATATTTCACGCGAAACCACACGCCGTGACTTGGTGTTTTATTTTTGTTTTCTTGCTTTTTGTTGCATGTTTTTGCTTCTCTTGTGCGTGCGGGTCTGCACTATTGCTCTTTCGCGCCCAGGGTCATTTGTTGCTGGTCGACGCAGCTTTGAAAAACGCCCTCACCGATTCTTTTACCAGTTCGGCAGGTTCAGAGTTAACGCTTCGCATTACAATTTTTGTTTTCCATGAAACAAGGGTGGGAAGGGTTTTTTTAGCGAAATTTATGCACTGGCCAAAACAAAGCTCGGTATTTTTTTTTATTATTTTGGCATTTGGTAAGGCGAATATCATTGAACAAAAGTATAGTATATAAAATGGCGTATTCACCTGCGTAGTGTAGAATCGTTCAATTTTCAGGCCTACGTTTTTTTGTTGTTTTTTTCACAGGACATGAAAGGCGCTAACCGAAGCCATAGATATATTGACAGAATAACTTTAGCAAACATAGAGTCAATGCGGCATTCGAACATAAAAAATAAGATATCTAGACTGGAACACCGAGCAGAACGTTGCAGGTGCAAGATTCCTAAGGCACACTGTATTCGAGGGTCTATCTGCTCTCTAGGCCTTCATTTGTTATGGTATGGGTTTCTGTCACGACAGATCACAACGATTGGAACAGTCTGGTCAAGTTAGTTGTGTTTATGAAAACTTCATACCCAATTTGGGCATATAGGTTACACTTAAGGTTTTTTTTTTTTTTTCTTGTTTCCGGAAGAATTTGCGGGAGGGGGGGGGGGGGGGTTGCGTCGCTAAGCTACTTGCCACAGCCTTTTTTTGGGGGGTATCAATCTTTGCTAACAAGTGGGACTTCCAAATGCCTTAACGCATCCTTCAAAAAAAAGAAATTGTCGCGAAACTACTTTCCTGCCAAGAGTGCAGAGAGATAAAGTCACTCCGATCCACAAATGGCGAGGCAGAAAATTATTTCTGAGCCAAACGCTCGATGCTCTCCCACAGAGCGTGTCAAGCTCAATGAGCACGTGTTCCAGGTGAGGTCAGTTCAGGATTTGTTGGACGTCGAGCTTTGTACAATTGTCGGGTTTTATCTAATTAAAAACTTTCGAGCCCAGCGTAACTTTGCGCTTTTTTAAGTACGTGGTTGGTTTAGCCTCTAGCAGCAAAAGCACGTAGGTGATGAGCATCATGACGCTGCACTTTTGGCGTTGCCTTATTAGCTCCGTCGATCGTAGCGTCGGCTTCTCTCGGACTTAAAAGTGAACGAGTGCATAGAAAGCGTGAATTCATGTCCATGTTCTATGTGTATACCTTCGTACGTCCATGTCTATTGGTGCTTCTTAAACTCTCGGGTCTCACCACCCCCTCGGTTTCTTAAGTTGTCAGTGGATACAGTCAGTCATTAGTCTCGCTTTCAGTAGTATCGATGTCTGGTGTAGGTCGCACGGCAATCGTGACCTCTGCTCGGAAGTTGGGTGTTGAAGCACCAGATGGGGGGCGGCGTCTCCCGGATCTCCTCCAAGCGCCTTCTTGACCTGCTCAAAAGCAAGCCCCAAATTTTCGTTTCGTCGCCACTTAGTTTTATGGAGGGCCACCGGACGTATCGGCGGCGCGTTAAAGTTGTTAGGCCCGTTGACGCCCACAATCGTGATCGACGCGCAATTCGCGGTATGGGTGAATAAAATATCGTACAAAAAGGGGCCGGCGAGCATTTCTCTCATACTTTAGAAGTATTACGTGTTAAATAAATTAAGGGCAATCTAAGGGAGCTGCTGGGGTTGCTTCCTGCTCGGGAATGTTTTTGCTGTTGTTTTATTTTTCGAGCTCTCGTTTCATCCTTTTGTTTTTTCTAAATTATCTGAGAACCGCAGTTCACAAGCCGGCTTCTCGAGACTAGAGTTCCTTTATAGGCTCTCTACGGGAGCCAGAGTTGCGCGCTCATGCATGGCATGTGGATACAGCTCCTCACGTGACTGAATTCGGCGAATAGCAGCTCCGCGCGTTCGAGGCGCGCGGCGCGCTCAAAAGCCGGGGAACGTACGCCGGGGCGCGTGCGACGTCTACTTTGCTGCACGACACTTGATACGGCTCCTCACGTGATCGGATCTCGGCGAAATAGCGACGAGGGCGGCATGCGGCACGTGGAATCAAACGCGCAACTCTGGCTCCCGTAGGGAGCCTATACAGGAACTCTACTCGAGACAGCTTCCCATTTGCTGCCCTTCAGGAAAACCTTGAATAAAATTTCGGATAAATATGAGAGACAGACAGTTTCTCCCTTCGCGGCCCGGTAATTAACTTATTTTTAATTTATTTTTATCTTCTTTTATCGCTATTATTCGTTGCTTTGCAACAAATAAGGGCGTATAATGTTCGTTAAACTCGGCCCCACAGAGTAAACACTTTCAATCGTCTCGTAAGCTACGTCCTTCACCATATAGTAGGTGACAGGTAGAAAATTCAAGGAAAGCTTTTCTCCCTTTTTCCACTGTAACAGATCGAAATCCAGAGAGGATGTCGCCTCCTCTCCAGCGTTCGCTCTGCTGCAGTCGAAAGCGGTCTGAGGAACCTTTCCTGCACTCTTAACCTGTCCCTGACTATATATCACGGAGAACTGATATAAAGGAATGAACCTATAGCTTGAGTTGTTGAGGCGTTGTTTTATGAGCCTAACTAATCGCATATCTAAACACACTATTCTAAACCACATTTGCAGCGCCTTGGAATTATGCCGTTTTTTGTTTGTTTATTTTTTTGGGGTGTGTTTGTGTTGCCGAAGGATCGATTGTGTGGCGCCGACGCGCGCCCTTGTTTTTATGGATGGTCATGGTTGCAGGGTTTTTTTTCCTTCAGATTTATCGCCAGCGCGTGACTCTCCACGTAGCGCATTATTAGCACATAGGCGTGTGCTTAATGCGCCCATATGTGCAGCAAAGGGGAGGTTTCGTGCCGCTCTCCCCGCGCCATAGCTCGCTTTATTCCGCTCCCAGAGGCGTGGTGGAATCGAGCGTGTGTGTGTGCTCCGAGCTCGGCTAATTGCATAATGAATGCGTCATAAGTCGTCTCGCCTACCATGTGTTCGAAGCGTGAGCCTTCGTTGCGGCTACATCCGTGTAATGGCGCTGTGTTGCTAAGCGCCGTACACAATCTGTAATGTTCCTGCGTCGCGTGATTTCTTGTTTTTGTTTGCTTGGCTAAACGGTACGTCAGGATACCAGCGCGTTTATGGCGCGGCTAAGATTGTTATCCTTATTGGTTCAAATTTCCTCAGAAAGAACACTATTTCTTTTGACAGTTTTCGCACCTTGTGGCGTTAATTACCGTCCTGTGCTTTCTTTCGGCCTTTCTTTATTTTTCTCCCCAAAGTTCAGAGTTTTTATATGTTTTATTATGCTTCGGGAAAAGTAAGAGGCGTGAAGGCTGCGGACTTCCTATTAACATTTAGAAAAATACGAGTACTTGGCGATTCCTACTTCTAAAGTCAGTCAGGTTTTCAAAATTTCAGTTCATAATGAACACCCTCAATAGATGAAACATCCCCTGAAGTTGTCTATATAATTGCGGGGCTGTGGTTTAGTTACATGATTAAGAACAATCGAGTTTATTATTTGAAACATTGTACAGGTTGCTGTTGGGAGGACTTAAAAATATCAAAACTCGTGTCTCCCGGTTTTTGAAGACTCACGTCAAAATTAAGGTAGAAAAGTCACGAATAGAAGATGTTTTTATTATTTTCTTTGTAGTCGGTAAAACTTATCGATTACCCACCCTTTAATTGAGGAATGCATTAATCGCCGACTGATTTATTATCCAATTAGTCGTTCCCCTAGCAAAAAATTATCAATGAGTTTCAATTGAGTTTCATATATATTCTTGTAGAATACATTAGAAACTCAATTGAAACTCATTGATAATTTTGGTAAGGGCCAGGACACCCTTCTCTGGCTTTCTGACGTTCATCATGTTCATCGCTGTTAAACTCGATTTTAATCAGTGGAAATGTTTGACTAGCTAGATGTCATGTTTTCCAACTAGGCAACCGTGAATTCGCTTTCCGCTTTTTTTTTTTTTTAAATGTGTACTTCTCTTCTTCCTTGTTATTCGCATAGGTTTCATTTTTATATGTGGCTATTGCCCTTGATAGGGGGAATGGTGAATATGTAAAGTACCGCTCTGCCTTTTTTTAAATATTATTGTCTCATCTCTAATTACAATATTTGTAGGCGAATTACATACTACTTGTGCCATTTATTACCTGTACAATGCTTAGAGGTTGGCAGCTCGGCATCATTAAAAGGTGCATACATTCTTTTCTATCATCTCTCCTACTTCTGATATCATCCAGCCCATGAAATCTTAATGTCTAACGTACAAATGAATTAAATTGATTTACACGTTTTCATCAGACGTGCCTTGTGGAGGCTATATGAATCCCGGCAATTCTGATCGTAGATGCTACATTTTAATTCCGCAATGTATTAACAGTGGTATCAACCTTTACATTACACCGATTAACCGATTTATTAATCGAGTAAATGTAACCATTAAAGTTCTAAACATTTCTTGCACTGTGGGCAGCCGAACTTCTGGGGTACGATCACTTGAGCGCATGGGTCCTCTTTTATCTGGATTATGGTTTCCTACTTGCGTGCATTACAAAAGGACATATTGCACTGAACAGATTACAAATCGCCGAAAAAGGGTGTCTTGGCCGATTACTCTCATCTTTAAGAAAACCAGATAAAATTAAAATATTAAAAATACACCTTACGCTACATTTTTCCACTTGTGAATTTCGACAGTAATTTTGAAACCGAAAGACTTCCTCATTATTTGTGAAAATAAAGCAAAACGTCAAGGATATTCTACAAAATATAGATATAAAACCTGTCAGGCCGTGTCAATTATTACGCGGGAGAATCTCCGAGAATGCAAGTGAATTTGGTAGTATTCAAATATATAGTTTAAAGTAAAAGTTATTACGCGGGAGAATCTCCGAGAATGCAAGTGAATTTGGTAGTATTCAAATATATAGTTTAAAGTAAAAGTTATTACGCGGGAGAATCTCCGAGAATGCAAGTGAATTTGGTAGTATTCAAATATATAGTTTAAAGTAAAAGTTATTACGCGGGAGAATCTCCGAGAATGCAAGTGAATTTGGTAGTATTCAAATATATAGTTTAAAGTAAAAGTTATTACGCGGGAGAATCTCCGAGAATGCAAGTGAATTTGGTAGTATTCAAATATATAGTTTAAAGTAAAAGTTATTACGCGGGAGAATCTCCGAGAATGCAAGTGAATTTGGTAGTATTCAAATATATAGTTTAAAGTAAAAGTTATTACGCGGGAGAATCTCCGAGAATGCAAGTGAATTTGGTAGTATTCAAATATATAGTTTAAAGTAAAAGTTATTACGCGGGAGAATCTCCGAGAATGCAAGTGAATTTGGTAGTATTCAAATATATAGTTTAAAGTAAAAGTTATTACGCGGGAGAATCTCCGAGAATGCAAGTGAATTTGGTAGTATTCAAATATATAGTTTAAAGTAAAAGTTATTACGCGGGAGAATCTCCGAGAATGCAAGTGAATTTGGTAGTATTCAAATATATAGTTTAAAGTAAAAGTTATTACGCGGGAGAATCTCCGAGAATGCAAGTGAATTTGGTAGTATTCAAATATATAGTTTAAAGTAAAAGTTATTACGCGGGAGAATCTCCGAGAATGCAAGTGAATTTGGTAGTATTCAAATATATAGTTTAAAGTAAAAGTTATTACGCGGGAGAATCTCCGAGAATGCAAGTGAATTTGGTAGTATTCAAATATATAGTTTAAAGTAAAAGTTATTACGCGGGAGAATCTCCGAGAATGCAAGTGAATTTGGTAGTATTCAAATATATAGTTTAAAGTAAAAGTTATTACGCGGGAGAATCTCCGAGAATGCAAGTGAATTTGGTAGTATTCAAATCTATAGTTTAAAGTAAAAGTAAGCTTCAATTATATAGGTCAACATAAATAGGTTAACGAAAACTGTCTAAATATTTTACTGTCATTTCACTACTGTAGAGTAGGGAAGGTTCATGGGCTAGGATAGGTGTACAATCTTACTCGTCGATAGACTTCAGCGCGTCACGTTCTGAAGACCCGAGTACACGAGAGCTGGAGTCCATAGTTCACCGTTTCTAATTCCGAAGGAACTTTATGGACGCGTGCTTGTGTACTGCTAGAACACCTTGCAGTTGCATTTCACTAGCCAAACTACACCTATGCCGCAACAATACGTTTCTTTTTTTACTGCGTTTTGTTTTTATTCTGTTTTACCTGGCCCCCGGCCAAACACTTCAGAAAGCAAACTTGTCGCATTAAATATCCCCATCCTCTTTCCTAAAGTGAATTCTCAGCCGTATATGCCACCGATAGGGAGTGGAAAAGGTGATTAGGTTTTATATGACTTCTTTCGGCGAGACCCTGAAACGCGTACACTCGGTGCGGCGCCCGTCCCTGCGCTCTTCAGGCTCGCACGAGTAGAGCAAGTCGTCGATCTATATTCACGCCCCGTCCTTGTCCGGCCCTGCAAAGAAAGACGGTGCAGATAAGAGACCATCCGAAAATCCCCAGAAGCCGCGTAGTCTTACGACGATTCCTCCGTCATTGTTAGGACCTCCGGTAATGCAAACAGATCGTCTAACCTGAATCGCTCAGCAACTCTCGGCGCCACCTATGCAGGTTGGCAGCTGGACGCCCATAAGCGATAGCGTTTTCTTGTTCGGCGCATGGAACGAGAGCTTCGCATCTTTTGAAGTCCGACGCCTGTCTCTTGACCCTTCCCACAAGCTTTGCCGCGCAGATTAAGGCGCGTGCAGAGGAAGAATTCTTCCGGCTGTGAAGCTCTTCCCCAAGACCTGCCTGTTATGTCTTCCGTCACTCGCAAGAGACCTTTCTATGCAATGACCTGCTTGGCGCGCCTTTTTTCCAACTACCGCCCCCCTTTCCCACCTGTTCTGAGCAACTTTTTCTTTATTTTGCTTGCGTGAATCGGCGATTTTTCTTACTTAACCCGCTTTGCAACTACCGCCAATGCTGGAAAGTCAACTCAGTACCGAGCAAAAAAAAAAAAAAACGCCTAAAATTATAGCACTAAAAAACGCATGCTCTTTTTTTTTTTTTCAGGAGGTGGCTGGTGGGCGCTGTTTTCACGTGTTTCATTGTGCAGGTGTCGTCTGCCTGCCTCGTTTTTTTTGTGTTTTTTTTTTGTTACGTTTGTCACAATAGTTGGTGTCGTACCAGGGACGAGTCATAAAAGGTAGACGGAAAAAATAAGCGTGTCCTTGATGGTAGAAGGCGACGGGACATTTACGTAGGAAAGAACAACGCCGCGTTTGTCGGGAATGGTACCTGGGTGTGGGTGTTTTTTTTTTTAGTAAATAAAAAACACAAAAAAAAAAACCGGCTTTGGTTAGGTTTACGAAAAAAACGAAGAAGGGGTCAGACAGAAAGGAAGCCACGCAACCTTCGAGGAAGCCAGTGACGTTTGATGGATTTATGGCCTGAAGCGGGTTGGGTTTTCTGTTTCTCCCCGTTGCCGCTGAGTCTTGGGTGCCTTTTCTCAAGCGGGGGCCTCCTGCGCGACGACAACGATGTGTGTTTGCTGGTTTGTTGGTTTGAATGGCCCCCTTTTTTCGCGGCGCCTGGAGCTAGTTGCGGCCACCCCTTTTTTTAAGGGGAGGCGTATTCGCCAATTAGACTTAAGGGTTAGTGTTTGTATTGTTGAAGGGTCTCTCAAACATGCAATAATAAGAATAAGAGAAAGTTCGCCTTGTGGTGCCGCACTTTTCGGAGGATGGGGTGCTCTTTGGTGGTCTTCAATCGGTTGGGTCGGGAAGCTTGCAAAAAGTTTACTCTCTTGTGTGCCTATTTCTTTCTACATTTTCGTACGTGGGTAGGTGGGTGTGTACTTGTATATACTCCGGGAGACGAGCGAGACAGCACATTTCGAGCAAAACATGGCATCTTGAGAAAACAGCTCGGACACCTACCACTGGGTCGCTGGAACATTTCTTGTGGCGTTCTTGCGTCTGCAAAAAACGCCCGAGGATAGAATTGGCAACGCGTAACGTCGAATGTCAACAAGAGGGATGGACGTTGGGGGCAAAATATTTATGGATCGATAATATTTGTACGTAGTACTACATGAACGTACTTGATTTTCGTTCCGGCTTTTGAATGGGAGCTGCGCGTTCAAACTGCATACACGGAGTCGCCATAACCCCCCCCCCCCCCCCCCCCTGACAAGAAGAGAATATTATACGTTTTTTCGTTTGCGCGTACAATTGTTATCCCGTATTCACGTTTTTTTTTTGTTTTTGTTTTTTTGCCACACAGCGATTTTTACAGTACATTCTCTGCCTTTCAAAGCTCTTAGCCATCGTAGAAAAAAAAAAAACGAGCACTAGATTATGCATTAATCATCCTTGATTTCGATTCTTGAGTAGAGCTCAGGCAGTACGAAAACTACCGTCTTGGTAAGACACCGGTAAAAATTTCAAAACCAGTTTTCTGGTTTCTTGATAATTGACGTATACGCAGTGCTTAACTAACATGTCTTCAAATTAAAATGTGGTCTCGGATGCAATAGGCGACAAAGAGTTTTTGTTCTTTTTGGTTTAAAATTTAACGATCTCACTTCATTGTCTTTTGCTGCCTCTAATGACTAAGGAGCATGATGTCCGTATTTTACAAAATAAAAATGAAAAAGATCAGATTTGAATGGGTTGCTTATCCAAATGCCTCACAGGAAACTAATTTATCATTAAGAAATAATTCGCCAGATGATCGAGAATACCTTTCAGCAAAAGCCACAGTAACGCTCACGTTAACTAAAAAGCGTCACTCGTCTCGAGGTTGCTTTATTCATTATTTACCAGACACAATAACAGTAGCTAGAAAAGTCGGACCTGTCTGGCCACAGCTTGGCATATTTTCTTCTCCGCCATTGCAGAAAATAAGCTTAGTACCAGATTACTCGATTTAGTATCGTGACAATGATAGTACGAACACGACACCTGTGATTGTTTTTTTCTTGTTTATTTAATTTAAAAATGGTATTGTAAGGCACAAATTTGAATGCTATGTGAATAGACAAAGTGCGCATTTTCCACCGCCGTGGTAGTTCTTATGGCAGCCTTCAGATGGTAGGACTTAAACAGGAAGAACCGGCAATCACTTGTTCACGATAACGGCGTCGCGTATAGGGTACGGGGTTGCGGGCGCGGTAGTTTCAAAGAAACAACTTGAATGCGGAATGAGTGATTCGCCTCGTTTAACCAAACGAGTATTTCTTGAAAAACATTAAAAGCCGAAAGTATCTATAACTGAGTATTCAGTGTTTCTATGAGCTTAATATCCTCAATAACTTTGAAATAGCTGCTCGCATAAAAACCCTCACCTACAAGAAAAAGTTTTTTGTTTAATGTATTCTTTTTTATGTCTGTGTTTTTTTTTTTTTTTATATTGCAAGACAAATTAAGATAAGTTTAGGGGGTGAGGTAGTAAATTCGAGTAGCATTTGTTTAGGTGTATTCACAGTTAAATAATTCTACGTCCAGTTGACACTACCATATAATACACATAAAATCATCGATACGAATGATGCGCCGCAATTCATAGATTATTTTTGGCAGTCAAATGCCTAGAAGGACTGCCTCCATGCTGGCCTCTCGGAAAAAAATATATAATTAGAAAATAAATACGTAGTATCTTTCTTTGCTGACTTCTTGGACAAAGTTGTACCAAACTTTGCCCCTTTTCATAACACTGTTTTGACTGCCACTGTCGTCTATCCTCGATCAAATATGTACATCAGCGACTAGGTTCTTGTTGCAAGGAAAAGTGATAATAATTTTAGAAAGTGTTCGGCTTTTAATGAAGACTCATGACCCCTGCTTGCAAAGGAGTCTGTTTTAAGCAGCACATAATCAAAAAATGTCATTTCGGGTGAGATCGACTTCTAATGAGACTGTAATTTTCGGGGTGCCCGTCGAGAACACGACGGTCTTCTCATCGACATCCACGCGTACGTAGTCGTCGTCACAATTTAGCTGAGTTCCGCCCCCGGGGAAGAAGGATTCGCGCCTTCGTGCTACAATTTCACGCCCCGGAACTTTTGGGTCTGGCGTTCGTTCGGTTCCACTCCATCTACCAATCCTGCTCCTGAGTTCTCTTTACTTGAAATCTAGATTTTATCTTCTTTTTTTTAATATTTACAGTTACTTTTTTAAATCACATGGAAGTTTAGTTTTCTTTTTTTTTTTTTTCGTAAATACAGTATTACTGTTATTGTGTCGCGTACGAACGCGGGAGAATAGTTTTCGCCAGGCTCCTGTCCTCGGACTTAATGGGCAAATAAAATTGGAATTCACCTCTCCCAACTCTGCACCATCTCGTTTCGGTAGAAACACACAAACGATAAAGTTTCGCATTTTTTAAGGCAATTTTCAGAGAATCAGGCAGTACGGAACACTTTCCTGGCTCTTTTTGTTTTTCTTATATCATTTTTTTTTCTTCTTTTTTTAACCTTACCCGTTACGCCGTGCGGGAGTCTCCACTTCATTTTCTCCCCGAATTTTCTTAATAGGTAATCTTAGAACGTGGACAGTTTTCGTCTACTTTTTCCGGCGAATTGTTTTTCCTTATACATTTTTTCTTTGTTTTGGAGCCAAGTAGACTTAGTTGCTGAGCCAAGTCGCGGATTCTATTTGGACCCCTTCACGCCGAGTAACTCAACATTGAAACAAAGCAAAACCTTCATATAAAAATATGGCGAAAGTTTAGAGACAAAAAGCAGTTAAGGTATTCGTGTGTATCAGCAGCTTTCGAATATAAAGAGGTTTCGCCTTTAAACAAAGATAACAGTTCGGTGAAATTCCCTGCCTCACCTCATTCTAAGACCGGGCACCGAAGAATTTCAACCCCTTGCCATTAGATTGTCCTTCTTTCGACTGTATTGTTATCTAAAACGGTTTCTTTTTTTTTTTTTCTTTGAAAATAGCCAGTGCCTAAGGAGACGACTTAGTGTAGATTTTCAAGCTGGCTAAATGTAGGCGGAGGGGCGTATTTTGAGTTTTTGTTTTTTGCCACACCAAAGAAAAAAAAAGAAGAAAGAAAAAACTTAGTAGAGAATTTTTTTTTTTTTTTTTTTAGTTTTTGGGGCTTTAGGATCAAGCATGGCGACAGTAACGCGCTGCTGAAACGCGCATTTAGGATACAACACAATCTAATAACTACATGAACTTAATTGTATTTGTATCTGCATCTTTCTAAGTTGCTAAGCCACATAACATATATTTTGTTTGATTGCATTAGCTCGTAAATATACGCGTTAAAAACCATTTGACGGCTTGCCTTATTTGAAATGCCACGTTAGTTCATAAAATCACCATTTTTCTGGCATACCGGAAGCGCGGAAAACTAAGATCTTCGAATTATTACTATTAAAGTATTGAGTCCAGTTCCTTAACTTTTTCGGGCCTTTATTCACTTTAGATTATACGTTCGACAGCAAAGGACGAACTCGAAGACGTAGTGTTGTTTGTTTCTTCAACCTTTGGGGCTACGTGGAGAAAGCACGCGAGGCTGAATTATCTTTCAATTTCCTTCGTTGCGCGACAATCTGGGATCTCTTTCAGGCGCTCGAATTTCGTCGAGATTGGACGAAGGACTTTCCGCGGTTGCCTCGTACAAACACACAGTCCCCCCTTCTCCCGCGCCCGCTGTCCGTCCTTTTTCCCCCTCCTATCTCTTTCTGCAAAAGCAATTTGGCGTAACTTGGGATGGATATCGGACCCCGTGTGGGATGTTTCAAATCCCGAGACTTAGGAGAGAAGACTCAATCTCCGGGTCTGTCTCGGAAGATTCGGGCTTTAGGAAGAACAACGAAGCCCGAGGACTTAGTTTCTGATTGGATAGGTATCAGAGTCTCCAGAACGCGTCATTCCGGAACTCGATGGCGTCTCGGTGAGGTTGCTTTCCGTCCCCAAATTATATTTTATTCTGGAAACAAGCAAAGAGTCGAGTACGTTTTTATATTTTTTCTTTGTCCGGGCCATAGGGCAACGCCGTATAAGTTCTATTGGGTTCTTGTGTTTTTTGGCTTTGCGGCGGAGATTGGATATAATTTGGAGTGGGCTTAGAGTTCTAAAGGGTTTTTAGAAGGAAGTCTTGAGATGTTTTGTTTTCGTGGATCAAGCAAATCCTTCTTCTCGGAATGAAACGTATCTGCAGCAGGTTTCAATAAGTGATCAGATTAAGCAAAGAAACAATAAGGGGTTGTGCATATTTCAGAATCATACATTTGTGAATTAGATTTAACTTAGGCAAGGACACACACAAAGAGAACGCGTAATAAAATAAAAAGGTATGGAGTTCATCAGAGAAATCTGCAGTCCTTAAAGGGGCAGTCATGACGTTTTTACTTGATTTTGCGACATTATGGTCTTTTTCGGGGGTGGACAATTTCCTTTCGGTGTGTATTGATTGTTTCTTTCAGGTATACCTATTTTTCAGACATTCTATGAATGATTTTTAGGAAAGATAGCGCGAGTCATGAGAATAATTTTACCCTCAATGCATGACTTTTTTATTTTTTTCATTAAATTATTTAGGGGTGGTTCCTACTATAAAGCATGATTCTAAACAGGCACGTAGCCAAGATTTTGATGTGGGGGAGGAGGGGGGGGGGGGCAGGGCGAGTGGGCGGGGGCCTGTTTATAACAAAATACTGTATGAGGAGGAGGAGGGAGAGAAGGCCCCAGCAAAATAAAAGATTTCAAGATTTTGGTTGCGGGTGGGGGAAACTCGAACCCTATGCCCCCCTACCCCTCCCCCCCCCCCCCCCCCCCCCCCCCCGCGGCTACGCGCCTGATTCTTAACATGATTTAGAAAAACTGTATTAGATTCTTTTTAATGAAAAGAACGAAGCAATATCTTATATATTATATCTGAGACACGATGCAGTGGTGCCTCATTCATGGCTTGTAGATACGGCGAAAGCAGTTTTTGTCTTCGTTCGAGCGCAGGGAAACAGCAAATTTCTCGCAGTTTCAAAACATCAGGGATGCTCAGCCTGAGAGCTAGGAGAGCTGCCTGAAATTTGGGCTTTGCCAGAAAATGGTGCCGACGTCAGCAAGCCGTGCATCTGAGCGCCGGTAAACCAAATGGCTCATGTAGAAAAGCATTCTCGAGACAGGTGGCGCAAATCATTTAGCGGATCTGATACAACATGCATTCTCGGTGCCTTTCCGCTCCGATTTCTTGAAAAGCGCTTTTTGCATGACTGTATCATATCATATACTCCATGCATTGTAGGGTTAAGTCGCACACAAGCTCCACTTATTCATCATTGGAACCTAGAACCTCTCTATCATCTGTACACTATCTTATCAAATCATCATGATGCGGCGCCGTAGGTCGTCGCGTTATGAACTTGTCTCTGTGCGGTGCCGCGGCTCTCTTGTACCAAAATAAATATTAATGATAACATTACGGTTTCTTTTACTTTTACCGTTACTATTACTATTAGTACTGAACGTTCTGTGGCCTCTCACATATCACGAATAGTAATTCTGCATCTTGCCATCAGATTGCATGACGCGGGCTTTTGAAGTACAGTAGACGGATGGGGTCGCTAGAGGCTTATAATCGGGTAACATTAACGAGGGCAATAGAGTAACATTAGAAGAAGAGTCAACGTGTAAGGCGCATGCAAGTTGCACATTTCGCTTCCCAATACCGAACTTTTGAAAGCATTTGCTTCATCTTATCTTTCAAATGCCGGCATCGTAAATGCTTATTCCAGTATTACAACGGGTTCCTATCACATGTTTTCACCCGCCTAATACTCCCTCCCTCTTGTTCGTTTGCAGAGCGAAAGCGGGGCCGCCAGACGTACACGCGCTACCAGACTCTGGAGCTGGAGAAGGAGTTCCACTTTAACCGCTACCTGACCCGCCGGAGGAGGATAGAGATCGCGCATGCCCTGTGCCTCACCGAGAGGCAGATCAAGATCTGGTTCCAGAACCGGCGCATGAAGTGGAAGAAGGAGAACAAGGCCAAGCTCGAAGCCGGCCTCGCCTTGGGCCACGGTCCGCCGGAACTCAGCCACCACCCCGACCACGGGCCGCAGTAGAAGAGAGGCCCCGGCCGCGCGCATCTTCATCGTCCCCTGGACTGCAGCTCCGCAGCTTCTCGCCTCACCCGTTGGTCCCTCAGCTCATGCCTCAAGCCCCCAACGCCTTCCCTACTCCGTGTCGCGCCCGTAAGGGCGCTGTTTCACCCGACAAGGACACTTCTTTCGGTTGTGTGGTGCACGTGGCTCCGCGTCGCCGCCAAGTCGAACGGACGTCTACTTGGTACGTCGATGGCTGAAGAAACCCGCCGCCCTAATTGTCACCTTTCGAGATTGATTGAAGCTTGCTTGTGTTCTGTGGTCCCTTGGACAAAGGTACAATTCCGTGAGATTTGGTGGTGTCATTCTCTCTCTCGATTAAGTTATGTGTAATCATCATTCGGTTACGTGATATACTTGGGTTGCCCCGTTTCGACGATCTTGAATTCGCAATTCAAAGTCCACAACATCGCCGTGATGTCTTTCAAGGACAAGCCTGTGGGCGTCTGCATATTTTCCAAACGATGTAATATAAATTTGGCAAACGTCGGAGATGGATCCCACTTGAGAGTTAAATGGTTAACGAAGAAATAGTGTAGACAAGCACAATGTGGGAAGAAATTGTTCGATTGTTAAAGCGCTGCAAAACAAATCATCGTTAAGAGCAACATGGACTGATCAGATTATTCAATACGTTAGAGCCACGGGATTTGTGTTTGATTGACGGCTAGTTTTACGGGCACCTTGAAAAACTACAGTCTGATTTTTACATTCTCGTGGCCAGCAGAATTGTCCACGTCCGACGTTAACTTTTCAGCGGTGTGCTGCATGCCTTCATGGAGGTAGGACTGCATCCCAATGTAGCTCTATTTTTTTTTTTTTGTTATTGAGGGAAGGCACTAACACAGGTGGGTTCACATCCTGAAGTTACGGTACGCGACGTAGTCAAACCCCCCAAAAATTTTAAAAAGTAATCTTAAAGAGCACGTTGAAGTCGGTCGTAGAAGCAGGCATACTCTGACAAAAACACTTTCTGCGTTGAATTTCTTTAACGATGTTCATGTCGAAACGTTCGGTTGGGAATACATCTCTGGTTTATCTAGTATGTAGTTAATGTAGTACCACATGCTTCTTATCTTTTCGCCAGAAATCGAGGATCTAGTATTCTGTTCATTCATGGCACAACGTAATAAGGAACAGGCTACCATTATTAAAGTATCATTCAACTATCGCATCAAACGAAACGAGGGGCGGACCCAAGAGGGGGCGACGAGGGCGGCTGCCCCCCCCCCCCCCCCCAAACAAAGTCGACCCCCCCCCCCCCCTCCTTCCTTCTCGGAGGGCAATTTTACATGGGTGTACCCATCTGTGCACACGAAAGAATGGGAGAATAGTCTCCTTACAAATTTTCCGCCCCCCCCCCCCCCCCTAAAACGAAGTTCTGGATCCGCCCCTGAGCGAAACTGCCTGTAAGCGCAGAAACAAAATTGGTTACCGCAATGTAGCAAACACTTTAAGGGCGAGCGATTTAATATTTAATTCAAAAACCAGCAACAGCTGAACGCAGAACATTAATCCTAAACCTATACCCTAAATTCCATTTGAGACAGGAATATCGGTCACTTTTATTCACACCGTTTATTTTAATACCCAGGCATACGTATACGTTGAATGCAATCTAACAGCTCAATTTCATTGCATGAACTTTTAGAACATCTCGAGTTTGCCTCATCGCTTTCAGATCACCAGCCGATAATGCTACTATCGCCGTTTATGATCGAAGTACGTTTGCGAACGACCGAAGTACCTCATATACGCAAGGCACCTGTATGTTCCCTCCAGAGTATTTATTTAAGTTTTGGTGCGACCGCGAATCTTCCGTGGGTGTTCCGCCCGCTTCTATTTTCTTGTTTTTAACGTAGAGTTTGTGTTATACATATATACGTATGGAACCGATGAGTTCGTATTGTTTATTCTCGAATACCGATATACGTACAAGACGTTGTTGGAGCGGCACAACTCAACTGATGCTCACAGTGCAATACTCATCTCCTCATTCTAGTTTGTTTTGTTTTCTTCCCCATTTTATAATTTAAGATTCCCTGTCAGAAATGTCGCCCAAACTCTTTGTCTGTCTTCAAGACACTCGTCGCGACTGCCAGTGCATCCGATGGTTGTAAAGCAAGGTTGTGTGATTTACTGAACGTGGCGTTGACCATCTGACGTCTTTGCAACCCCTAAATCCGCGGTGTACGTCATGTAACGCGATTTCTGCGAGCACGCAAGGAAGCTTTGTTTTGTACTAAACACCTCTCTCCCTGTCGTGTAAAACTGGTTTAAAAAGGAAAGAAAGAAGCAGCTTTCTGTTTTTTATTCGCCGATTGTGCTAGCAGCTTGAACAACTTTAAATAGCTATAAAAACCTCTGGTCTCGTTTAACAGTCCAGGTCTTGGGATTTAGCTGGTTGGTTCTTTTCTACGCCTTGATGAAACTGCGCTGCGAAGCGCTACGAATAAACGACGCTGGGACAAGCAAGACGACACAACATATACATGCAAGTGCTTACTTGTGTGTCGTGTCGTCTTGCCAGTCTCAGTGTCGCTTGTTAGCAATCAATCACAGCGCAGTTCCATGAAAGCTCTGTAACTTCGATGATAAAGGAACAATTGTTAGCCTTCTAAAAACTCAAGGTACCGAAACAACTCTACTTTTATCTTGCCGATAGGGTTACATTTTTGTGGTTTCCTCGACTCCCCCCTCCCGCTTTCCTGTCTTTTATTTGGTGACACCCAAGGCGGTTTCTCCAATCTTTTTTAAGGTTTTTTTTTTTTCCTATTCTTTTTTTTTTTTTTTTTCCGTCTAGTTGTGGCTTCCTTGCGAGTACCTCAGTTCCGGGAACTCGTTAGGCAGGCGCTCAAGCGAGTGTCCTCCCCCTTCCCCTCCTGCCCCTTTGTGCACGCGCTACCTAACCCGAGGGCTTTGCCGGGACAAGGCGCGTCTCTGTGTGTCAGCGTGCACGCGCGTGCTTCCCGACATCGCGGCCCTCGAAGGCTTCTTCCGAGCAGGGGCGATGCTTTTAGCGACAAAAGCGCGGTGGCTCCGGCGGCCACCCGCTCGCACCCTTCTTGCGCAACACGCTTTGGGTCTGGCCCGAAAGCCCCAGCACATGAGTCGTCCGGCGGCCGCCATTTCGCCTGGCTGAGTCTCCTCTCAGCGAATTTACTTACACGCGCAGTGGTATGCGGCGATGCTTTGATCTCTTTTGCGACACTGCGCTGCTTCACCGCGCCGACGCTGTTCTCTTTGCTGCTGCCGGTCACCGAGGTGATGTGATGCCACGCGGGAACAACAAGTGGACAACCGCGGGAACAATTGCAACGCGCCACGAGCGACCCCCCAGCCACGGCGGTGTGTCCTCCTGCCTCCCCCGAACCCGACGAAAACAACAACTCCTTCTTCTGGTCCAGAGTTATCGTGAGATGCACGTGTGCGACGGAAACGAACAAAGGGAAAACGGACAAAACAAAGAAAAAAAAGACTCGGCTCATCAACGAGGTTCGCCGTTCACCGTGGTGGCGCGGTGACGTTCGGCTAGTGACTCCGATGCAGCCCGCGCGTGCGTGTGTGTGCGTGCGTGTGTGCGTGAGTGTCTGTGATGTGTTTCACTCTCTTGGCGCTCGCTGGTCATCGGTCGCAGTCAGCGGGAGTGCAAGTTCAAACCCGTTGTGTTTCTTTTGCCCATCCCCACCGTGAGTGTTGATGTGTGCGTGTTCTCGAGGATCTGAGTCTCCTCTCACCGAAAATATTTGTTCATTTGTGTGCCCTGTTTTCATTTTATATAATTTCGTGTTCTTCTCAGACCCTGTCAGCGTGTCGATGCTCTTGACACGCGTGTGCGTGTTTGTGGGAAGATGGTGTGTGCGAGTGGGGGGATGAGACGGGTGTCGTCTCTTCTTGTTTCGTGTCGCGCGTGCAACGCGTGTGGGTGCATGTCTCGCTGTGTTTTGCATGTCTGTTTGTGCAAGGCGGGGAGAGGGTTGTCTATATCAGTTTTATCTCTTCCTCGAATGAATCGTTGGGAGAGAGAACCGTCGAGAGTGAAGGAGATATCAGAGCGATTTACCCCTTTCTACAGATAGGTAAAAACGAGCGGTTTAAGTAGCGAGGTATACCTTTCTGTCTCGAAGAGATATACGTATACAACAGCGGAACTGAATGCACTCCTGGCTTTCACGAGTCGTCCTCAATGTGATTGATTTCTTGATGCCTCGCGGTGCGAGTGAGGAGTGGATAATACTGGATCAGCTCGCAGAAATTGTGCCGTACATTTGCCGCTTTGTTAAGGTCAACATTGCCTCTTTAGTCTTATTTTTTTTTTTAAATCCAGAAATATTTTGAAAATTGGTGTTCTATTTTTTACACAGAAATATCTATCGGAATAGCCGTTTTCATTTACAGAAATACAAATACATTAAAAGTATCCTTCTTTGCTGCAGGGTTTTAGTGGCCACGCCCAAATTATTTTACGATAAAGAAAATAATACGACACTGCTTTATTTTTTTTTGCACCAAATGAAAATAATTTACGGAGGTTATTTTGGTGGTTTAAACTTTACTCGGGTATTCGATTCCTGCGTACGTGTGGATGCATGCATTCCGTTTTTGAATTTGTAGTGATGTTACGTGACTCCACGTCTCCCTCTTTTCGGATCCTCGAATCCTGCAAAAACACAGGTTTCCACCTTGTACATTGTAAAACGAGACTATTCGCAGTCATGTCGCTCAAGTAAAATTTGTGTATAGATCTCAGATATCGTGTCACGTTCCACTTTTTTGTCGCTCTTTTCACGTTTTCAGGTCCGCCTACGCCTATGAATATACACACTAGTGTTGGACCATAGGCAACTCTTCAATTCAAAGGGCACAAGAGAATCGACCCGTCAACTTGAAAACAAGGCCATACTCTGCTAGTTCGAACGTAATATTTTATTTCTGTGCCCCAACAACAAAAGAACACAACCGATACACTTCTGCTTTATTTCCACGTCAAAGAAGCACATACTGAAGTGAACAACCACACGCAATTTAGTTTCAGATTCTAAACATCGAACAGGATTTCCAAGATGGAATACAATCCTCAGACCACCCTCGCCGGTACCTAACCTGACCGGATCAAGGGCACTTGTTCTTATCTTATCATAATAAACAGGCCAAACACGAACACGTGAAGCCGCCAACCGCTGTTGGAACACCTAACGCCCGAAACACCACCAAACTTGATTTCTCTTCGCGCCAAGCCCATTCGTATTTCCCGGAAAAAGCGGGCGCCGAAACGTCGTCCGTGGACCCCCCCAACACGCCACCGGAACAGCCGTCCGATCCCCCCGCACCCACGGCGGCTCGGTGCCGCAGCCCGCCGGCAGAAAATTTTCCGCGGAAGTCTCCGTGTATCCCAAACCGTCGCAGTCTCGATTTTCGATTCACCTAGTCGAGTTACGAGCCCGGCAGAAAAGGGGCGCGTGGAAGTTGCGCCACGACGTCATTTTCCCCGAACACGATCATCGACAACGGGAACGGCTTCTCTTCCCCCGAGCAGCCCGGCGCCACCGGCCAGCGACGACGAAGTGCGCCCGGCGAGCGTCGGAGCGTCGGGACGCCGCCGCCGCCATCTTGCTCCCGATTTCCAACTCGTCGTCGCAAGAGCTTCAAAAGGGGAAACAACGTCATGTGGCATGCGGTAAGTCGACGTTTCTTTCCTGCTTCGAACCTGGTATGCCGTAATGAATTAGTTGCGGGCGGATGATGCGACGTAGGGCCAGCGAGCGAACCGGTCGAATAAAGGAGCCCGTCAGATGATGTAAACGCTCCGAGGTGAGTGGAAATGAGAAAAGGACGCACAATAAGAAATGCTTTTACGTTGTGTTTGTGATTATACCTCGTGGTGCGGTTGTCGTTGGCAGTAAACTCGACATCTGGGAACCCTATTTTGACTGCAAACGATTTCTATTGTTTTCTTATTCAATATATATATTGTTGTGTGCGTGTTTGTGTTTTTTGTTCTACAAGCGGATTAAAAGTTTCTTTGTTTTTTTTTAATGTGCAGGATGATGTTGAGAAGTAAAATTTGCGGTATCACTCTGATGATTATTCAAGTGTAAACAATTCTAATTGGCTGCATACAATTATTCGAGTTTAAATTTATTTGCTCGTCAGTGGCGTCCATACTAGATGGTCTAATAACATCAGAGGCCCTTTCGACGATAACGGCACTTAACGTATATGCTATACTATCAACAAAGCGTAGTAATTCACACAATTGGAATGAGAAATCATAACAACAAAAATTTTACGTAAATATAAAAGAAAGGTATTTTCGAGAAGATGCACACCTAGAATAGAAAACCGAGTAAGAATTAGTATCAGTTGGCATGGAGAGAGAGAGAGTTGATTCCAGTCGTTCATTAACACTAAAGTCAGAAGTTTTGTACCAACAATTCGATTATCTTAAAAATTTAATTTTGTATATGTTGCCACATACTTCTTCGTCTTTATCTTAAAATTCCTATGTGCTTCGATACCTAGGTAATGCTACCATTTCTAAAAAGCTAATCTCAGTGAACGATTGAAGTACGTTTTCTCGATGATTATCAGAGAAGGTGGCGAACTATGTGACGTTTTCGTGGCGAGAGTTCAAAGAATTGTTTACATAATAATTCAGTATGCGTTAATAATAAATACCGATCTGTCTTCATTTCGACAGATTCATTAAATATAAACCCGAGGTGCTGCTTTATTGTATTTATCTTGAGTATAAAACTGAATTATCCGTGTAAGCTTTCTTTACTACAGTACGTATACTAATCTATACAAGGGAACCAGTTTTATTCTCCCGATTCTTCGTATACCACATTGATTCGTAGCGTTTTATATTATTTTAACATAGTCTTCCCAGAAATAGCCAATACCTTCATACTGACGTCGATATATCATCTAGTATATGCTTATAACAAGAAAACAATAAAAAAAAACCTCAAAAACATGGTTGGGGCACAGTAAATCGGTGTGCAGATACTTGAACTAGTTTGGATATTATAATAAACAAAGCATTGAGACTGAACAGTCATAGTAGACCAATTTGGTTCAATTAATTTTTTATTCGTAATACATGATTTAATTAATTGAGTTACTATAATAATACGCAGCGCGTAACTCAGTCCTCCTGCTGGGTTCCTTCTTTTGAACTTGGGACGCGCGATCAAAATAATCTTTATTTTTCCACATCTGTATTACTGTAGATTTTATCAGATCAGTAAAAAACGTAATTACGAAGAGAATTTGCTACCTGTGGTTCGCTAATGAAGTAACTGCCTTTCATACAATGACTGTCATAGATTTGTGTGAGGGTAAGCTTCCAAGTGGTTCTAACGGCCACGAAAACAACTGCGGTAGTTGTTTGCGTGTTTGATGTAAAAAGAGAATCGCGCAAGATGTAAGTTTTTTTAATTAAACTTGTACTCCTAAGGTGATAGAAACACGAATAACAGCAACGCTTGAAAGGCGCGTGTCTGAAAGGCACAAAATCCTATGAAGTTGGAGATAGCTGCGCTAGGTCATCGATGCGCATACTTCCTCTGTGTATACATGTCACGACTTCACATCGGGACGCCACGCAAATCAGCATAGACGCCTTGTATTGTGTGAAATGTTGTTTTTACGCAACTTGAAACAGAGATTTGTGAGAAATTAAGGGAACGAAAGAGAAGGAACCGGAGTTAGGGGGTATCTCAAGTTTCGGCGGTCAAATTTGAAAGCGATTACCAATTTTTTTGCTTATTAGTGGTAATAAATCAGAGGAATTCCTCAGAAGAGATGTTTGTGTTTGGTTTCAGGTGTGCTAAAGCTTTTCATGTCGTTCTTGCAAGCTAGAAAGATTAATCCTTTAGGCTTTCGGACTTTCCAAACGCTGCTTATGAAGTAACAGTTGACACGTCGTGCTTCAAGTGTCTTAGCCGCTCTGAGCATGTAACATATAGCGACTGTTGCCATCGCCATGAGTATTAAACCGATTCTCATATTCCGACTCGGGCATGTGCGTCGATGTTGAGCGCGTGGTAAAGCAATCTTTCACCTAAATCGTTTTATATCCTCAAAGGCCGTCGACATTTCACGGGCGAAAAGCTGCTGAACGCGTAGTTCGTGCTTTTGAGCACATACGAATTCCTTGTATCGTTGTTTTTTTATTATTTTCTTATTTCCGGCTTTACATGATTTAAAGAAAAAGATCGTGAATGGGTTAAATAAATAGGGATTTGGAGGCATCTTTTAAGGTTTGCACGAGCCTCCAAATTATGAGGCTCAAACTAGTGTCTTTGTAATATTCAAGAATGAAGGTAAGATTTCCAGCTACTCCCCTTTGTCTTGGTTGTTACAAGGTAAACGGTGACGAATATTTAAATGTCGAATAGGATTAAAATCTAAAAAAATCTCGTAAGCACGAAGCTAGGTAATATATTGGGCAAGGGCAGCCAAAACACTACCTACAGGCGAAGAAAAACAGCTGCAAAATATGGCGAATATGTAAAAGCCTCGCCGTCAGCATCCAAAACGCCTAGTATCCCTGATCAAAATAACAATAACACAACACGTGTACTTCTACCACCCCTCTCCTTTTGGAGAAGCATGCGACGTGCCATTTGTGGCGACGATGTTTTGAGTGGCAGTCAATTTATAGAGTCGTTGGCGTGCTTAACAGCAGACAGCTACGAGCAGGCGGCATTCAGCTCCGGCGTGGTGCGGTTACTGTGGCCGCCCGTAAACAAGCCCAGAGCGAAGCGAGTCTCGTCGCTCGCCAGCCCTCCCCTGCGTCGTAAAAGTTTAGGACGTCGTTTGGGGCCGGGTGCTAAGCGCCTGCCTGGGGTTAATCCCATTCGCCAGTCCGTGCTGCCCACTTCATTTATCTCTTTTTCTCCTTCGCTCGCGCTCTGGCGCGATGACGCTGCATTGCTTTCGCTTGATTCCTTCTTGATTTTAGTCTTAGTCACCTTTTTTTTTCTAGGTGAGAGTAGGTTCTATTCGTTGCTGCGACAAGTGTGGTTGGACATGTTGAATGACAATAGGTGATTAGGGAGATGCTACGCCTTGTGTTCTACTGTACCACTCATTCTCTTATATTCAGCTTGCCTTTTCGCGGGATACTATGAGTGAGTTGGCGTACTTGCCGACAGCAACACTCGCTGTGAGTTTTCCCATTAAAATTTACTGGCCATTTTGAAATTTCAGTTAATTGTCAAGGGACGATAGAAGCGGTGATAATTTTATGTTTTCTTTATTTCTCTATATAGGACCTAATAAGAGTCTTCATTTCATTGTTGGCTATATTTCGTACGTGCAAACAAGATAAACGAGTATTTTTCGATGTTATTTAAATATGGCCACCTCTCCAACACTTTTCTGCGATAATTCGTTTTATTCGAACACTGTAAAGCGACAGTAGCAGATTCTTTTGGTTAATTTGAGGAAGGAAGAGTCGAAGAAATGGTGCAGGTTATCAGCGGTTTTTGCTTTCTCGAGATGCTTAGCTTTGGTCATGTCCAAAATAATTCGATCTTTTTTCCCCCGCACGGATAAGCATGGATAGCAAGAACACACTACAACTAATGTTCCCAAATCTGTTCTTACAAGTATATAAATGATGCGCTCCTGGTAACATATATAATATCGCACCGATGTGCAGAAACATTAAATTATATAAATTATTTCTTTCCAGACTCCTAATTTGTTCCGTGGAGATTCGACGGGCTCACTCTGTGGATTGCTTCATAACATGTGGCAAAGTTATCGCGCCTCTGGACTTGTCACGTCAAAATGATGCTACTTATCATAATCTCGTTTTGGTACACGGGTTGAAATAGATATTCACTAAAATGTATCGGGGCGCAAACATCGTATTTTTCGTTCAAGCTACATTAGAAGGAGTTAGTACAAAACGCGCAACGGGTATAGTCGCATTTAGAAATTTCACTGTGCGATTCCTGTTACTAAAGTACAGCATCGAGCTCGACTTTAGTTCCCTGTGCTTAGACGGCACATTCCTAAAAAATGTATGTATGGGACAACTTATGATATATTCATTACCTCATAGGCACAAAAGTGGGACGAGAGCAGTTATCCTTCTACCTTCGTCGTCGTTCAGGGACCCATCCCTCTCTCCGCTCCATCGGACTCCCACGCCGTATATCGATACCAAACTTTCCTCAAGTTCGCACGCAGGTCAATACAAACATTACAACAACAACAAAAAAAAAAATGCTAAGCGCTTACCACCGCACCGCCCAAAACCCAGCCACGCAACCGGGTCTACACACTCTCACTCCGGAAACGTCATGCCCTGCGCGATGCCGAACATCGCGCCAGCAGAGGCCACGATAACTTATCATCCCTCGACCTCTTGGCTAAATCGCGTACTACGCGTCGCGGCCGGCAGGCGCGCGCTCTGCACGTTCATTTGTCTTCCCTGTCACTGTGTCATCCCACGAAGAAAACCAAAGTCGTGCTTCTTATTTCTCAACCTGAAAAAAAAAAAATCTCGTTGGCTACTCGGTGGAACACGCTCCGCGAATGTGGTGTGGCCTCGCCCGCGGGGACTCTGGGCTGCCTCCCCCGACGCGTTGGGCCCCAAAAGAATGCAGGGCATGCACGCTGTGTTCGGTCGTCTCCTCTCTCTCGAGCTGTTTGTTGGCCGCGGCAGCGACGTCTTTCGCTGCGAACCTCGGCGCGCCGGAATGCCCCCTGTGCAAGGGGCCCCTTCGCGCTGCCGTAAGTCCTGATATTATAAATGCCGGTGTCACGCTGTTATGGATGGTCCGCCTCCGTTTTTTGCTCGGTTGCTTAGGATGCCGCTCTCGCCGCCGCTGCGCGGACGCTGCTTTGTCGACGTCGGTGGTTTCTGGTCGTCGGTGTGGGAACTGACGCCAAGTGTTTTGCGAGGCCGTTGCACTCGCGTACTCAAAGGTGATTGGGTAGTCCATTGGAAATCTAAAAAACAAAGTGTATTTTACATTGTCTCGGAATTTTTATAATATGCCCGTTGAATGTAATAAGAGTGTGAAAATCCTATAACTATAACTGTCTTTTTTGTTTTGTTTTTTGTAGCTGTAGTATTTTTTGTTAAGTGTTCTTTTTTATTTGCACATATAAAGAGAAGGGAAGGAAAGAAAGGTTGCACAATCGAGGTTCGAATTTTTTTAGGTTTTTTTTTCTTTCACCCAATAAACCTGAATGTCAATCATAGATTGCTCGTCTTTTACTCGAGTCTTTCAAGACATGGCCTGTACGCTTTTGGTATTGAGAAAGAAATGCACTTAAAATACTTTTCTAAGCGATTTCGAATCAAGTGCAAAGGGTAATTGCCGGTAGTTACAAAATACGTCAAATACGTCAACACCCCCCCCCCCCCCCCCCCCCCCCCCCCCCCTGTTTATTTGCATCACGGGGGTTTCCTGCTCTCGAGGTTTCTTCTGGTGCTGCGCTTCTGCAATAATAGCTATTCAATGCAAATCTATTTTGACAGTAAATTGCGTCAAGGCACGTTAAAGGGTCATTGCTAACCGAACCGTCAATGCAGTCAATGCCCGGGCTAAAGTTACAATTAATGCAGATTAGATATGGTAAATGAGCGATCAATGCCATACTATAATTTGCCTTCCATCGCTATAAATAAAATAGGATGTGTGGGGATCTAATAAGTTTGGAAGAAATGTTCCTTTATATTATACACATTATTACGTCGGTCTTATCTCTCATCTCTCAGCTCGCTTTTCTATTGTTTTCAGTATTTGGATGCTCCGGACATTTTCTATTTCCCTTCGGGTAGAGTGAACAACGGAGTCGATTAATAGGGATTGGCTCCGAGTCCGAATACAAAGGAGTCCGGAATTGGATGGGTCGAGTGATCGGCAGTGATTGCGGCGCTGCATTAGCGTGATTGCGTCGTTGCCTCGGGTTCCCATTCTCCTTTTCTGGCAGCGCGGAGAGCCGAGAAGTGCCTCAAGATCCACGTGACTTCTTTCCTTTATGTCGGCCAGAGTTTGGGATCCCGTTCCATCTCTCCGCTTGGGCAATCTCGGCGCCGGCGTTTTTGCGCAATCCAACAACAGGGGCCCCGCATCGCAGAGCACAAAGCCGAGGGCTCGTTTACGTCGTTAACCATCATGAATCCATCTGAGTGGTTGTCTGCTCCCCGCATCTCGAATAACATTTTGGTATTGCGCTTTTATGCTTATTTTTACATCTCATAAATTTTTAATCAAAGTTATATTTGGTTTTATTTTGTACTTCGGCCGTATACCGTAGTCCCCGCTTACCCTTCACTTCGACCTTATATTGGTGATGGGGCGAAAGAATTAGTTCGAGAAACCTGCTTTGGAATGTGTTTCGTCTCCACGAACGGAAGCATCTGCGACGGCCGCGAATGTCCAGATTCCATAGCTACATTCACGTGCCAGTGAAGGATCAAAGAGTTGTTAAATACTTATAAAACTAAGAGTTTTCTCGCCTTTCTTCGCGAATGCTGGGCGTACAGGTGGCTCCAGAACAACCCTATCTCATTGCAGGAAAGCTGCGTATAGTCGCTGATTATAACTGTGGACAGCTCAAAGCGAGCGGTGAGACTGACGGGTGATAAACCAGCACAATAATCGTTTCCGATCGGCCTCAGATATCATATAAAAGTGAATGTTGTTAATTCGACTCCAGCTAAACCTTTCCCGCCGAAACTGCGCGTCGGAATGAGGCATAAATGTGGTGTTGGTAATTGCCCAAGAAACTCTTTCTAGAAGCGCACATCGGTTCGAATGATTAAAGGGTTAATTATTTCTACCCTACTAATATCTAAGTACTAAACGTATGGTTTAAATTAGGAAACGGCTGCCAATAAAAAAAGTCGCTTTTACAAAGGTTTTTCGCGCGTGCAACGTATCACAGCGCCTCGAAAAATACCCCAATTTCCGCGTATTTTTCCAAGTGTTTGTTTTTTTATTGTCAGAAGGCCCTTAGATGCATACCACTATTGAAAATGAAAATCTGAGAAATACTTTGGAACTGTTTTTGTTTAAGGCGGTAAAACGCCCGACGCACTTGCAAGTTTCAAAATCACCCTACTTAGTAGTTTTTCACGATGTCCAATACACTGATAAATAAAACCACCACTTTTATTTTTACTTATTGAAAAATAAACGTTAAAAGTAATTCACGCTTTAATTACCGGTGCTGTGCACCTGTCTAAATACGCAACTTGGTGGTGGCCAATTTGGGATCAATCTTTCGTGCGATGCGTAGTTTTCTAGTTTGGGTTTTGTAACTTTTGTGAAATACTGTGTAGGAAACAAGGGGAAGGAGGGGAGGATACGTATAAAAGTTTTTGTTTTATATATTGCTTGTTCAATGTTTATCCGATTTTCCAAAGTATCGCGTCCTCACCACCTGTCGTTCATATACTTTATTACTGTCTGCCTTTCAGCTCAAGCACTTCAGAACAATAAGTCTGTTAACAGGGCGTAGAGCGCAGAGAAAGAGAAAAAGCTCGGCCACGGTATTTCGTCATGAAGTAAATTTGGACGGCGTGATGTAATGGAACATTCAAGGCTCAAAGCCACTATCGCCGGATGGCAACGGAACGCAAACGAAGTTACTGATTGTTGTTGGGATCATGAAAATGCTGAGGTCTGCAGCCCCAGCTGGTTGTTCTTCATTCAATGAAAGGTTTTCTCTTGACCTCTGAAAGGTCAGACGTTAATTACGACGAGAAAAGACAGGTGGCCCTCATGAAAGTAGCTCTGCGCTTAACATTTTCATGGCGCGATTGTCGCTTGAAATATAGCTCTTAGTTTTAATTTTCGAGTTCGTTTTAACAATTTTCGACGTAGGCAGCAGGTGTAAACAGGACTCCCCAGCTTAATGTTTGCTTATATTTTTTGCAGGAAGTGCTCTTAATAAAGAATGATTAATAGACGCAACGCCTATAGTGCTTGGTTTATTTATTTATTTGCACTCTATAGTGTTTGCGCGGCGAATGCATAAGAAAGATAATTACAAACTTTGAGTGTCAACGAATTAGTCAACTTCAATGAAAGCTTACTGAGGCCTTATTACTGCCGCGCGAAGTAATGCTTACAAGCTACACTTTGTATTCAGACTTTCCACCTGCCGGATGGATTTAACAAGAAACTCCAAACCTTTGTATTAATTTCGTTTGAGTTTATCTTTTCATCACCGCACATTGGTTTGCCAGCGCATCTTGAACAATGTGGCAAACAAGTTCAGAACCTGTTCATATAAGTCATACAAAAATGCTTTCTGTGCATGATGAATGAATTCAAATTCTGATATATGCATTTATTAGAAAGATGGACACATATTTAAATGTCTCAAAACTTGGTTTCTGTACATACAGACCAACCCTACGTTACATGTTTATGTGCAATGAAAAAGCTTTAGGTCTGACATTTAATCTTATTTTATACCTTCACGACCAAAATTGTTGCCAAAATACAGTAAGAAAACGTATTTTCCTTCCTAATTTGAATATATAACCTGAACACCTCTATGTTCACTGGGCAATAGTGCCATGGAGGGGATTACGTTTCCACTACAGTTGGCTGATACAAAAACTAAAATTCTTGCCAGATCCCTCTTTGATACTTCAGAGGGATGCTGCTTAAGTCAGGACTATTTGTCACGCCTTGAAAATTACAGCTACGTAAAATAGAACACAGATGTTTATTCAAGTACAATATCTCTCCTCGATGTCGGAATTCGGTTACCTATCCTTTGCACCAATAACTTGTAGAATATTAATGATATAAAAAAAAACTTCCACATTTGTTTTTACTTGACAAGGAAGTCTTCCTTCTAAATCGTATTCCACTTCACCAGAATTACGTATGACGCAGTATTCATCACAAGTCGGGTCAGTTGAATTTCTTTTCTGACCGTAACATTTCCCCACGTGCATGTGGTGCACCCCACCTGTCTTCACTTTACTACATTGGGGCGTGCAACTGCGCGAAGGACGTTAGAAATAAATAAGGAAACTCACGAAGCCCTCGTCTTTCAATATTTTTGTTTATTTTTTATAGCGCTTTTTTTTCGAGAGGTTACAAGCGGGAACCATAATTACCCGGATCATGCTACTCCTCAAGAAAACAGCAGCCGCTTGCTCAAAGTTTCACTACTCCGTTTCCTTGACAAGAAAAAAGAAAACTGTAAAACAAAGAAATGAAACGGCAGGGAGGCATCGAACGGCCGCGTGCAGGCAGGGCTGCCATCTCGGTTCAATACCTTCGCCGGTACATCGGCCGGATCCGACCGCCATTACCGATCCGAGCGACTCGGCCGCCAGGGAGCATGCGCGATCACCGGTACCTGGGAGAGGAGGTGCCTCTTATCGACCAATCAGGACAGGCACGCCGCCTTTCCTCCTCTCCCGGCCCTCTCAACACGTTCTGCAAGGCGGCATCGCTGAATAGTAAGGAGGAATCCGAGACGAGGGAGGAAAAAAACCTGACTTCTCCTCCGGTTCCCTTTCTTTTTCTCTTCTTCGTCTCTTCGCCATCCGGTGTTGTGTCTGCTTTTCTTTTTTCTTATACCACTTTCGGTTTTTGCGATCCCCCAGCTCGTTTTTGTACGGAGCGCGCGGGAAAGCCTCGCTCACCTCGCCCGGCTCTCCTTTCGCCCTCCCAAATGCCGGCGGGGTTCCGAAGGGCGTTTGTGCGTATGTACGGACACCACCACCACCGCGAATGCCTATCCTATATCCCCCGGAGGAAGGAAAAAACGGAACGGACGAGAGCCGAGCCGCCCGCCAGCTACTCGAAGTCGTCTTCTTATAATCGGGCTTATCAAGATTAATCTGAGACCTCCATAAATTACCGTTTGCGGTGTCACTCGAGGAATCATTTTTTGTTTTTGTTTTTGTACACTAGCAGCCCCGGTGCTGCGGACCTAACTCGAGTCTCAACCTCCCCCCTTTGAGGCTTTTTCCTTTCCACGAGCTCTCACCTGAGTTTACTCTGCCCCATGCGTGCGTGCGTGTTTGTGTTTGTCTCATTAGGAATGGAGGACGAACATCGGCTTTGGAGCGTGCACTCCGGGCGTTACTTATTTAACCGCTTACTTATTCACCTCGTAGGCCCAGCTTGGCCTCGGTTGTCCGATTCGGGCTTCCTTGGCCCTCGGCGAGCCCGGTGGGGAGAAAGAGAGGCGCTCATTTGAGGATGCCCGCTTTAATAAACAAGCGCTTCTTTAATCATGGCCGGCAGACACGTTGCTGCAATCCGCTTCTGCCCCGAGCACAGGATTCGACTTTGCTCTCTGTCCCTTTCTTTCTCCCTCTCCCTCACTCCCTATCTCGGGGGTACGCAAAGGCAGGCTGGAAGTTGCGCAGCCTTCATCTCGCATTTTAAGCTGCGTTTGAATATGCAAGCCTTAGTCCCTCGGGTAAATACGTTTCTTTCGGTCCTTCAAAAGACAGAAGCGAAATTGTTGGCAACTTTGTTCGCCCGAGAACTCTCACCACTGCGACTTGTATATGCAATGCAAGTTACTCCGGCACGCTGAGAGTCAGTATTTAAATAATTCGTTAGAGTTTACCTGACGTTTCCAAGACTGGAGATCAGTTAAGACTTTCACTCGAAAAATAAATTAGTGCGATTATGGCTTAAGAACGTCTTGCACCTGACGTCACTTCTGGTTAGCCTCGAAATTGAAACCAGCATTGTCGTGTACCTTGGCGCCATGTTGGAGGCATTCGGCATCTTATTGGGGCAGCAGTAATGCTGTAGACCCTTGGCATTCGCCTCGCTCGAGTTTAATGATAAAATAAATTGGCGGCGAGCAGCCAATGAAACACAGTTCAGAATAGGCGTGACTTGTGTTTAGCATCATCAGACGACACTTGAATACGCACGCGGAGTGCTGTCTCTCGGCACTTGAATGCCTCGCCAGAGATCCGACGGGCGGCTAAAAATGCGTCGCCTGGTAATCATTTGCGATGAATGACAAGAAAATTAGTGCGTATATCTATTGGACAGGAGATGGAAGTATAGGGGGCACTTTATTGAGCTTGTCCTCCTCACAGACCCGTGTTTACAAACACAGCGTACCAAAGAGATTGAAGCTCGCCTATAGATCTGGGTACGAGCGCTTCGCTCTGACCAGCGCTTTGGTTGCACGAGGAACGGTGTTCGAATCGTCATCTTCATCTTCTCGGATAAAAAAAAACAACAACAAAAAAAACGGTTTCTTGTCCCCACAGCGTAAGCGTACCGCTAGAGGTGTGTCTCTCCAATCTCCTCCCTCATAATGAACTCATTTGGGGGATATTGTGCAAAAGTGGTCAGCACTATAGCCGAACCTCCTTCCTTTTGGGCGGCGACACAGTTCAAGGGCCCTAAACTCGTCAAACACAAAGTTGGAGCAGAGAGTTCGTGGAGCGCGCCGATTGGACGTCGGCGAAAAAAGTGCAAAGTCATCATCGTAACAGGCCAATCGTAGCGCTCCGTCAACTTCGGCCCCAAATTATGTGTTTGACGAGTTTAGAGGCCAAAGACTGAAGCTGCCGTACAAAATTTCGTCTGCTTCACTTTAGTCAATTGCAAGGAGGTTTGTTCCCTGACACGAATTGCAGTCCAGAAACCCTTAGTTTGTACGAAGCTGCAGCCTGTCGAGACTGTGCCGGCATGTCCGTCGGAGCCATTCATGACGCCAGCGAACCGATTGCTCGAGTGTCGCATTTTCCTGGTTTCTAATTATTGCCGGAGTTCTAAAGAAACCAATACTGCAGGGCGTAGATCCATTTTGTCTCCGTCTTCTACGGCTAGAACAATTCATTACGGCGCCACTGACCATTTCGACTGAGGGGACAAAACTACGGCGATAACACGGCCCCAAAGCACACAAAACATAGCCTAACAACGACGGATGGCTCCAACATGGATGCCGGCGGGCTCCGGCGAGACTTTCGAACAGGAAGTAAAGTTGCATCACGAACTCGTGCAAAGAACCCTATACGATGTGGCATGACACCTTATACAGTGGGGTATGGGGAATGGGGAGGGGGGGGGGGGGGGGGGGGTTCATTGCTTTTTTTGGTTAGAGCAGAATTGGTATTGGGAGTTGTCACCCGGCAAAGCCCATGGCAGGGGCGGGAACCGCCGCTGTGTATGTCCCACAAGTGGCAATGCTGGTTATAAAAATATGGTTTCCGCACTATTGCGATTGCACACAAATATTCCGTCAGCATTCGGCTGCACGGGGAGGTTTGAGTTTGATCTGGAGCCAGATGAGGTCTTCTGAAAAACACAAACGATGATTCTAGATACCGATGAACAGATAGGAAATATAACATATACTTTGGAGGTTAGTTTATTCACCACCCTTTGTGCATGGTGCAGTAGAGATCGAGAGTCTGCCTCCGGGCCCCAGCCTTTACTGTACTCCACATCTCAAGTAAAACGGAACATGGCTCCTCGATTTACTATAACATGCGTGACGGACACGAGTTGAGGTCAATAGGCGAATCTAAAACCGCAAAAAAAAAAAAAAATGTTTGCTTTGCATTATAAATGACGTGTGCGTGCTTATCGTAGCTAACTCTCAAATTTGTCGCAAGGAAAGTGTATTTGCCATTTGCGTGCAGCAAATACTATATGTAGAGCTAAATAACGTTGAACAATTTTTTGGAAGTTCCGAATTCCCTTCAATCTTTTCTTGATTTTTCGCAAGCGTGTTGGAGACTTGACAGATGATGCCTGCCTCATTGACACCCCTTAGCGCCAGTAGTCATTTGAATATCATTGTCAGCAGCTTCTGTGCACATTTATAAGCTCGTGCCTCCTGCTTTTCCAGAATCGCGCAATAAAAAATAAAATGTCGCACGTTGGATGGCCCTGACCGTCGCTGTGAGCATACTTCTTCGTACACTAAATGTCCAGCATCTAAGAAAAAGTATTATATTCTATCTTGAATTATATGCATGTCACGAGAACCAATGAACGATCGATCCTTCAAATCTTGGAAACGCCGTGGGATAATATTTTTCGAAGCGAAGCCCGCGATGAATGATGCATTTCAGTGTTCACAAGGGGTCGAAGACCTTACGAGCACACGGGACATGCCGAAGTCGCTACCTGACTCGAGATGTTTCGCCAAGTCCCAGTAGAACTCCGATTTATCCCTCGCACACCGGCCGACATATTAACCCGAATCGTTCAGAGCCGGCACCGCGCGGTTCCTATATGCGTCTCACATACATTTTCTCTGGCGCACAAGCTCGTGGCGACCCAGCGTCGCGTTGAACCCGCAGAAACATATCTTCGGACCGCCCCTCGCACGCGCGCACACGCGCGCCCGACCGCAGTACCCACGAGTAGTAGCATACGCAGGCGTCCAACTCTCGAACACGGTCCAAACACGCACCAACATCTAATGGCCCCGGGGTGTGAGAAGAGCGCTAATGGAGCGCGACGGATCCCCCCGGCTTTGCGCAGCAGCCCGGCTTCTCCGCCACGCAGCGGAGTTATTAAGCTCCTGTCAGCGGCAGGATTTTCCCGAAGGTGCGCGAGCCGCCAACGGAGAGACGACGCTGCTACGACGGGCGCCCATTTTTTCTCTCCCGCAGGCTCTAACGCCGCGCGAGATGAAGTATAGGCGCTCGCTCCTTTGGAGCGAATCCGCGCGGGAGGCGACGGCGGCGGCGCCTTGGGCGGAATCGCGGAGCGCGAACGGTGGGCAACCATGCGCACCAGGACGTCGCCGCCATCTTGCCTAGGCCCCCCCCCCCCCCCCCCCCCCCCCGAACAAACCCGAATTTTCTCGGGGATGAGTTATGTGAATGAGAAGTGTACGGAGGCCGCCGCCACACGCACGCACTAATTGCTCCGACGTGGCTCGTTGATCGAAAAACTCGGTGGTCATTCGTCGTAATTTGTTTGGGCACGCACTGGGCGATTTCCAGTTGGCGATGCGGGTATGTGTCCGGAGGAGCAGCGACAAAACGGATGCTCTCCTTAGCTGCCTGTGTCGCGTCATCTGCCGCCCTCGCGTTGACTCTTTTGCGCCTCGTTTAAGCTATGATTCTGCATCGCGCATCCCACGAGGGGACACGTAAGTATCCGGATATTCAACTTATTCACGGACTTCATATTCTTCCCTAAAAACTTCGAGCGCAGCAGATGTGGGGAACATTGATATATTACAAAAAAATGTAATTTCCACGATTACGACTCTATTCATATAATAGGTTTTTTTCTCTTTTTTTTTTTTCTGACTCTTTAGTCACTGTTTGGAGTAAAAATCAAGTTAACCGGCACGCCGAGCATTGCTAAAACTTACGGGCTTCTTCCAGAAGCGCGGGACTGCCGAAATTGAGTTAGAGCGTGATTGTTGACAGAAGAGAGGTAACAGATCTGTGCTGGTGCCAGACATTTGGTTACTATAACTCCTATAAGACCCAAACGTTTCTCTAATTGGACGGAACACACAAAACTGCCACTAAATATGTTATGTATTAGTGTATATTTCCAAAGCGGTAGCGTCTGACTAGCACCGAGCAGTATATCCACTTAGTTCCGTCGGTGATATCTTGCTTCTTTAAGATTTGAATACTGACAAATAAACCCCTTCAAATATAATTAAAACGAACATATACTGCGAACGATATATTTTACTGCAGTGCTTCCCAAACTCTGGTGCCCTGGCTGTGACCCCGTCAAAATATAAAATACTGCGTCGCAACCCCCCCCCCCCCCTCTCCCTCCACGGGTTTTGGCGACGCCCCATGCTTTAAGATTTAAGTGCATGAACAGTAATACACAAAAATGATGCAGACATTTTATTTTTTCAGTTTTCACCGCGAGGGAGTGAATCAGATGGACGAGATTCTTTTGCAAGAAAAAGATGCATACAAACAGGAATGACTGGTCCTACTTACTAAAGTGCGCTTGTTATCTAAAGACTAGAGCATTAGAGCGCAGTTTTACGATACAAAGGCGCTGTTCGGACACCGCAAATCCAGCTTCGGCTCGGTGCTGAGCAGCGATCCTTGAGCTGCAGCCTGCAGTGTACTCTGTTTTTATCGACGCAACCCCTTGAGGTCAGTTTTGTGTTTTTGAAATTCCCGAACCACTTCGTGACCCCTCCCTTTTGAATCTGTCGCACGACCCACAATTTGGAAAAGACTGTCTTGTTCATCGAAAATAAAGGGGAATAGAAGTAATTACGGCTCAAGTCAAATGCATTATTACAACAATTTTGATAAAAATAAAAGTACATACTAGATGCAGAAATTGTTATGTTATCATAACAATACCAAGAATTTAAAGATGTATACTTTTTAGCAATATTATGTTCTATTAAGAGAGTATAGTGAAATGAATGTCCGTAGATTTTTTTGGCCCTACTCGCCCGATAAAAAGAACAAGAAAAATAAGCGACGGTGATTAAATATAGGTTATTACTTACCCATAGATATTTGCATATTTGCAAACACCTTGAGGTTGATGACGAAAGTTTTTATAAGAATAATTTTAGGTAGGATTGAGTGCAGGAGTTTATTTCCAACAAGACCGTAACAAAAGAGAACCCCGTTTTTTTTTAAGTTTAAAATATTTTTATTTGTTAAGTATCATGACCTCAATCTCTATCGCTTTTTAAAACAAAACAAAAACTAGATATTTCACAACTGTCAGTGAGTGAAGACATGCTTAAAATATTATTGTCAATGTGATGCAAATCTTAAGATTCTTATACTTTGCCGTACTGTGTCGAAATACTACTTTTATAAGCAGTCGTTTGTCGGAGAAGCTTTGCAGCTACACATTATTTATGCACCACTGCACGAAATCTACAAACTTTTGTCATTCGTAGAGAACGCAAGAATGCATAAACGACTCAAAGCTTGACGTTTCAGTAACTAACTAAAAAAAAAAAAAGAGACTGACTCGTTTTGAATTTATGTGCTTTAGTTCATTCATTCCATCAAACAGAACTCTTCTCCACTTTTTTTGATAATTTTTATTTCAACGTACGTGATGCTACGATCACATATTTCCAAACAAAAATATACGCGAATTCATGATAGACAGCTGTTTCTTTTTATTCTTTTTTTTTTTTTTATTCCTCAAAGAGCACTCTCTCGAGCAAATACAAAGGCATAACGCATAAGTTTAGTAAAAAAACAAAAAAATGTTTCCCTTTTTTTTTTTTTTTATTTGTTACAATTCTTATTTCCTTTTTTTATGAAAAGTTTCGAAAACGTTTGGAGAAAGGTCTCGTTACGCTTCCGTTCCTTTGGGGTCCAACAAACTTGGGGCGCACATGCGTCTCTCTTTTCTGCACGGCTCCAGAAGTTTGCGGAGAAGCCCAGCTGTGCGTGTGTAGGGGACTGGCGAGGGCGTTGTCTCCCTCGCCATTGGCTTCGATCTGATTGGCTGCCGCCTGCGCCGCAGTGGATGCGGCACCCGGCCCGGCTGCCGTCTTGTGCTGCCCCCTTTCGGAACCCGGTCTTCTCTGCCGGACTGCCAGCTCGGGCCACAGACGCGGCTTCGAGAAAACGTGCGCCAGAACGTCGGAGCTCCACGTGGCAGCGTCGCTTGCGGCGACGTCGACGGCATAATATATTTACCGAGAATAAATTAAGCGAAAATTTGTGCATGTAAATAGGTGCCAACTCGCGTGTTTTCTGTGAAATACGTGGGATATTTTATGTAAGACGAATAAAACGTGCATATGCGCAGCGCAAGTTCGTCTGTTTCTTGCGCAGGTGCTTCGGTGACGTCAAAATGCTGAGCCCTGATTGGCTCTGATGGCAGGATCCTTAAGTAACCTTAAGGCCACTAGCCTTGAGGCTGCTTGAGGGATCCAAGGCAACTAGCATTGAGGTCTACCCGCTATCCTCCCGATCAGAGCCAATTCAAGCTCGGCGTTCTGACGTTACTGCAGGCACGCAGCAAAAAGCAGACATACTTGCTCTTCGCATAGTCACAGAGGCTAGGAAAATGCAGGGCGTCTTATTATGCTCGCCTTTCATGCTTTGTGATTTGCTCTTCGGCAGTAAATAGAGAGCAGAGAATATGGTGTAGTCTATAACAACTTAAGAATCGCAGGACGTGTCTTCAAGCGTTTTGCTTAATGATTCGTTCTTAGGCATTCTTATCGGCTAGTGCCGCTATATAATTATAACCATCGAAATGTTTGTCACTACAATCTGAACACATATCAAACATGTATCGTTCACGGGTCACACGTGACGTACTGGTCTAAAGAGCTAACAAATCTTGTCTGAACGGTCAGAGCCCAACCTCATGAGCGAAGAGATAGTTTCACTGCAACATCGAACCAATGCGACATACACTGACTTCGGAAAGCTCTATAAAATTATTTTTCTTTCCGATTTAAAGAAAATTTAAAAGTATATCTATTCGAAGTTCTGTAAATTACTGTTCAATCTATTTGGTGTGTTCCGCCTGCGCGTGGTTTTGCTACAGAACACGAAGTAATCACAGGTTTTAAATACACGGAAAATATAAAGGTGCCTTAATCTGGTAAGCACACTAGGTGAAAAGCAGCTGTAAATGCGAAGTGTAAACAATCTTGCTCATCATCGAATTTCGAAAGAACCTTTTCAGTTGCATGCACGTACTTTTACACCCTCAGATTTTTATTGCTGAGACGCATCGGCACAAGCATGTAAATAAATATCACTGATATTTGTTCCCTGACACTGCCTTGTATGGAATGTTCGTCCTTTCTGGATTGCACATCATACGCCAGTTTTTATGGAAGACAAAAGAACCATGCACACGGACTTCCGAAATTGCCAAGAAAAAACGCTGCTTACGTTGATCTCGCAAAAACTCAAATTGGATCTGTTTGACTTCTAGCAGACCTCTTTTGAACTAAATGTCTCTAATGTGTCCTCTCTTTATTGGGCGTTGAATGTATAAAGATATTAGTGCAATTTTTTCAGCCCTCGTTGATGCGGCCTCGTTTGAGTAAACCTGACAACTTCAGCACATGAAAACCCGTACTGAAAAAGAAGTCTTTGCCCTGGACAACGCAGATCACATAAAATAGCGCGTCAACAGATTTCCTACCATTGTACTTTCATTAAAAATAATTATAACATTATTTGTGGCTCCCGCTGCGCAGTAACTCATGCTTTGTCGTGCCAAACCAGTCTCAAAAGAGATCCGTGCAAAAAGGTAAATGCGGTAAGCTAGACGCCACTGCAGGATAATTGTAATCTACAAGACATGCAACGTCCTGGTCAATGGTGTTCCCATTATAAACACGCTAAAGGAAACAACATATGTAAGCGTTCAGTCTATTGAAGTAATATGGTTCTTGTGAAACTAATCTCATCAAACAAAAACGGTTTTACACGTAATTTTACGACCAACGGACCACGACTCGACCGTTCCCCTTTCTGCATTGTTTACGCGTCCACGACGGAGCCGTGTCCACGTATTGCCGAGGAGCCCCCGTCGGAGGAGCCTCGTGCCCGCAACGTCCACCGCAGTTCGCACGCTCCAGAACCCTCCTCCATTCACGGTTTGGCCATCCCCTCCACCTGCTCCGTCATTTCGGGATGGGAACAGGGGCCGGTAAACAAATAATTAGTGGTCGCAATTAATCGCGAGGGCCGTACCCCGCGCGCTCCAATGACCAGAAACCATCCTCCGACCAACCCAAGCCCGAACCCCCCGACGTATGTGAGAGCGCGCGCGAGCCTCGGCCTCGGGCGAGCACAGCGGCCCCGCATGCATTCATGCATCGCGCGCTGTTGTTAACGACCGACAAAACTCGAATTTCAAGATATGCCTCTCGGTTGCGTCGTTAGAAAAAGTTTACTTCTGCACACAATGCGCCTCGATGCCCGCGGCGCGCGTTGTGGCAGCGTGTGGGAACGGGCGGGTGTAATGCGGATGCTCGTACACAAAACAACAAGAACAAAAAGTGGGAAATCGTAAACACGTGTTTGATGTTGAAGGAAACGGGTTTGTATACGTGTCTGTGTGGGAGATTGTTGTGGACGCTCGTTGTTTACCCTGTCAGCAGTTCTGGTCGTTCGGCGGCGTCCGACGTGGGAAGGAGCAAGGCTGGCCGGTGTGTGGGGACGAGACGCTCTCTAGAATCGGACGCTAATGTCTCGAAAACGTATTTTAATACGCGCAGTTAAGCTTTATTTCGTTTTTAGTTGTTTATTGCGGCGCAAGCCGGGTATCTAAAGTAACAGTGGAAGGGAATTCCAAGTAAAGGCTTGCATAGTATAGTCCCTTTGTCTCTTCTTAGAATAGGCGATGTTTACATACTATACCGGGGGAAGTCGTGTACGTAAAGTAAAAGAAGCCTATTGGTTCCGGCGCTTAACAAATGGAACTAATTGTTTCGCAACGAAAGATCTTAGAACTACGCAAAGATGATAATGCCCGCCTTTGTTGTTCTTTCTAAACAACAGATGATGATTCTCACAGAAGATTCCAAGGAAACCCCTTGGCTTCTGTTAGGGAATTGACGTACTGGAATACACCTTGGAGAGGAACATCTAGTTAGGCAAATGTTAACTAATGCTTATTGCTTTCTATCTGCGTATTACTCTTTTGTGAAACTCGGATATAAAGCAATCTTGCTCTTGTAGCACAACTCAATTCCTGAAAAGGGAATTACAAAATATCGTCATCATCATCATGTCTCTTTAGTGCGCCCATAAACGACCAGAAGTCTGTAATACGGCACTGGTATATAAAAGTTAGATAAGTAACCATACACAAATTCCACATGCCAAAATATACAAGGATACATATGAAGAATAGAAATCCATTCGAGCAGGTTATATACACCACTAAGAAAAAGAGCATATTATGCAATTGTCTTTTGAATTCAACATTGTTATTGAAAATACGTAAGTTTTAATTTCCGAAATTTAACACATATCTGCATTCTAGCTAAAGGCGGTGGCATTGGGTTGTTCTGAATGTAACCAGTAACATCACTTTTATTAAAACGAGCGGGGGCATTCAAATTAACTTCGCATAAAAGCTCGGAGTCTATATAATTATGATTACTCTGTGCAAAAATACTATATCAAGTGCCAGCCTTCTAGCGGATAAAGCTTAAAGCCCCAATTTAGCCAAGGAGAAGTTCATAATTATAAAAATGTCTCCTGCCAAAATGTCTTTCATAAGCTATGCGTACCAGGCGTCTCTGAAGAAACTATATTTGTGCTTCATCATGTGCATTAAACAAATTCCACACTATGGAACCGAATTCTAATCTAGACCTCATAAAGGAGCAAAACAAGCGGACCAAACAAGCATGGCCCACAAAATGTCGAGTTATACGAGTTATCATTCCCAGCATTCTTTCTAACTGTTGTATAAACAATCCGGCTGACGTGGTAGCTGAACGAAAACGAACTAACAAAATGCACGCCGGGATCACGAAGAAGAGACAGTCGTGACATAATCTTACCGTCAATCGAATACAAATATGACACGGGTTCCCGTTTTGTACTGTACGACAAAACCTTAATTTTTTCAGGATTAATTATTAAAAGATTTGCCATACACAAATCAAGTATCACGACGCATCATTGTTAAGTAGCACACAGTCATCCCTGAAATGCTTTCTCGAAAAGAGTGTTATGTCGACAGCAAAGAGCAACGCTTTTGAATTAGCTATGCAAGTTTCACTGTCATTGATAAAAATCGGAAACAAAGGTGGCCCTAAATTGGAGCGCTGGGGTGCTCCAAATGTGAGAAAAAAGGATCAGAAAAACTGTCTGAAATATGAGCGACGCAACGATGGTCAGTCAGACAGCTTTTAAACCAATTTACCAGCACAGGAGAAAATGCATTCTGCGATAGCATATATGCAAGAGCATGGCATGATAAACTTTGTGAAACGCCTTGGAAAGATCAAAATAAATAACGTCAATGTGAACACGACCATGAACGCAGGTCGCCGAATAATGCAGAATGATACGTAGATTCGTCTGATTTGAGTGTCCCTAAACCACGCTGACAGGCAGTAATGCATTGATTGAATAAAAAGACACACATGTGTGCCCTCAAATCTCAAATTCCTTTGCAAAGCACATAGCAAAAACACAGGGCGATAATTGTTTGCGGCAGAAGTATTCCCAGCCTTGTGTACTGGAACCGCACCGGCACCTTCCAAACAGATGGAAGAAAACCCGTACATAAGGAAACATTAATTATATGTTCTAAGACAGGTGCAAACACACTCGAATAACCCTTCAAAATAAAATTTGGAATCGAATCTATGCCAGTTGTTAATTTCTGGTGCCGTTTTTAATGGCCTCCGTTATTTCGCCAACAGTGACTCAGTTAATCATGAAGAGTCTGAGTAATGGATGATTCAGTAACGCACTATCTGTAGGAACGTCCGAAGAGAAGTGATTTGCGAATATGTTAGCAACGCCTTTAGGGTCAGACGGATATCCTGAATCGATCTTTAAGCTGATGCCCTGTCCACTGCGTCTCGTGTGGTCTTTGGGAAATTTGCATAGTTTCTCTGGATTGTGTAACAAACTATCTTCTACTGTTCTCAGGTAAGCACGCTCGTCAGAAATAAACAACTTTTTCACGCGAAAGCGATAGATGCTAAACCTAGCATACCACGTTTTTGCTCCGTTTTTCTTGTACATTTTATGACAATGGGCTTTTTTGCGGATATAGTGTATCAGATCTTTTGAATACCACGCAGGGTACTTTTTGGGCTTGGATGATCGCTGAGGAATAAACTGATCGATTCAATTTTTTATTGCTTCTGTGAATGATTTCGCCGCTCAGTCAGCTGAAACGTCCTCTAAGATGGGCAACAATCTTCAAAATACTTATAAAGGTCAAAATAGTCGCCTTCTTTAAAAGAGTAATACATGCAGGTTTCACAAGCTGCTGCTTTTAAAGAACCATAAAAAGTGACAGTAAAAGGCGGGTGATAGACGTCTTTGATGGAACAGCACGGAACGTCAGCCTTCACAAGGGAAATTTCGGCCAACGTTATGCCGTGAATGGGAGCATTTGAAAGTAAGAGGTCTAGAAGATTACCAGCCTTATTCCCATAGTTAAATTGGTGCAGTCCACTAAAATGTATGAAATTCAAAAGGTGAACCGATTTGCTTATTGTTAGATTATTTTTGCTATTCATAATTCCTGCCGACCAATCAACACCTCGAAAGTTAAAATCACCATAAATATGGATACAAAACTGAAAAATCGATCTCGTTTTCCAGCATTTCGAAATGTTCAATGAAAATACGGCTACCTGATACAGAAGGGAAATAATAATTTCCGACAAAGTAGAGAGGTCCATCATTCCAGTGTATTTCTACACAAACGCTTTCTAAATATGATTCTAGGTCACGTCTTCGATGTGAGTAATTGAATTATTGACGGCAATTAAAACACCTCCCCCAAATTTTTGCCCAGTTACAGCGGTCTCTATCACGACGATAGATGTTATAGAATGAGGGAAAATAGCTTGCATTTGACATTTCTTCATTAAGCCAGGTTTCGGTTGGACAAATAACATCTAACTTGCAAGACACTACGTGCAAAAAGGTGTTAGCTTTTTTTTTTCGCAGACCATGAGCATTTTGGTAATAGGCGCTAACTGTCCTCATTGTCCATCTGTGTAGGGTCATTTTCATCTATATGCGTACGACTGACGTCCAACCAACATAAAACGGATGGAAAATACAACCATCAGGCCACACTTCGGGGTTGTTAATGATCTCAACTCAAAAGAGCCCTGTTCAACTTCTGCACGAAAAGACGAGTATGCCGCATATGTTGTTTTCATTCTAGAACAGACAGCGGGACGCACCCTTCAGTAGAGGTCAGATTTGCGAACAAACATCAAGGGATTTTGTGTCTGGAGCTATAGGCGCGACACGAAGAGCGCTTTTCGAACTGGTGGCCGGGAGACAACACCCACGGTTGAAGCCTTACCAGTTCCAACAGATGGCTTGGTTTTGAGGCGTATACTCATGAGTATGAAGCCATCATTTTCATCAGAAGGTTAGTTATATCAAACGACCGAGACCGTCATTCAAATTTACTGCGCTTTAATTGAAGAAAAAAAAATTATTTCATTCTAATTTGGATACGAATTTAATTTCCACCTTTTGGAAATTATATGATTCCTGTATTTGAAGAAGGTACGCAGTGCTCATTTTGAGAGTTCGTCCTATTTAAAGTACATCAGGTCATTAACTTCAAAGTAGGCTATATTTGAAAAATATGGTTCTAACATCAACACGATTAGAATACAGGCAAATATCACTGTTTGGTAGTTATCGTTAAATTCAACAGTAATTTCATTTTACACAAATATCGCTCGGAGGCATACTGACCTTCGAAGGAACGATTCTTTTCCACGAGAAATAAAATATTATCAACAGTATAAATTTATATAAAAACGCAAGAAATTGCAACTTCGCGGCTTACGATACAAAACGACACAAGATTATCGATAAGGTTTGGTTTGGCTGACTGCATAAGACCATCGGCAAGCAGGTTTGGCCAATATCTTCACATTCTAACAGAAGCCAATTTATTTTATCTCGGAGTTTTGATATGAGAATGTCGCCCATGTATATTCCCGTATGAGCATATTTGTAGTTTTTTCTTTACATTTGCTCGATGACTACAAGAAAAGGGGGGGGGGCATCTTGCTTTTGCATGGGAAAGTCAAACGAAGTCGTAGTTTGCATCAAGGTTCACTTAAGACCCATTAATGTCGGTTGATTTTCGTTTAAAAATGTCCGCTTTACAACTCAGTGATTTGTTTGAGAAAGTAAATTGATTTACATAAGTCTGAGTAAAAAAAAAATAAAATGGTCAATCTCGGAGTTTAGCGAGCTTTCTCTGTTTTCTGCAAACAAAACATATGCCTTCGAATTAAAACATGTTTAGGCGGGACAACACATACGTAAATTAACTACAAGCGGTGGAAAATGTCACTAAAGCAATCTCGACCTTGGTGGGTGAGATGTATGAAAAAAATTGAGCAAAAACCAACTCTGCTAAGCATATACGTTTTAGTGGAAAAGATCCACTACCGTGAGTGTCACTTAGAGGAAAGCAGGGCATAACCTGCTTCTTTCTTCGGGGCTCATATCGGCTCATGTCGCAATCTTAATGACTGCTGAGCGATAGATTTAGTAAATATTGAGGTTTGGTGTTTTCAATGGAGCATGTTTTTAAATCTATCGAAATCTGTTCACATCAGCTTCACCAGAAAATCTAACTTTTTTCCCTCATCATACACTATTGGTGGGTCACCAGTTGAACTTTCAACAGAGGTTAAATATTTAGGAGTTATTTTTTCCTCGAATTTAAGTTGGAACAAGCATGTTGACTATCTTATTGCAAAGGCTAGTCGGTCACTGGGTTTTTTAAACGTAATTTTAGGCTGGCCTCAACGTCACACACAAAAAAAGCTTTGTATTGCTCACATGTTGGATCCATTCTAGATTACGCATGTACAACCTGGGAGCCGCATAGGCTGAATTTGGAAGATCAGATTGTAAAGACAAAGAATCGTGCTGCCAGGTTTGTTACAGAAATTATGATTTCAGAGAAAGTGTAAGGCCTCTGAGTCAGAAGCGTCAATGCCTCAGCTTAAAACTTTTATTTACCATTTTTGCTGACAATATTTGTATCTGTAAATCAACATATTTCCTGCGGCCTACTTACGTGTCTCCCAAAATAGATAATTCAAAGTCGATTCGTTCATATATATGTAGAACTGATATATTTAAATGTGTTTTTTTTCGCGATCTATTGATGTCTGAAATAAATTACCAAATGAAGTTGTAGAAATTGCAATGCCGGAGCTATTCTTGGAAAAAATAATATCTCAGTTTAAATCTATTATATGTTTGTGTCACTGAGTCTTTAATTATTGTTTTTATCGGTGTATAACGATGCTCCTTATTTGTTTTGTTATATTTTTTTGATAATGTATACTGTTTTCTCTGTAAACCCCCCCCCCCCTTACCCCCGCCCTTACTGCAGTGCCTTTTTAGGCTACGTAGGTATACAAATAAGTAAATAAACAAATAAATAAAAACCAGCTGTTCGGGATTGGACACGTCCTACGTTCCTTACTAAGCTCTTAGTGAGTCTAAGGTTCAAGTGAGGCAAATATTCACTTACCAAACGAACAATAAACGAACCCTGGATAAAATGCCCCCTGTCACCCTCGTACCTTGACACGAGCGAATAAGAAAAAAAAAAAGAAACATTTTCTAGGTGGTCTTTTTTAGTATATATCGGGAGACGCTTTATATAAACGAATTTTTATATTTATACTAGGGCGACGTGGCAGTCGATCGGCTAACCTTCCGATTAATTGATTAATACTTCAATCGTGATAAAATTTGTTAGCCTGTTTAATCGGATGAGTTTTAAGTTTAAAATTTCTGGGAGAAAGTAAAAATGTCTTGCTTTACTACTTTGTGCATGTTTATACATTTCAGGAGGCAGCATTGTTATATATTCCACAGCAAAACAATTTAGGATTCCCTGTGATCATAATCCAAGTGTATTACCAGGCTTTAAAAATATGATAAAAAATGTTTTGACTTAGATGAGCTTTTTGTTTTTTCAAGGTTTTTTTTAATTAATGAAACGAGACCGGATATTCTACTGATTTTTTTCGGTCGCCCACTAGTCACCTAGCTGTGTTTGGAGATTTGTGTTTGTGCTTTGTCCTTCTTGTTCCCCTTCTCCAGGGAATATTTTTATCTTAAATGGCTTAGTAAGAAATAGTAAAATAATATGTAGTTTCGACAATTTTCTTTAGCAATTATGCTCGGACGTCAATGTAAACTGTTAATCAATTAATTAATCAATTAAAAGACAGATCATTAATCAGGTTAACATTTTTAATCGACGCCAAGCTCATATTTACACTAGTGAAGGATGCAATTTTCTGACCTTCGATATTTGCGCTCGCGTGAGTGCAAATCGCCTGGAACAAAAGCTTTGATTTCGTTTTGCTCACCCGGACTTGTGTATCTCCTTGCAGAATAGTCTGCATAGTTCTTCGAATGTACAAAGGAACAGGCACGTAACCCAAGGTTTCTTCACCTACCCTAAGTGAAGTGAAAGATAGTTAAGTTCCATGTTTATCAGTCTTCACGATCCTAGAAATGTATAGTTCTTCACAGTAAACCTACAATTAAGAAATATAAAAAAATAATATGTTTTAATTTTAAAGGGGCCATGAAATAATTTTACATGGGCTGGGATAAATCATTTTAGATGGGGGTTAACTAAGCGGTGTATCGTTCAGTGGGCCGAAAGGAAGAGGGCAGCAATTCAAAAGGCTGCTTTTCGGTACGAAAAAATTGAAAATACTGTGGACTATTTCGCAACTCGTTTCCTTCGAAAGCTATCCGCCTTTTCACTGTGATACATCCGTGGCTCCCAAAGCACGTCAGTCGTCCGCCGCTCACGCATTGAACACGAGCACTGTGTCACTCGAACACATGCGCTCGTCAACATTCAAACCGTCAACGAACATTTGGATCCACGTTCGTGGCCTATGAGTGCCGCGACGGCAATTATCATCACCTGCGAATGAAAAGTTCTATGGTGCGCTTAAAAAGCACGGTGGAAGCTCGGAGTCATTGCACCGGTGCTGAAGCACGTCACTATCATGCGATTTCTCGTTTCGCCTTAGAGTTGAGGAGGAAAGCTATGGAGGAAGAAGTTGAAAAATCGCTTCATGGCCCCTTTAGATCGCTATTGACGTGATTTGAAAATATGAAATTCTTGCATATCCCTCGCATTCGTCAAGGAGCGCAGCATCGCATCCCTGCGCTCGTACTTCGAAGCTCAGGGAGCAATCGAAGAGCAGAACTTGAGACTCTTGGAGCCCAACAACCAGCTAGAAAAAAGCATTTACATGGGAGTTAGGCCGGGGGGGGGGGGGGGGGGGGGGTGGAGGCAGTCACAGAACAAGCTCCGAGGAAGGCGAGAAATTGCCGCTCGCGCGTGCCGAACAACAGGAAGAATCAGGGAGGCATCGGGGCAGCAGGAGTGGGCGTAGTCGAGGGGCACCCTGTTCCCTCTCGGCTGCTGCTTCTGCCGCCGGGACCTACGACAGAGACGTACGATGTCCCGCACTCCAGCGTCCAACGGCCGGAGCGCGCCGGCACGAAGCACGCGAGAAGACGGCCCATTTGTCTGGCAACGGCGCTATCGCTCTCCACTGTGCCGTGTCACTGCGCGCGGGCCGAGCCGGTCGGGGCAAGGCGAAGAAGAAGGCTTTGCGCGGGGAAGCCCGCAGAAAGGCGGCATCCGTCTCTGCCAGCGAGGACCGCGAGCACAAAGAGCCCGGGTAACGAAGCTGGGACGCGCTTCGGCACAGCAGACATCGTACGGGCGGTCTCGGCCGCCCTTTCGCCTCTCGCGCTCGCTGCTTGGACGGACGATGATTTCGTTTGCGCGCTGGAAGAGTCCTCGGCATTTCTCTTTATCGGTTCTTTTCTTCCTTTCGGGCGCGTAGGCCTGGCATCTCTTTAGAACGCCCCGGAGTGAGGGATGGCTTTCCCCGGCAGCGATCCACCCCCGCGACGGCGAAAAATGGCAAGAGGAAGAGTTCATGCGCGTGCCACGGTTCAGTGTGTACAGTGTGAGGGCGCCGGGCAAGAATGGGATGTTTCCTATACTTTTACTCGTTGCTGGTGTTTGATGTGCGGCTTTACTGGAAGAAAATATCCGGTCCGCTGCCTCCATGATTTGCATGGTTGTCTTTGTCGCGCATTTCCGGGGCCATTTGCTAGTTGTTTCCGTTCTACAAATGCTGTAGGGATTACCAGTCTTCTAGAAAACTTTATGAGGAGCTGTCTCATGCGGTAGTCTGCCCTACGGGTTCAAGTTTGTATGTCCCACCTTCTATTTAATTCATCGGGTTGCTTTATATTCGCATCTTTCTTGAATAATAATAATTGGGTTGTGTGTGTGTTTATACACACTCTAAAAAAAAGTCTGTACGTCTACTTCCACGCACAACACCCGGAGAGCCAATCAGCGCAACTCACGAAGGAAGCTCAGCGAATGACAATGCCGAAACGTCTGTTTAGACCAAAAAACGCAGTCTGAGTTGTGACATTAAGCCATGCAAGCGTGACGTTTTGCATTGCTTAATGTCACAACTCAGACTGCGTTTTTTGGTCTAAACATATGTTTCGGCATCCTCATTCGCTGAGCTGCCTCCGTGAGTTCCGGTGATTGGCTCTCCGAGTGTTGTGCGGGAAAGCAGACTCACGGTTTTTTTTTAGAGTGCAGCCTAGAACTTGGTCTGCCTCACAGGGGCGACGAGTCTCCCAGCTGTAGATGAGAAATTTAGCCAGTGCGGTGCAACCGCTAGCTTGGGGTCTTTAACGTGCATCACGCAGTAGTGATACACGACCGCACGCCGGTACGATGCTCATCCAGATCGAAACGGGCAGGGGTGGGGCTCGAACCCAGGATCCCTGGGTTCTGCATCTTTCATGAAGAAAACAGAAACGCAGTTTTGGTTATGTAAAATCGAGGTGTTTCAATGCCATATTTTCCTTGTATTATATTTCTTTTGTTAGCTTGGCGTGGCCACTGAACAAAAACATAAACCACTAATTTTCTGTACGTCACATTTTAAGCTTCATCTTTACGCGATCTTAACTGGTTGTCAAAATAGCCATGCAGTTCAAACTGATCAGCAATTGGCCGCCTCCTGTCGCAATAATATTGTACGCAACGAATCATCCCACATTAATAAAACGATAACTAAGGACTTCTCCTATGATTTGTAATCACTAATTGGTTTAGAGATATGAATGTTCTGCACATCTACCCCAGGGGTAGAGAATTATGGCGGATATCTTTGTGTTCTCACTTGAACAGACTAGAGATTTGTTTTTGAGAGCTCAAACCGGGTGAAACTGAAACTTGAAGGTGGATATTGCATTCTCACATACTTGATTGCACGTTTCGAGTTTACTTTTTTCAGTAAGGGTGAAAGCAAAATTATGATAGAAGCTGTCCCGGCTTAATGAGGTGTCCTCTTCTGATATGCAGCTCTCTCTCTCTCTCCCCTAGAAATTCCATTGATCTTTACGAGTGGCTGAGCCTCCGAGCTGACAGATGTCCCACAGAAATATAGAACCTAACGCTTCGCTTTGAAACGTGATTCACATCGAGAGCATGCGTAAATAAACCTGGTCAAATGATGACATCAAAATACCATGGGAACGTCTTCACGGGAGGTCAGTATACTCCAGATAATATTAACAAATCCCTGACAGCGTCAGAAATACAAGGCGCGGCCAGTCCTCATTATCTTATTACCGAAACGCGGCCAATCAATGATTGTCATTCGGCGAAAGGCCGGAGAACGACTCTCGAAACGAGAAGCGCTAACATAGAGAGCTGCGCAATGCTCTGCAAATAGCTGTCAGTGACTGAAGATACTTTATTACACAAAATGCCACCCAGGTCGTCAGTTGCATAATTATTGTTCAAACGGGGTCGAGGGAATAATTCAGGTAGCTCACACTGGCTGCAACCCTCAAAGAAGTCGAGTCCTATGACATGTTTGCTAACACTTTATTATTCCGTTTCTACCCCAGACACCAATCCCAGCGCCACGAAGAGCCACCGACGCGGATGAACGCGCCAGATGGCTGAGCCTAACCGAGCGGATGAATTTTATTATTTCCGCGAGCAGTCGTTCACTCAAGTCGTCCGACAACCACGTAGCAATCCAGGACAGCCGAACCCCAAGTGGTGTATGGTGTCAGCAGGCTTACCTCTCGACAGGCCGTCGCTTTTGCCGCCTTCCCTAAAAGCGGTCTGAACGTCGGGTTTGCGGAACAAACACCAACCACTCCTGCCGCGCTTTCAGTGCCAGATCGCCGGGAGGCAGCGCGCGCGCGCGCACTGTTAAACCATTTATGCAAATCACCGACTCGGCTCTTATTTGCGAGCGCATCGTCATTGGCCGAGGCAGATTCCCCTCCGCGCCATCCATCAGCCTTATCGGATTAACAGGCTGTCAGCGTGGACAAAAGACTGCCCACGGCCCGCCACGCCGCCACTTCTCGAAGGCGCCGCCGCGCTCCCTTTTAAAGCGTGTAGAGACAGATAATCCTCGCGGCGTGGGAAATTATACGTTCGACCCAGACAAACACATAGAAACACACGCCCGCACACATACAAATCGTGACGTGGAGCCTATAGGCGCCGCGTAGGGAGGCCTTTCTTTCGGTTTTATTTTTTTTCTACACTTTTTTTTTTCATATAAAACCAAGAGGGGATGAAAAAAAAAAAAAAAAAAGACTGGCACGAAGAAGAGGCGTTTGCACTGTCATATTAGTATGTGAGACGACGCCTCGGTTCTGATACCTTCCACGCCAATTTGGGATTCTACGAGGATGGCGGCCCGCTGCTTGGAGGGAGCGCGCCGCTCTCCGTGCGCACCGCCCGTCCCGCGCGTCTCAAATTTTGAGCGCGCTGCTAGCGGAGAAAGTAAAGTCCGGGTTGATCTTCAAAACGGCCGTGTTCGCCGTCCAGATCTCAAATGGCAGAATAAAGCAAAACAGAAAGAGAGAAAAAAAAAAGATAGAAACTAGAGGCGCTTAAAAACAAGAACAAAAGTGGAATATTTTTTTTTAAGGGATTGGGAGCGGAGGGGTCTGTGTATAGAGAACAGCGAAAAAGGAAGGCGTTAGTGGTAGCGGCACAGAGCCGCTACCGCAAACCCAGAAGCAAAAGCAAAAAAAAAGCAAAAAAAAACTGTAGGATTGCGATGTGGCCTGAATACAGCCTCGTCTGAGCCTAGCCCGCGGTTCTCTCCATCTTCTGGGAGAACACGCGCGGGCATCCATCGGAGCCGGCAGCGATGCCATCCATTTAGACGGGTCCTCCGGATGTATTCAACTCGTGTCGTTCTTTTAGTCCGAACGTGACGCGGATGCCCGATGGACTCGAAGGGTTTGCGTCCCTGGATCTGCGTTGGCGGCCTTCTGCAGTCGGGCCAAGGGTTCGCCAGCAGTCCTCAGCATCGCTTCTCTGCGCGTTGCCGATGCGGCCCGCGTGTGAGGAAGGCACAAGGACTGTGGCGACGCGTCGTGGGAACAGACAACGGTTTTGAAACTTGTTCGCCTTGTTGGGGAATCGAACTTTGTGGGGCGGCATGTGTAAAAGCTGCTTCGTTTTCTTTTCTTTTCTTTTTTATTTTTGTTGCGGAAAATAAAGGGAGGGGGGGGGGGGGGGGAGTGTTCCTGCAATTTGGTGGAGGTTTTACTTGTTCGCGGCGAATACAGATGGCTGTCTTTGCTGCAAACCGCGTATAAGAGGGATCTCGTTGCCAACGAGCAGATCCTTCGGAGAAATCAAGGAAAGTTTTCCTTTGAGATGCTCTTAGAATGTGAAAAAAAAAGGTCTTGAATACAAAAAAATATTTCTTCCCTATTTCATATCTGTCCACGTGCGTATAGCTTGATCCTCCAATAAGGGGGAAATAGGAGGGGTGGGGAGGGCGTAAAATACCTTGCCACTAGATATCTTTTCTTCATAACAGCTGATGAAATCAACTGTAATTTTCCAGATTTCCGTGTGTTTAAATATAAATGTAAATTAATATTGTTTTGGCCTAACAAATACAAGTAGGATGAATATACTCACACTGTAACAGAGTGATTATGAGGAATCCATGTAGAACCTGTGCCACCTTTCCAGTCCCATGAAAGCATTCCAGTATACCAACGCGAGTGTCATAATGAGCGAATATAACGTATCAAAGAGAAGGCCAGCGCGAAAAGACAGTCAGAGGCAGCGCTCTTCTCCCCGAGTGTAGTTGGCCACATTTTCAACCTTTCCATTAGCATAAACAGTGGCACAGACTGAACGAGGGTTCTAAAGAAAATGACTCCGATTTTACTTCACAACAGAAGCTTGAAATTTATTTGGCGACCAGATTATTTTTATGCCTCTTTTATGCAAAACTTTGACGAAATCCACCCATAAAACCTTTACTGGATCCTTACTGATTAAACAGGGTTGCCTCAAGTGATAGGAAAATGTTGAATGTCTGTCGAGGAGGCATGCATGTTCATGGTGCAATTGCGGTAAAAACTGTGCGAGAAATGAGCCTTTGGAGGCTAGAAATATAGGATTGTGGCCAGATTTGAATGCACGCCGCAGCTTGCTACCTAAGATTGTGGGCTATGTAAGTAGTTGGCTTGCTTAGTCGTGGCCGTCATAAAAAATACGAAGTTATGAGAGAGCACCCGTCAGGCCTGGTGATATATTTTATTTTTTTTACGTTCATTTGTTTTGCTTAGCCATTCCTTATCATCGGTGAGTTTTGTTCCGTTAATAGCGTCGCAAAAGCCCGAAGCTCTTATTTTGACTATAATGAAGGGCAGCATAAATAAAGTGGAGAGGGGCGGTGATAAAAAAGAGGAAGAAGGGGATTAAGCATCAACACTGCAAAGGGCGAGGCGAAACGCTGAGCGATCACGTATGACCAAGTGTTCCACTTTGTCGCTTCATATATAATTAATAACCACTTTATTGAAAATCGATTTGATATCCACAGTAACTAACAAATGAATATTTATCAATTGTCACACAAGCCCTGAAGAAAAATGTATACCTTTAGATCCTGTGCGTCGTGTTCATATCGAACTGTTCGTGAATGGGATGCAAATAAAGATTCTAAAGGCTTGCCGATCAATCTGGTTCATCGTTATCATTCAGAAGAAAAGAACGTGGGATAAATTTACTTTTGATGACGTATAGATGGTGTCTGGAACGCGTCTTGGACTAGTCGGTTTATTGCGCTCTAAAGTGTAATCCTTCAATTTCCACCTGGTGACGTCATCAACGTGTCATGTCGTAGCCGGCCGCGATTCTGGCGGTGTCGCAGCTGCGGTGGTGTATGTGTCAGACACCTATTCTGTTCCAGGTAGCTCTACGAGCTATTAAACTCAGGCAGGAGTTTAGTCTAATCCTACGTATTCGCCACCCGAAGTCACGCACTTTGCCAGCGATGGCCAACCTGTCGGATGCAAATGTTATAGAACGCCTCGTTTAAAGTGTTCAGGAATCACTACTTCCGCAATCACTTGGTCGTCGTCCTTGAAATGCTTCCCACTCAATTGAGTATTTATGCGAAGGAAGGGCGAGGTCGGGTGAATAGGGGGGGGGGGGGGGGGGGAGGGTTGAAGCAAGATTTCGCATTACCTTCAAATGAAGAAAACAGATCGTTGCAATTGCTCGACTTTCCCGACGGGCGGTTCCATTTTTGTTTCGATGCCCTAGTGGCGTTCCGCAGTACCATAGGGTTCTTCCACGAGACCGTGATGCAACGTATACTGGCTCGTAAATCTCACCGAAACCCGCCGGAATCTATATTGGTGGCATTTGTCGCTGTTATGCTATGTTTTGTGTGCTTTGGGCCCTTGTTCGCACTGTAGTTTGTCCACTACTCGAGGTTTGAAATGAGCAGTTGAGCAGTTATTAATTGTTCCAGTCGTAAATGTCGGCGACAAAAAAGAGCTACGGCTAGCAGTAGTGTTTTTTTTTTAGAACTCCGGTAATCATTGGGAACCAGGACAAGGAGACGCTCGAGCAATCACTTCGCCGGCGTCATGAATGGCTCCGACACAAAAACCGGCACCATCTCGAACAGATGGATAAAAACCGGAGCAGAACGCGGCAAATCCAGGGAGCTAACATCTCCGGTCTAGAGAGAAAAAAACGAGAAAGAAAGCGACAAAGGAGCAGAGAAAGAAAGCAGACGAATGGTTAGGACCGTTCGTTTTGCCGCGCCAAGTTGAAGTTGCTCGAGCGCTTGCCAAATTTATTTAATCTTGTCACTGCGCGATTTCGGTGTTTTTCTGCAAAGAAAAGAGGAAATAACAAGGTACAGACCTCACAAGTGATGTTTTGATGACACTTTGTTCATATTAAGGCTTCGTAAGTAACGTGGGCTCATCGAGACTGCCATCCCGGATCGCCGATATCCCCGTCTATACTCTAAATATAAAAGCTAGTAAAAGTCTAGTAACTGCAGCAGTTCTCACCTTGTTCTGACCGCTACTACCTTTCACTAGCTATTTACTACCCAAAAGAGCGATAGGTAGTAAAAGGTTAGGAAATGCATCAGCTACTACCTTTTTCTCTCCATTACAATACCTACTTACAAGCTATTTACTGCCCGAATCGTGCGCACAAGTTGGCGCCGTCTGCTGCGTCGCCAAGAGCCAGCGTCAGCGACGCATTTACTGTTTCTGAACGCAAGGTGTCCACGCACAATAGTAGCATCAGATATTGTAGGAGGGCGCATGTTTAAGGGTTGAAGCTTACTTTATAGACCGACACGCCGTTTACAAACAAGCCCGCGTCTGCCCACACCAGGTGTGGGCACTACGCATGCGCAGAAACCGAATTCGAGTTAACTGAAGCGTCTGCGCATGCGCAGTGTTGTCGACAGCGCCACCGCAGCTGCGTGACGTCAGGGACGCGTGTTGGTCTATAACGATCGCAGCCTCCGCTCCAGCCCGTCGTGGAAGCCACACCGCTGCCACGAGCGGATGAATGGATGGTTGTTAATGGCCTTTGTAACGGGCGGAAGGTTGCGCAGCCTAGCCTAAGTCTAAAACGACAAAACAACATGAGTCCTCCCGCCTTTTCAAGACCAATTTTCTCCCCCTAACTATCACAAGGCAGTGTGGGACATCACCAAAATTACCCTCAAGGGATCCGGCAAAAAAAAAAAAAAAACACTAAAACCATCCCCTTTGCCTCTTCTCCCCGGCGAGGGAGTCGCCAATTTTCCTCTGGTCAAACCTTGTCGGCGTTACACCAGCACTGGACACACTGGGAGACAGGGTTGAGACCTTGGGCCGGAGCCACGTGGGAGGGAGTCCCGATTTCCCTCTCTCCTGCCTGTCCACAGCTGTGCTAGTTAGTTTTCCATCATTTAATTTTCCCTAGATAATTTCCACCGATTTCCTAATCGCCTCATTGTCACTGGAATCCTTTTCTCTTCCTTCCTTCCAGCGTCGCCAGTAAAACCCTGGGCCACGGCCAAATCCGTTACCCCTTCAGGGAGGGCAGAGCGAAGCCCCGTGCACTTCAAAACCAAGTGCTCTATAGTTCGTTTCAGCTTCCGTCCGAGCGCAGCCAAAGCTACGTGCGACTGGGGCCAATCACACGCTGCAGCAATAGGTCACGTGAGCTTGCCTGCACTGTTGTATCACTGCGCTGCGCAGCTGGTCGTCCGTGCCGCCCGCGCTCGTCGAGTATTTCGTTTGCTACGGGTGTTTCAACGGTATCGTCTGCTACAGGTTTAAAATGTGCCCTTTCACGTTCTGAAATTTAGTCACAGGGAATTTCAGTACGTAGGCTGGCCGCTGGCGTCTAGGGTTGGGCAGCATCGCGATGCATTTGTATCACGATAGTATTTTAGAAATATATTTCGTATGTGTATTTCTGTATCGCGATACATTTTCTTCACCAGTATCTGTATTCCTGTATCGAAATACATTTTGAATGTTTCTCTGTATCGCGATACAATCAGGGTGAAACGTATTTCGTTACATTTCTTGAGAAATACTCCATCCCTCCCTCCCCCCCGCCCCGGCCCGAAAAAATAAAAAAAGTGTGAAAGCGCTTTTTTGTTTGTTTTGTTTTGTTTTTTGTTTACTTCTGAGGGCACCAGGGCCAAAGAGATGCTGGGGCATTGTTACCATACTGACCAAGGTTCCTTCCGATTCTCCAAACTATTTTTCTATGCGCCCTCTTCTCTCTTCTGAGAAGTGTTGCGTAGTCGGGGACTCGAACCAGGTGGCGTGCCAGGAGTGGAGTCAGATCATCTTCTGCCACAGGTTTTTAGGTAGGGATTTCTTGAGCCATTGCTTGCTGGCATCCAATGCCCGCTGCTAACCGCCCTTGCCTTAGCGTACACTGTACACCAGCCGGCAAAGCTGAGTCACAGTCAGTTGCAGCACGAGCCTGGCGGTGGTTGACTCGAAATAGTAGGATGACTCACGCACTGAATTTAAATACATATTCAAATGCGTCTGCGGCTGCGTCCGTAATATTGCACGGCTCAAGGGTACGACATCAGCCGACGTGAACGTGACCCGCTGCTCTGGTGATCCGAAACCCAGGAAGAAGGACAGACGTGGCCTCGCTATGCCGACCCAGACTTCATACACCTGCGACTCGTCTCGAGCGCGCTGTTTCTCGGAGAGCTCGCACCTGTGCCGGCAATATCAGGTCTCAGTCCACGAGGTTTGTGTTTGGATGATGCTTGGCGAAACTTGAGGACTGCAATCCATGCGTCGGTGCCGGAGGGTCGGCAAAAAGGACCGTCACAACAGGAATGCCACCGTATCGTTTTTTTAACCGTAACAGAAGATAACACATAAATTCCAGAATGCTTCAGGTGGTCCACTTGTCTCAAAAATTCCAAATGACAATGCCTGCACGACCTTCAACAGGTAACCTACAACGAAGTACGTACTGTTCTTTCATACAGCAGCGTGAAGTTTCATGTTGAAGGACACACCTACAGATCAAGAATACCTGTTCATTCCACCGTGACGTCCTGTGATCAATGTTGACAGGGGCGTCCTTATTGGACAGGGGCGTGGTGACGTTTTGATGGGATTTAGGATGACGTAGAATTTATTTAGAGGTGGAAGTCTTTTGGCATCCCTCGTCAGACAGACAGGATGTCAGGGAAGGGACCGTGATTAGTTCTTGATGGAACGTTTTTTTGAGCCCGTTAAAGACTTCTCGTCGTCCGAAACCACTACCTTCAAGGCAAAGTGCGAAACCCAAGTGAAAGTAATTTCGGGATAAAAAACTTCCACTTCCAACTTCAAGCTTTATCTCATTTGGCGTCTCAAACAAATTCGAAAAAAGTATTACAGTATCAGTATTTCGGCATTTGTACTTCTGCCCTCCCTAAAATGTATTCCTGTATTTGTATTTCCATAGACTTTTTGCCTCTATTTAAAATGCATTTCTGATACGTATCGCGATACACTTTCACAGATATATTTCAGTATCAGTATTTTAGGTACTACTTTAATGTATCCCAGTATTTGTATTTCCAAATACAAGTATTTCTGCCCAACCCCGCTGGCGTCTGTATCCAAGCTTTCCACCTGTTCGGCATTTCGGCATAGTTTTGAGATCTAAATACACATTACAAGTTGCCGATGACCCGGCCGTTGATGTTTCCTCGCATTGTCTGGATATATCAGGGCTCGAGGCGCAGACCTTTCCATTAGCTTCTCGGTGTTCAATGCGACCGGCAGGTAAAGGAGTGCCCTGATTTCGCCGCGTATCAGTGAATTGTAGGGACCCGGACGCTTTTCGTGTTTACAACGCATTCGCGGTACGACGCGGCCGGAGTCTTGCCAAATTTGTAAGTAGACATTCATCACGACCTCTCGCACTTGACGCCCAAACGTGCCTTTGCGAAAGGACGTTTTGAAGCGATTCGGTGAGGGAAGCAGCGAAGCATAGGATTAGGCCATTGCGGGAACGAAATCACACAGAAAAACTGAGCGCTGCAGCCGTGTTGCCAGCGGATCTACGTGTTTTTACCAAACCATATGAATTTACATATATTAATAAAAACATAAACTTCGGATATTTAATTCCTTTAGTTGCAAATCATTCTCAGCAGTACACGTCTGGAATATTGTGCAATGTTTACGCACAAAACAGTTATTTAAAATAAATTACTTTCGCGGACTACTTTGTGGTGCGTAGAAATGCACTTCTCGAAGTTGCGAACCGTCCCTCAGCCTTTGGCTGCGCTCGGACGGACACTGAAACGAAGTATAGTGTTTCGATATCATTGTGGCAGGCGGCACATAATGTGTCTGTCTCCTGAAATTTAGCCCTATACGTCCTCGTCCTCAAAACTCCCGTTCTTGCCTCGAACAGCAAAACACTTCCCAGTTAATTGTCAAACACTTTTTCCTTTCTTGTGTCCTGCTTTGGTGACCTGTACACTGTTAAAGCTGAGTTCTCCTGCATTCTTCCCTCCCACATTTTGCTCTCTACCTCTTTCACCCCCTTTTTGATTGAAGTAGTCTGTTCAGCCCCATCACCAGTGTGTAGGTATTTAAATGCAAGCTTTCGGGTTCGGTTTGTCACCTTTTCGTTTAAACTTTTTCATGTACAAATACTTGAATACGTTTCCCCTGTACTAACTCATTTGGCGTTTTTCCATGTGCTCCCATTGCCAATCTGCCTACGCTTCTTTGTCGAATTTCTAATCCTGATTGAACCTCTGATTCATACACAGTACTGCATTTTCAAAAGACAGTCCTGGTACCATCACTCCTTTCCATATACCTCTGACCACTTCATATCTATTATAGTTCCATAGTGCTTTGAGCTTCATAATCGATTAATTTCTTTTCCCTTTTCTAAATATATTTCCCCAGTGTTCCTCTAGATATTGCCTTCCCTCATTCAGCCAGACTCCCAGATATTTGTATGTTCCTACACGGTTTATTACAATATCTTGTATCCCCAGGGGCTCCCCCTTTTCATCGTTAAACACCATTACTCCAGACTTGTCACTACTAAACCTCATGCCCAAGATGTCCCCTTCCTCTCCGCATACTCCAGTTAGTTCCTGTAATGTATCCTGGTTCTCTGCCATGAGTACTATATCATCCGTATAATTAGTCCTGGTATTACCTGCACTATATTTCTCCCTCCCTCTATATAATTCACATCAAAATCTAACTTGCACTGCTCTTATTTATTTTCCATTTTACTGAAATATATCATGAAGAGCAGAGGTGACAGTGGACAGCCCTGCCTGAGTCCTCTCTTTATTGCAGCGGGTTGTGTAATTTCTGCTTCCCATGTTATAACGACCTTATCGTCTGTGTACACCTGCCGAAGAAACCTAACCAAATTTGTATCTAAATTATACTCCTTCAGCTGACCCCAGAGTTTTTTCTGGTTCACGTTTTCGTACACTCCCTTGATGTCCAAATAAAGTAACCATAAAGGAGTTTGGTTCTTCATTGCTATTTATATACATTGAGTGGTGACGAATTAGTTATATTCCAGTCTTCTGTCTCTTCGGAATTCATTTTAGAGCTCTTCATGATGTATCGCAGTAAAATGGAAAATAAATTAGAGCAGTGCAACTTAGGTTTTGATGTGAGTTATATGGAAGGAGGGAGAAATTTAGTAGCACAGCCATTGTTGATGCAGTTGCCACGCGGCTTCTGAGTTTCCTTCCCGTTTTCAGTATTTTGAAAGCGTTTTTATTTTCATTTTGGTTTTAGCTGGGATGAAACTAGCCCGTAGCACGTGCTAAAAACGTTTTCAGATACAAGACAGGATCATTCTGTGTTTTTTTTTAATTATTGTATTCCTTAATAGATATGTTTTTATTTCGCAAGAGACGTTTGACATCATTGTACGATAAGCAGGTTGGCACCAGTAGGAGCTTGCGAGACGCTCAATTATGCGATCTGAACCTGCCGCTTTTGCCGTGTGTCGTGTGCTGTTCTTCTGTTCGTGTGTTGGTGTGCTTAGTTGACGTCGGTGCGCTGGACTGGGCGAGTGTGAGTGTGGACGTGGACTGCTCCGGGGACAGAACTAACGAGCTGGTGACGAGCGTTCACTCGTCACCGGATCCACCGCTCGACGGCGAACGTTCAGCAGGCTCGATGGCCTGGGTTTCGCCGTCCAAGAAGAGATGCTGCTCCGCTCTTTATACTTGGCACTGAGAACGTCTTCTTCATGGTCTGTGTGTACATGTTCATTGGATGATTCTCGTGGAGCTCTTTAGGTCGTAACAGTGGCCGTGGAACCGTAAAATACCAACCAGGGAGCGGAAACACAGTAGAGACCATGCACGCGGTTTCCACGAGGACGCGCTTGCGCAACTTGGCAGTCTATGAGGGGAAGCGAAAACATGGTGAGTGGGGACTTACGGGGACACTGTTTTATAGTGTGTCGTAAATAATTACTGTGTGTACCGTTACTTCCTAGAAAGAGATACATTCCTTGGTATGTTTAGCAACAATATTGAAAAGCAAGATTGATGCGAAAGCAGCACCATATTCGTGTCATCGTTTACGGACGAGGTGGTCACTTACCAACCGATTTCTTTGAAATGATCAGAATAAAATAGGCATTAACAGCCATTGCCTTCAGCGATTTGATTAGCGTGTCATTTTTCCTTGTTCGGCTGCCATGCAGTGCGGACGCACGGACGGCGAGCTTCGATCAAGCTTTGATAACGGTCATTTACGGCCGTGATGCAGGGCTTTTTGCGTACCCGCTGTCTATCGGATCCTGCTCCCGACGCTGCCGGCTGGAAATAAAGCGACACACCCACGTGCACTGCGATGTGAACGCCAGGCTACTGAGGATTGGAGATTTCAGGGAGTCTTTGTAAAGGGTCGACTTACTCAAGGACGTCTGAAGGCTCGGCGTGTGCCAAGTGGGTCACGTGTGACTGTGCAGCTGAAGAGCGCGGCCGCTAAGCAACGTTTTCTCAAATTGGGGTGGCTGACTCTAAAAGGAAAACTGTGCATTCCTGTGGACTTCAACTGGCTAGAAGGTAGGGTGGTGCTCCACCGGTTGCCTTTTGACGTGCCGAACGAAGTGCTCCGCATGGTCTTAGAAGAATTCGGGTCTACCGGCGAGGTGACCAGCAACAAATTGCGAGTGGACGACTTCGAGGACGTCGAGTGAATAACACGAATTTCCCGACTGCCACTGAAAGAAAGAGTGACGCCCAAAAACCTGCCTCACCAGCCTAGAATCAGCAGGGGCGCTATGCTCATCGTCGTACCCGGACGCGCACCACTACGACTGCGGTGTCATTGGGCAGTGCACATTTACAATTTAATTCAATTATTTTATTTACTTCGATGGCACAGCCGAGTGCCCCGGAGCACACAGTGCCATGGCTTTCAGAACATCACTGATGATTGTGTGCGGTCGTATGCCAGCTCAGTAGTCAGCCGAGCCTGCGACGAAGGTCAAGACCTTAGTATGGACGAGGCGGAAGCGGAAAAGGCGGCGACCCAGTCGTCCAAACCATCGGTGTCGACTGACCCGAAGGACTGCGTATTAACATGAAAGGAGTTTCTCGTTTCTTGTTTATACGCAACCAATCCGACCCTTTTCTTTGAACGGTGATAAAAGCCAAGCTGCTTGATGTGTTACTGGGTTTTGTAGTGTCGACTTGTCGTGTGCCATTGCCGGGTTTTCTAAATAGTATCTGCAAGTGGTATTTTTTCATTATTACTGCACGTTTTTCCTTTGAATAAATGCCATCTGTATCACGCAAAAGTTTGGTGCAAGATCTCTTGTATGTTCGGATGTCTACACCCAAATATCGGTCCTTATACACTGGAGTCTCAGGATAAGACATACTAAAAGGTGTTGAAAGAGCATTGGTTCGGCCGGGGGTTAAGACATTCTTTGTTAAGTTGCTCAGTGAAACACTGCCAGTGAAAATATTTTTAAAGGAAAAAGAAATAAACATTTACCGGACGGTTAACTGTATGTTATGCAAACAGCGGGTAAGTATTGAATATGTTTTTTTTTTGGGGGGGGGACGTACTTTAGCGAATTATTAAAATGGAACTTCTGTTATCACCACACGGCATTCGGTTTTTAACGGTTGGCAGTTTACCGGTGCCAAACGATACAATCATGACCTTGAGACTCCAGAGTATACATATGAAAAAATAGAACGGCGGTGCGTCATGCAGACGTGGTACTCGCATCTTTCGTGAATTTATTTTATTCGCACCTTTCGTGAATACTTTATTGAAAGTGTGAAACGGCTTCGATAATGTTATAAGGTGACAAATAGTGACTTGGAGCGGTTGCCAGTGTTGAACGAATTGGCAACCTTAGAATACGTTTAATCTTAGTCATCACGGGTCCCAACCAAAAGACTAGTTGAGAGTCATTTCAACATCACGCGTACCTGCCGTTTGATGCGATAATATCTTTACTGTTTCTATCTCGGGAGGGTTCATCTCATGTGCAACATACCATTGCAAACTGGAAATAATAAAAAAAAGAAGTTTGGGTTAGCGTGCCGTCGTGTGTATGTTGTCCGTATGCGGGTCTTTTGTATTCGAATCCATTGTCTGTGTTAAAGATATACTCCGTCGTGTGCAAATGTGAAATGAATGCGGTGCAAATGTGAATGTGAGCAGCGTGAAAAAAAAGTCATCCCAGCAACGATATTTTCTTTCCAATTTTGAATTGGACGTTGTCTAGCGCCAGATGGGTACTATAGCTAAAAGTAGTAAAATATACCAACATGGTTAGTAACCTTGACAAGCTTCTTCACCTAGTAACCGTTACTAGCTCTACCGTTACTACCTATGGTTACTAGGTATCTACTAACATATGTGACAAGCGGTTATTAGCTGTCACCTAGTAAGTACTACTAACTTTTTTAAAGAGAGTATGCCCCGCCGTTTCGAAGCGGCCAAATGCATGGCATCTTTCACTCTAGATTATTATATTGACTCTATGAATTCAACAGAAAAGCTTCGTACCCCAAATAAGAGTTTGCGGATTGCACTTCGGGTTAGGTGAGGAACATATTTGCGATTAACTAAGACAAGAAAATATTCTGAAATGTGATTATTCAAAGACGGCTCTATGACTCTACGGCTATACTGCTGCCTCAATAAGACTCCGAATGCCTTTAACAAGGCGCCAAGGCACTGTTAGCCCTGATAGCAGACGACAATGTTGGTTTTGATTTGGAGTCTAACCGAAAGGTGACGTCAGGTGCATGAAGCATATAGCACACGAGGTTTATACTGTGGCGAAACTAGAGCCGCGTGCATGTGTTGATACTTGTTTTTTTCCCTTTTTTTTCAATTTGTGGTACCAATAATACGAACTTCATGAACGCCTTTTGTGTAGCTTCACAGTCGACGAAAGCAATGGCAGAAATTGAGACACCACGACGACAGCGACACTTGCGTTCGCGCATTCTTTTTGCTGGAACTTCTGACAATGGGACACTAAAAACATCAATCGAAGACGACTTCCCGGCATTGAGTACGGTTTGTTAATATCTTTTTTTTTCTACAAAGAGCCTAAATAAATTGTTCCGCATTGAATTTTATGCTTAATTTATTTGAGTGGCAAGTCTGTGTTTAAGAGCGCGCGCGGCAGTTGGTTTTTGACCTGTTTACGAATTATTTCATTTCATTTCATTTATTAGTTCCCTCAGGGCCTGAAAGCATTACGTGGGGGTGGGATTATAACGTACAAGTTAATAGAGCACTCAAATTACGAATCAAATTCTATTCGTATAGATACTGCATTTTTAAAATCAACAGGATTGACAATTGTGGCGATGGATGTGCAAAGGTGATTCCAGTTAGCAGACGTACGAGGTATGAACGATCTGTAGTAGGTATTAGTGCGGCACTGTGGAATTTCGACTTCACCTATGTGTGCATTGCGTGATGATATGTAGGATGGGTCCAGTAAGAGTTCAGCCTTAGGGATTGGTTGCGAAAAAATATTTTATGAAATAAATTTAATGGATAAAACTTTGGCGCAAAGAAAGAGTTGCCAAGAAGAGGCATTTGTTCATAGAGGTTACGCTTGATGTACGATGGTAATTAGAAAGAATGAAACGCACAGATTTATTCTGAACAGCTTCCAAGGCGCCGACGAGGCTCTCAGTGTTGGGATCCCAAATATCATTAGAGTACTCAAGTTTTGGCCGGACTAGTATTTTATAGAAAAAAGTTTCAAAGTCAAAGGAGTCTGGAAAAAAAATTACGTTTTAGATAGCCAAGCATGCGCTTGGAATTGAAATTATGTCCCTAAATCTACAGACCAACATAATGAATCGATTAAGTAATTATAGTTTGCTGTCCATATATTTGTGCGTCCATTAACGCTGATTGCCTCTCTCACGCTGTGTACATGTCACGACCACCAGCCCGCATCTTTGGCGATCTCAAATTCTCCGTCCATCAATACGGGTCCCGATTCCCCGACTACGACCACGGACGCCTCCTCCCTACAAGCCACCACTCACAACCGCGTCGCTTTTTCAAGCTCGGGCAAGCAATCCGGCACACAGGCTCACACAACTTGCGTCATCAGTGCACTGGGGATGCTCGTGGGCTCCCCAATTTGTCACTGGAACTTCCCATTTTCCCGCTTCGGGACGACGCGAACGAATATTGGCCCGGTCAACAACCCACTACATAAATTGGACCGGGGGCCGAGTGGTGTGCTCCTCTCTTTGTTCGGCGACACCCTCCGCTAGCCTCCTCCCTCCCTTCCGTTTACTTTGGAAGTCAGTGCATCTGCCCAATTTGAGGAAACGGGAGTCCGTGGAGCCAAGCCCCGCGGTTCCCACCCATGCGAACGCGGGGACTTCGTTATCATAACTATAAACACAAAGAGAACCGTTGTCGTCCGTGTCCCCCAGGAAGAGTTCGCATCGCCGGCACGGCCATAGTGCGAGCACAATGACAAACGGGAGGAGGCTTGCAGCTAGCTGTAGCAGCGTGTGCGTAGTCGTAGGGAAAAGCTCGGCTCTTGCGGGAGGCGTATACGGGGCTCGCGCACCAAGGCAGACCGTGAACGCGATCCACAATGAAGAGAAAGGGGACCCCCCGCATGGTTGTAGACCGAGCGAGACGAAAAGGGGTGGTCCTGACCCGAGTCGCGAGATAGCGTCTTGCGATGCATTTTGATAAGCTTCTGGGTGCTCGTCGTCCATTGTGTCATTGTTGTAATCTTATACGTTTTCCCAGTGAATTCGAAGGGTGATCGCGCGTGTTGGTCTGTTGGAGTTATAATATAGTCCGCCTCCCCAAGAGGCGCGGTTTTAAAGATGAGGTGTGATGAACCGTACGACCTCGATGCTCGGATATCGTTGGCATTTCTTTCGAGCAAGAGCGGTGGGAACCATGCGAAGGGCCATACATCACCGGGGCAGCGAGATTATGCGGAAAGATTACGATGGCTGGTGATTTTTTATGTCGCGTGTACAAGGGAAAATGAAAAAAAAAAAAAAAAAAAGATTCAAAATAAAGCACCTTTGACCTCTAATAAAAATAATAAAAAAGATTTAGCTTAGAGGTTAGCGAAGGGAAAGGTCCGCAGTGTTTAAACAAACACTGTACGTAAACTGAAGCGACAAAGACTACACGGTCAAGATCTATAAACAGCAACTTCAATAACAAGATCACGATAGAATTTGCCAATATGACTCTTTGCTTGGTTTCCTGCTTGGTTAAATGGTTTAATTTATAGAAATAGTAACAAAACCGCTTCATTTTAAGAGCATTGGTTAATTGTGTGAGCGTGGGCTTTTAATATTGATTATAACTGCATCAAACAAAGCACAGTCATAATGCGAGCGCACCGTGGCACGTCTGAAGCTCCGTGAGCAAAAGTTTGCGGGCAGAGAAGAAAAAAATCGGAAACCTAAAATCCCAACTTTGTTCACTGACCTGTTCTGTGAAAGGCGAGGATCGGTAGAATTTTAAATCAGCAATGTCCTCGTGAGTTTTAATAACGGATGAATATAATTGAGACAATACAAAGGTTACCAGTGAGGTCTTCCGGCAATCTTAACAAATGACGTCGCTTAATAATATGAATCGACGTATTTTTCTTGTGCAAATGGCTGTATAGGGTACGTAAGCTATTACATGACGCACTGCGTGTCTAAGACAAAACTATATAAGGATAAGATTCGGGAACATTCACCGCACGAATTTGCTTAAAGACCTATCTATCACTAACGGCTGTGCTTCTTCAAAACGCGCTACTGCCTCTGATTCCTAACCATTTCGACGATTGTTATTTTAAGAATGAGAAATGACACGAGTATAGTTCTATCAAATTCTCCGGATGAAGTATATATCCAGGACCACAACGTAGTGATTACGTTATCGCTACGTACACCACCGAAACAAATTGGACGCACGACCAGATTTTTTTTGCAACTGGTCTCCGTGCCTAACTGGAATCTGCCCTATGTTGTTTCTTCATTTCACGACTCAACCTATCGGTCGTATATCTCCGGTTCCCAAGAGAGAGAGAACGCGAAGAGAACAAAGGAACAAAACGCTTCCGTTTATTTCACGGACGACTTGGCACGCGCACTTGTGTCCTCCCCTTCGAGATCGAGCCTTCTCCTCCACGCTTTGAGTGGACACGACTCATGATGACTTTGTACCGAAAGATTGCGAAGCGGCAAACAAAAGTCGGCGTCTGATGTCGAGGTCTTACATCACGTGCTGCAGCTTTCTCTGGACCTTTAAGCTCCACCGCTTCGAATGGGTCGGGAAATTTCTCGAAATCGAAGCAGCCGGAGGCCGGACCGCTTCCATTTCACGCACCGACACCTCGAGAGTCATCTCCCTCTCACTTTCGGTGACTTCGTACATTTCTGGAAAGAGTAGTACTAGATGGCTCGCTGTTACTTTTTTTCACCAATTGGGATTTTGGTAATTCGGGGACTTCCGGAGGCCTTGTCCAGTTCTAAAGAAAAGCGAGTATAGTATACTATATTAAGAAAACTGAACTTTATTATGCGCACTCACAGAAGACACTGACCCGTTTCTAATTTTGTTCTTGCCTAGAAGAACGAGCATATCGTCAGATATATAGGGCGTATACTGTTAGTAGGAGGATCAGTACTTAGCGGATGTTTTTTAGTTAACAATCATGCACCATATGCAATGAGAAACAGAGAGACTTGCTTGCCCCCGTCATTGGTGGATTTTTTTTTTTTTCTTCTAACGTTGGTTGATACATTTTTTGGCTTAAAACACTTTTTAGGTGAGCCACCTTTCTGAGAACACCCTTCGCGTTCGGCCGGGGTGCTGAATATCTACGTCCCATAAATGAAAAAAAGCGCACTGCACAAATTGGACACGAATGCCGCCTCAGTGTTCGTCTGCGATTCATGTATAACGTTCTAAATGTTATACTTGAATTGGAAACGAAAGAAAGAAAACGAAATTAATAACGCTATCAATAGATGCTCCCGCAGCCCAGAAAGACGAGTCGACACTTCCTAGAATAATAAAGGGGGCCGAACGCCCCACTCTTCCTTCCATGGAACGTCATCACAGTTCGATGGTGCCAACTCAGTCATTGGACCCGAGTCGGAGGCCGAGCGTCCTTCCACGCGTTCACTGGACACGAGACCCAGCCGAGCACTGACGCAGCACTCGTACCCAATAACTGTCTTCGCTCGATCTCACTGCGATGAGGTCAAAATTCTAGCGCACAGGCTTTGATTATTTTAGGTGGTGTTGGACGAGTACGACTCTTGCGTGCAGTCAAGTGCATGGGGAGCATGCTGGGAATGAAATCAATTAGTCCTATCTAAGATAGTCCCGACAAAAGCGAGCTTCTGAAGTGATGGGTATCTCATTACCCAAAGTTTCTATAAACCCCATAGCAAAGAAATTTCCCGAAAATTAATGAAACATAACTTCTAGTTCAGTGTGCACATGCACAAAGGCCTTATACTTAGAAACGAGACAGGATTCCCCGCCCCCCCCCCCCCCCCCCCCCTTTTTTTTAAAATTTGAGACCCTTTCAACTTTTGTTTTCGAGCGACCCTGCTTTTGCTTGAAAACGACAAATCTATTAGTGCTATAACGTGTTGGACGGACCATTTATTGGCATGTGGTAAATATTATGTTGCTTACGCTTAAATCGTCACCCTTAGAAACGATGACTTTGAATAGCTCGACTTTTATCACTTGGGTGTATTAATCGCTTATGGCCAAATATTATTTATTTTTAAAATAATACCGCCAATGCCTAAAGACTGTTGCGGCAAAATTACTCCCAAATCAAATTTATTCTAAAAGACGTTTATGTTAAAAATCACAAGGATAGTTCACATTACTCTTAATGGAGCGCTCGATGAGACACCACTCTCTGTTCAAATTTTGAAAGTAAATAAAATCATGTATGTATCGTGGTCTGTTTGGAAAAATGGTCCATACCCCGGTATATCTGAATCATACCATGAGCCAGTCTGTGCGCCGAGAAATTGAGAGAGACGAGGAGATGAGAGCGCGCTGTATCATCAGAACGCAGAGCTCAGGTTCGAGCAATTAATGGGTAGATTTAAAGGTAGCTGCCGTTGTCTCTACTACAGTCGTCGAACGCGTTCCAATGCGAGAGCCAAACGGAATCAGAGTGCGGCGTTCTGATATCACAGGGCACTCGCGTCACCTCCTCTCCCTAGCTTCCTCAGCGCATAGGATTCTTGCACACATATAAGACTTTTGTTCTTTTTTGATATAAAAGAAATCACTGTTCAAGTACTTTAGTTACAGAGATGAAACTTTTTTTATAAAGGTGAACTATTTATACTACAAAGGTGCTGGAAGTAGCTTTCACAATTAGAACAACATCCTTCGTCGATTAGTGCATCTGTGAGTGTGTGTGTCTTTGTGTGTGTTTGTGCGCGTGTGTGTGTTTGTTTGCCGTTGTGCACGCGTGTATGTGTGTGTGTGTTATTAGAAGTTCGCTAATTTTTCAATTCAACAAGAATTAAACTGGAACGAGCGCCAAAGTTTTGAGAATTAGAAACCTAATAATGGTAAACAGCTACACACGCCAAATTTACTATATATATATATATATATAAAAAAAACTCCCTGAAAAGACCCTTCGAATTTCCACCCAAAATAAATTCGGAAAACTAGGAACCCGAATGACCAGACATTTCCTCCTGGTACCAGCAAGCCACAACTTCGGGGCGCCACACCAAGGGCACTCACTTGTCAGCGGACTCAACAGGCGGTCCCCGCTGAATCACGGGCCTCTCGCCAAGTTTACGCACTCCGTGGAGTGCTTTTGCTGCGCTCCATAAAAACCAACGACCTACGCGTGACACAAATGCTCGCGTAACAGCCGAGGCGGGTGCTTCCCCACATTACCCGTGGCCATAACAATATCCCGGCCCAGCAAGGGAGAAGCTGGAGGCCACCGGCGGAATATATCGTCAACGCTGAACTCTTTTGTCTGGCTCACATTGACGCTTATAGATTCGTTGTCTGGACTACCTGTCCGATGTTTGGTCTTCAGAATATGTACAGCGTTCCTCAAATACAGGTCATTAATTTTACATTGGGTCATTGCGCTGTGCTTGTCCTTGTAGACATCGCAGTCACGGCGATGTCGGAAATAGTTCGGGAAGTTGCACGGTAAGCGGCATTCTTGAACCCGACATGTGAACTTTCGCTCACTGAGTTGATTGTTCTCTTTTCCACTGTTTTACTTTTTTTTGCGGAGGATGTATTTTAGTGGGGTTGGCATTGGAGAGAGAACACCCAGAAATGTTAAAGTGAACTTGAATATAGAAAAAAAATTACTGAAAAAGTATTAATATGTGTCATGTTGAGGTATGATTATAAGCCGTAATTAATACAAAATACCCAAATTTCTGCTCAGGAGTTCAACTTATTTTAATTGGCGTCCAGAAAGAAAATACTTATACCACTTTTTATTTCCTTTTTTCTTCTTAAGGGCCGGGGGGGGGGGGGGGGGGGCAACATTTATGGTGGTTTTTGACGAAACTGAGTTGGAGAAAAAACCTCATCACTTAATTTGCTGATTGGAAGGTACTAAAATGCCAAGAGGTTTGTACTACAAGTTCTATTTTTTTCCCCGGCTATCCTTATTCTGATTGCAGTTATACTTAGACTATTTAGTTATTTATTTGCAACCCAACATAACTATAACATATCTCAATATAACAACAATAAAACTCCCCCCCCCCCCCCCAAAAAAAAAAAAAAAAAAAAAGAAAAGAGGCTTAGGATTGCGGCACATTTCCCGCTCGGGATTGCTTTAGGCGTTGGTACCAAAAGCACAAAAGGGATGAGCGCTGTGACAATGAACTATTGGCGCGGTTTGATAGACGTAATTGTGTCGTATGACCCGCTGGTACACTCTCCCGTTAAAACTATAGCTTTTATTCGGGCTCAGAGACAGCAACTTGTCACTGACATCCCTCTCGCCCAGACAAATATCTCGAGTATACACGCGTTTCGCGATTACCAGAAACCTCGGACCGCCTAGACGCCTCTTACACTGCGACTCCGCGAAAGCCAATAGAGGCCCACACGTAGGCCTACACCCTCCCTTACATGTTCGCAGCACTCTGTCGGATCCGGGAGCTTGTAAATTATTTACCGGGGCGGCGGAAAGGAGTTTCGCACCTGCCGCCGTCCCCACCGCACACACACGCGTGCTATGGTGGCGTAACTCGAGAAACCGACTGCATTCTGCAATCAGCGCCCAAGGAGGATGGCTGCCTGCTCTCATGCAAAGCAAGCAACGGCGCTGTGCCGGCACCAAGATATCGCGCCGCACCGGAAAGAAGCTAGGCCCGTTGCTGGCTGCCGCCTCGAGCTAAGATAGTACCCGGCAACTACGCGCCCAGGAAAGTGTAATAATAAAGAAAACAAAACAAGCTGAGGTGGCAAATGAAAAAAGGGTTTGCAGGCAGCAGCAGCGGCAGCCACGCCATCTGCAGAAACCTAATTAGGGTATCCCCTACCGATTACTCCTTCCGGATAAGTTGGGGCGCTCGCTTTCTTGACTATTTTTTGCCTCCCGCGCGTTTCCGTCTCCTAGGTAACACATCGTGCAGTGCGGCACTTCTGCTCGCTTCTCGTATCCTTCGGGCTTACTCTCTCCTTTTCTCCTTCGCTGCAGAGGCCCAGCACCACCTTGGAAGAGAAAGTTAGCGGTAATTTCGCTAGTGGAGATGGATCTCTCTCCGGAGCGCTGCCGATGCCGCCGGCCTACAGCTCCGAGGGGGTGGACGCCGGGAGGAGGGGGGGAGGGGGACAGGCCTGGGGGACGCAAGGAAACCCCTTGATTGATTAAGATCTCGCGGGGCCAGCGCGGGAACCAATCCTGTCTAACGCCGCCATGTTGGAAACCCGGGGCTGACTTTTTCCGTCCTTTCCCGCTCATTTTGTACCAATGTTTCTTTACCCCAACGTCCGTAGCGTCGTTCTCCTTTTCGCTTGCTTCCCCTTTTTATGTGTGTGTGTGTGTGTGTATTCGTGGTGAGCGTACGCGTGTGCGGTGTAAGCGTGGATGTGCGTGCGTTTGTTCATAGGCTGCTCCGCTCGCCCCACCTCCTTCGCCGCTGCGCTCAAATCCTCGGGGGTTTCTCGAATTCTGCAGGCTGCAGCAGCGGCGCCGTATATCCCAGATCCCGCGTCGTAATCAGGGACTTAAGATATATAATACATCTCGCGATCTATCTGTATCCATCTAGATATAGATGGTATAAATATATATATATACAGCCATATAATATATCGGGACGCAGAAAGTGCGCGGGAAAGAAGAGAGACGTGGAACTTTTTAAGCCCTCTTGAAATATGGTGCGAGCTTCCGCAGATGCTGCATTTACATCGCTAGATTCTTTTTTTTCCCCCTCGAGAAGATTGTTTTTGATTTACTTTTTTAATATTGTGGGGTTTGCGGCAGTTTTGGTTTTTATCCCCCCTAACACGACGCAAGTTTCTTAGGGGGCGCCCCAATGTGCAACTCTAGACGCATGATAAACTTGGTAGCCCGAATTTCGGAAAAAAAATACGCTAGAAAAATTTCATTTGAAACAAATTAGAACCCTCTATAGCGTATACACCTGAGAAATGAGCACGGTTAACTTAGATGTGGAATTTTCTTTCTTCCTCCCTTTCTCCGTGAGGATTTTTTTTTTTTTTTTTTTTTTTTATTTTCCAGAACCGACATTCATTTTGCCCGGGCTCGAGGATCCGACTCCAGGGTCCGGAATTTTCAGACTATAAATCATGAGGGCCGAGATGCGGAGGGGTCATGCATAACGTGTAAGACCTGCAGGCTGGGCTGGCTAAAACAAAAGTACGAAAAACTCTAGCGTAGTTTGAAATGACGGATCTGGAGGTCGATCGGGGAAGTGACTCTAAGATCATAGGATTTAGAAGAATTTCTCGTTTCTTCTTCTTTTTATTGGGAAGTCTTCTATTTGCGAGCTCTCGCTGCTTCCATAGAAGTTCAGTTTAGAGTTTTCTTTTTTGTATTTTTATTATTGTCTGCATGCCTCGGTGTCTCACCCCAATATAAATGGCTACATTTTTTACTGTTCTTACGCGAAATGAAAAGAGTCCGCCTTATTTTGATGAGAGTGAAGATACAGTACACGATTATGTTTGAGCTCTAGGGTGCCAGAAGTGATATGCTATGCTGTACAGCATTTGAAGCATATACAAAACAAATTACGAATTGGCCAATGATGCCTTCCAGTCATTCCGAGTTTTGTATACGTCAGATAGTTGACCAACATCCTTCGAAGTTGTGTTGCTCGAGTGTTCAGGATACCGTGCGGTAATCAAGATGCGAGTCATTGCTGTTTTTAGGTGGCTGCTTGATTTTTTAAGCAAACTTTCAATCATCTATTTTATACATTCAACGAGGCTATTTAAAAAGACTCAGTACGCCACGAAGAAAAAACAGGAATCGCGACTATAAGTAACCATTTCAGTGCACTCGTCTGAGTGTACTGAGGTGTACCCTGACTAAAAGTCCCAGTGACGTGTGCGATACCCGGAGATGTGTGGGAGAGATGCTATATAAACGACTGTGAAAATAAAGTTTAGTAGCTGCGTTTGATACGTTTTGTGCGTTGTCCCTTTTTCGCCCGTCGTCTTCGGTTTTTCAAAAAATGTGTAACAACAACCAGCTAGCCTGCCAACTCACTTTATCTTCAATCAGAAGCACATCAATCCTCTTCACGTGGTTTACTGATTGCGTCCTGATTCCTTCCCTGGCACCTTGGAGACGGACACGTGCTAAAGACGCGTAATATGGAGGTCAAACACTGACGTTAGGACATCACGTCGGTGACGTGACAGAATGGAATAAGTGGAATTCGGAGCTTGTGTGGTTAATTCTGAGATGAAAATAGTAACATCAGAGAAAATATGGGCTATACGGTTAACACTCAACAACTCGAAAGAAAAGAAAATATTCGTTACCTTGGTGTTATTTTCTCAAGCGACTTCCTATGGAATAGCCGTATTAATTTCATTACTAAGAAGGCGAAAAGCATGTTACGATTTCTACGTCGCAATTTTTGCCATTGCCCAAAGGAATTGAAGGAAACTTTATATTTCTCTTTTGTACGTTCAGTTCTGGATTATGAATGCATAGTTTGGTACCCCCAGACTAGACATCTATCGGATAAATTAGAACAAGTGCAATATCGCGGCGCTAGATTTGTCTCAAATATTTATAGGTTCAAAGCGAGCGTCACGGCCATAAAGCAACAGTTACACTGGCAACCGCTGTCGTATAGACGAAAAGATTTAAGACTAACATTTTTCTACTGTCTTTATAATGATAAAATTTGCATCAGTAAAGAAAATTACATTCGATGTCCTTTCTACGTGTCGGAAAGAGTGAACCACCAATACAAAGTTGCAACCATTAGCTCTTGTTGTAAATCATATTTTGTTCGAACTGCATTAGAATGGAACATGCTAAACGGAAATGTGTTTCCATCTGTGTTTTCAGCTGAAATGTTCTTTCTAAACCTCTCCCTGCAATAATGCCTCCAGGGCGATGCCAGGTAACCTCAATAAATAATAAATAAATAAACATCTATTTTCGGCTTTTTAATTAGTGACTGACACTGGGCGAAACTAATGCACCTGTGTCAAAACGACTTAACGTTTGTTTAGCTAAAATAACCTACAAGCATATATGAGGCAGTCTTCATCTTTCGATCTTATTTCTCAAAAAAAAAAAAAAAAAAGGATCTCCTTAATATGTGAGCCTAAGTTAATTTATTTTAATTATTCACTGCCGTAATTTGGTCCACTATTTTGTTCTTGTGAGTTCTCTGGTGTCTGCCAAACTCCAGCATTCCAAGGATTTACATCACCACTCAAATGCGTAGAGAATAGAATCTACTTGTTTCACCACGATGACATTTCCTCAACCGTATGTGATGTAATCCTTCAAATTAGTAGATTTCTGGAAAAAAAACAAGCTAACACGAAACTGGCGGATTCACGTTATGGTCGAAAACCCTATTCATACTGCACATAAAAACATACGATTACTTTCCACGTTAACGAGTTTAATGTTCAGCTAACCCAAAGCCAGCTTTTTCGGCGACATTGCACTCAGTGATCGCTTCAGCAGAGCACTATTATCGTATTCACTGTGAAAAGAGTCGAATATGTAATTTACTGAACGTTAGTCAAACCCTTAGGTTAGAGTCAGTGCAAGAACGGGTTGCTAGAGTTGTGTATGATTGCCACCATACACTGAGAGTTTTTGTTTTATCAATATGTGCGTTTTAGACACCTTTGTGGTCTCACCTTTTTCAGATCAACTGCTTGTTCATGATATCGTGTATCTTTATAATGTGGTCAACTCAGTTATTGATAACCTCTGCTACTTAATAAGATTCCGTTTCATGTTCTCAGACAACAAAATAGCCACAGCTTTTTTTTTTCGTTTTCGATTTAGCACCTGGATCTTCACTCTCACGCATGCAGCGCAGGCATATGACTCTGATGTTGAACTCTTCGCCCATTTTAAAATGTTCAATCAAAGTGTACTTCTGCGATGATGTGGATATTGTTATAAGATTACGGGGAAAGAAAGGAGAGGAAGATGACGCGAACAAGGGCACGCTAGAAAGAGCTCTGGAACAGCCAGTGGCCAGCGGCCAGGACTGGGCGCATGGGACACGCCCCAATCCCAGACTGGGTTGCCAGGTCGTAGGCAACTACCAACAGCGGCCTGAGTAAACTCAGGAAAGACAGAATCTTTGGAGAGAAGTCACCGGCGTGTCGAGTCTTCAATTGATTTAAGACCAAAATGCAATCACGAACCCCCGCTCCACGGCGCTGCTCTATGATCCCATCCTCATATCCCTACGGGCGAAACCTCAGGGTCGTTGTAGTGACGGTCACACGCTAGTGGTTTCAGTCTTCAAACTGATCCCAACTTCCTAAATGTGGCGATTTCTTGTTCAATTACTATTTTTCACCTTTTTTTTTCTATTTTACGATACAAATTTTCTTTACTCTAGGTTTTGTCGTTAGGTTTTTTTTAACATCTCTTTTAACGTTTCGAACCTTTTTTTACTTGAATGGCGTCCTCGGCAAAACGAGATCTCTGGAATTTCAGCAAATTGCTGATTTAGAACATTGATTGGTTTAAAAACTCAAATTGAGCGAGAAAGAAACTACTAGCTGTTTGTTTCAACGGAGATGAAGATAAATTTATCTTTCTAGTATTATTGAACATGGTTTCTTTCACACGGCGATAGGATCGAACTGAGTAAACAAAGAGCTGGACAAGGTGTCGTTTACAGAGCTTGAAGAGCAACTCGAGTACACCAGGGTTGATTATGAAAACGCGAAGGGAGATAGAGCGCGGGACGACCGCGAATGAGAATTCGAATAAAAATAATGAGACAGTGTATCATTGAACGCAGCTCAGGCTCAAATGCATTGCCAGGGCCACAAGGGTAAAAGACGCCTCGCAAGATGGAGCAAATGGTGTCGCAAAGAGTTTTCCTGAGGGCACGTACATTTCGTTGATAGAGAGTGGTTCGCGCGCGAAGTTAGGTTTGCGTGCATCGTGTGTTCTAATGGTAGGGTTCACCCCAAGAAGTCAGAACAAATGCGAGTCCAGTACGACTTTATTACTGTACTGGATCCCAAACGTTGTTGGTCTGCTCGGAGGCCCAGGCTAGGGGGTAGAATCGTAATTTGCAGCGTCGACAGTATTCTGGACCAAGGAAGAGTTATATTTGGGTGTTTTATGATAACACGAATTGGATGATGACTATCGTGCTTATTCACTTTGGAGCAATGTCTTGAATGATTTGTCCTGTTTTGATATACCGGTCAGAATTATCTAGATGAAGTGTTCAACGTAATTTAATTTTATCTTTCCTTCTGATTATAAAGTTTCTGCACCGATAGTCATGCACATTTAATCGTCTAGTAGATGAATTGGATTATTTGTAGAACTAAAACGTGAAGATTTTCGGGATGAGTTTTGAGCTCTGTGTGTTTCTTATTTTTCACCTTGTTGGGGCGTGAATACGTTTGATGCGGTGTTTGGTGAAAATTCTGAACTATGTTGAGAAACACACCACCGACAGTTTGTGTTTGTTTATTATTTTACAACGGAAGCTGTTATGTGCTAGAATCTCAAAAAAAAAAAAGGAAGAAGCTTTATGGATGATAAAATATATATATATATATATATATATATATATATATCCGGTTTAAACGAGGCTCTTTTGTTCCGAATGGTCCTATCAAGTATAAATAAAAGGAGGGCGCAACCCGCGTGAGTCGGGCTTTCTTGGCATTAATAGATACTGGGGTCCTGATCCCTTGTTATCGTCTACGGTCACAGACTTATCTCAGCTAAAAGCTGGTTCACACAGACACGTTTTCTTACGTTACGTTACGTTATGAAAGCTTATGTCCAAGTCACCGGGCAAGCTGTGCTTCGTATAAAGAATGGCTAAATTCAAGGAGATAGCCTAGCACGCAACATTTTAAACACGATTGTTTCGGTGATGGCAAGCTAGGACTGTGAGTATCCGTGGCCACCAAGGACACAAGGCTCGTCGTAACGCAATATAAGAAGGTGAGCTCGGTTCAAATTTTAAAACTGGTTCGCACGCCACCATTTTCCTACGTTACGTCTAATTGACCCCGTAAGTGATGACGTCACAACATGGCGCCTGGGTCCAAACAAACCGTTGCTAGGGACGTTGCTATGGACTAATGCATGGAGACTCCACCTGAGGCTAGACTTTTGCTTACAAGTAAGTAAATAATTTTTTGTAAGCAACCTAACTTTTTGATATCTAATTACGAAGATGTTCTTGTCGTCTCAGTGTCGTATTGCAACGATGAAAGCCATTTCAGAAGTATTACACTCAGTTTTGCTTTGGTAGCAGACGACAAGATAGGTTCGCTGGCCTCTGTTGCAGCGGGCCGTAAAAGCCTCCGCAATGTGCGTTTTTTTTTTTTTTTTTGTGAAGAACTCAGTTTAGTTTAGAGGGATGAAAATGCCATAAAATCAAACCACGCCATGCAGATCAGTTACGACGACGACCTGAAGTGCATTACCGGCGTAGTGCAGATATCTGTCGAATATGTTTACTTTCCAGGCCGGCATGAGAAACAAATCGTACGCCGTCGAGGTAAGTCGTTTGTTGTTATTATGATTGAGGTTGTCAGGGTATTAAAGAATTGCATGTCTATCGCCATTTCGCACCATCTTTTTTTCCTTGGTGTACATCAAAATTTGTGTATGTGCTTTTTTGGTGAAGATCTCTATCGAACCCGCGATGCGAGTACAATATGTAATAAAGTCGCCTTATATTTTTTTTAGTTCTTTTGTGCTTTGGGGTCTTGCGGGACTCTGAAGAAACAGCAAGCATCTTTCTCCACGCGATAGTTACAACCAGGTACGGAGCACTCTCTCATAGCCGAGTCCGCAAACAAAATTTGGGATCTAGACCGATCGACTGAAGTGCTTTTCTCACGGGTGCAATGCGATCTTTTAGCAGCCGATAAACTCGATCGACTTCAGGACTTTCGATAAACCATATTTTTCATCGCACCCCACTATGAATTCTTATAAGCGTCTGAAACTCATTATATTTCAAACAGATGCAACATCAGGATATCGTCTTTATTCACGCGATTCAGACGCCGGCGCCGGCTTGGCCGGCGGGCGTGTGGCAGACGGCATACTTCTTGCATTCGTCGTCTGCTGCAGGCATCTTGAGGACCGGAAGTTGCAGTCGTAAATATTTCAGAAACAAGCGATTACCGGCACACTTCTGTCGAAACATATATGACATTCAAGCTTTCTATATCTGTGATTTTTAAAAGATTAAATCCTACTCCCGATTTTTGAACGGTCTGGTTTTCGTAGCGAAACCTAGCTACATGTATTTGTCCATAACAAAGACCCTAGCAACGGTTTGTTTGGACCCATGACGTCACACTTACGGAGTCAATTCGCCAACACATTCGTGTCTCAAATGTCGCGTGCCAAGTATACCCCCTCGAATTGGTAGCCACGCTTGATATGAAGCACAGATATTCCGGTGACTTGTACGTAAGCTTATGCAACGTGACGTTAGGAGTCGAGGCTGTGTGAACCAGCCTTTAAGAGTGCGCTGTGACGAGGCCGAGGACAGAAGGCGCCAATCTGACCTCCTTTTCTTTCGCTTCCACGAAGCTGATAAAGAGACTGCTCAATCGGAAAAAACTGTCCTCGAGGTGTGCCTCGAAAAATTGGGTTTAGAATTTAGAACGTCATGTATTGAAAGGGCTCATCGCCTTTATGCATATATGTGTCTTTAATCAACGAGTGTAGCAATTCACAGTAACGCCACTATCAAATCTAAACCAACCAATGGCTATAATTCCTTTCTCTCTTGACGTAGCCATTTCCTGGTGACGTCATCAGTTGCCCTTTGGACTCGCCATGGGTAGGTCCTGTTGTTCGCTCTGAAGAGGAAGAGTCCGCCTACAAGGATCGTCGGCGCGCTCAGCAGCTCGAATGTGCGGGAAAGCGTCGAGCAGCCGAATACGCAGCAGCCCAACGTGGTACGGCCGATGGTGTGCGTCCATCGGCTTCAATTGTTCCTCCACTCACCGACAAAGAACGTGCCGGTCTAGAGCCTCAGCGGCAACAGAAGCGGGAGTGTGAACGTCGTCGCCGGGCAAAAATGACCGACGAAGATCGGGCCGCAGATGCCAAGTGGAAACTAGTATTCATCTGACGTAAAGATAACAGCTTCGCTGGTCCTTCATCTTCGCGTGAAATAAATGGGTCCTACTTTTTTGCGCGTGTGTGTGTGTGTGAGAGAGAAGAAAAAAAGTTGTGGGTATTGTCGAAAGCAAAAGAGGGAAGGAAGGAGGGGAAGATGACGAGAACATATGCACGCGAGAGTGAGGGTGGAACAGCCAGCGGTCGGCAGCCAGGACTGGGTTGACAGGTCATAGGCGACAACCAACACCGGCTTGACGAACCTCGGGCAAGACCGACTCTTTGGAGAGATGTCTCCGACTTGTTAAACCTTCGATCGATTAAAAATAAAAAACAAGCCCAAAGAACCCCTGCCTCCCCGGCGCTCCACCACGGTCCAACTTCAATCCTAACATCCCCACTACGAAACCTCCTGGGCCGGTTTTCTCGAAGCGATGGTAAACCCATTTTGGTAAACCGCGGTGCCTAGGAAGGGAAAAGCACCTAGGTAGTGTAATAAACGGCTGGATAAAGAACAACAATAATTCTTTTTGATTGGGCAATAAGATCCGCCATCTATCGGTGAAACAAGCCAGTCATTTTTTTTAGCCTCTTTTTCCGCTGGTTGTCATCGATCTAGTATGGTATTAAGACAAAATATTGTAATGTTGTACTTGAAGACCAATTTATTTGCTTCCGATGGTACGAAGAAATTTTAGCTACTATGCTAGAGCTTGTCGACGAATATTCGAGAATATAAGAAACATTCCTTCAATATGTTTCGCCATAAACAACGCATAACTTTACCGTGTTCCTTCCAGTCTGGCAACTCCGGTGCTGTAGTCTCGTTTTTGTTCCTTGCGAAGCACGTTTCTGCGATTCCTGGTGATCTCAACTGTTTGCACTCTCTTCCGTTTGCCCAACCGATCCACCGGTGACGAGAAGCTAAGCTTTTCGTCACCGTTGAATTGCTGGCCACCGGGGATATGTAGAAACCTCGATGCTGTCGGAATACTGTCGGCGCACTGCTAACAAAAAACAGTACAATGTCCCAGCTGTTCACCCGGAACGAAGACTTTATTGAGGATAACCCCCTTTCTCCGCAAAGTAATCGTTGCTCACGAGTTGGCGTGCATAGTGTAACAAATTAAACGTCTTATTATAAATATATACCAACACTCGTTTGCAAAACATTTTGTTTTACTCACCATAAAAACACTTGCAAGGCTTATGTACCGTCATATGTGTTGGATCCCGGACTGCTGAAGAGTGATGCGTTCGCGGAATGCTGGCGTCGGTTAGTTTAGTAGTCCCTCTGAACTATCGCTTTGCTTGACGTGCTAATGGGTTGATGGTGCGTCATTAATATAACAGCCGGATCGAAATGAATGCTCAGCAGAACCAAGCAGAACTATTAGCACTCATTAAGCGACGCCGCGGCCATTTTGCTTCTAGGTACTGCTCCTCCCTCGGCGCCCCTGCTCTTCGATTCACGTGACCTAGAATTCCCCCTTCTAGGGACAATAGTTAACTTGAAACCACGGTTCGCGTTCGAGAAAACGGGCCCTGGTCGTCGTAGTGACGACAACACTGCTACTGGTCTGAGTCTTCGAACTGATTCGGACTTAATAAATATGTCAATTTCTTCTTTACTTTTTTCTATTTTCGGCATTTAGCTTTTTTTTTGTTTGCTTTATAATACAAATGGCCGTTTCCCTAGGTTTCGACTCCCGGTTTTCTAAACATCTTTCTTAGCGTTTGGAACGTTCACATTACAACTACTCATGCTTCCTTGCTAGTTATATTTTCTTTTGACTCATGCACGTGCAGCTTGTTCCAAGGCTTACCAGTTGTTTGAAGGCGCAATAAAACACGAAATTGATTAATTGATATACTCTTTATTTGACGGCTGTATACGAGTTCTTTAAAATCTTACACCTTTGGTTCCCTTCGGTTTAACCGTGCGCAACCTTGAAGGGGAAGTTGCTCTGCGACTCCAGATTTTTGTCCAGCCAATTGCATCCTATAAAAATATTACTCTTTTTCTAGTCAAAAGAGTTTTAGTATATAAATAAACGAATACATATGCAATAAGGTAGCATCTTTCTATGAACAAAAGGACCACATACTACCAGTCTTGGGTTAGTTACTTTCGTAAACGAATTACAGTTACAGTTACTTTCATAAAAAAGTAACAAAGTTACACCGTTACTTTTACTTTAACAAAAAAATAGCTGGGTACAGTTAAATTTACTTAAAAAATAACGGCATTGCATTTGAATTACTTTTACCGAAGATGAACAATTAAGAAAAGTTTATTGCATGAGGCAAGTAAAGTTGACGCAAGTCGAACATGGCACTTGAAATGACGGAAGACATCATTTGTAAAATGAGAGGAATTACTGATTGTACTCGTTTAATGATATCTTAATACTTAACAAACTTTGAAAAGTAACGACAAAAGTAACCTCGTTACTTTCATCGTTACTTCAGAAAAAGTAATATAACTACAGTCGCAAGTCACGGTTCGTTGCTGCTAAAAGTTACTTATAAAGTAATCAAGTTACGGAAACGAATTAGAGTTAACGCGTTACCGTAACGCCTTACGTATGGTACTGAGTTTTCGGGAACCGTTTTTACACATCCCATACGGCATGATGGGCCCTCCGGTACGAACTGCGCATGCGCCACCACAGAAGACACGCATATGCGCTTTGCGTACCGGAGGGCCCAATCCTACCGTATCGGATGTGCAAATACGGTTCCCGAAAACTCTCTAGTAACGCGCTACTATGCCCGAGACTGCATACCACATATGGACCCTTAATTCCCGGTCAATTACACACTCCTCTGCGCTCAAAAAGGAAAATGGGATTCTTTGTTCCCAATGGCATTTGTAGTGATATACTCTCACAAATGCCGTTTTGGACTCAAAAAAACTTAGAGGCTCATGTTTTTGGAAATTTAAATGTTATTTTCTATCCAAATAAAGTGAAGACAGCAGGTCTTGACTTTATTCTTTTAAAACATTATTTTCAAAACTAATTTATTTTTCATTTTCCTTTTCCCGCTCTAAATGCTAGACGATTTCCTTTGACCCTCCCGGTTTAATATAAATACGCGGAATTTACTGTACTACGGAAGAGCGAAAGGAAGTCATTGTTCTCGAAATAGCTTGATGTGTTAAGGGGTTCGAATTGAAAGATACGACACTTTTCAGTGTCGCTTCAAAGTTTCCAGTTCTTTGAGGAAATTTAGACGTTCGTGTGCGAGCCTGGTAGTGGAATGTTATGCTATCACCTCCCGTTGTGCATCAGAAAAACATCGGTTCCGCAGAATGCTGAACGCACTTCTCCGACCGCTCTCTATTTGTTGGAAAAAGGTGTGGTTTATATATATATATATATATATATTTTTTTTTTTAGGTGGCCTTAGCAAAGAGCTAAAGGGAGGCAGTTCCCTTTTTGGAACATTGCGAGGTCTCAATGTATTCAGTGTTTCTTTTAAAATAATGTTAGAGGGAAAAGACACTGACGCCTGTCTTAGCTGCCAAAAAAAAAAATCTTTCCTTTTATATTTTTCACTTCGTACATAGTTCTTTCGAAAGAGCTACACGAGGCCTACAGCGCTCAGCAAGAGCAAATGGGAACTTATTGGGGTCCCGAAACTTTCATTTCCAAGCTCTTGACATTGACAGAGAAGGTTGAAATTAAAAAAAGCGCCACGCCGCAACACCGAAGTAAAGGCGCGCCGCGAGCTCTCTGGCTAGGAATGTGCCAAGGAGAAGCGGGTCGGAACCCTTCACCTTTTCATTTTGTTACATCATCATTTATTTTCTCTAAGCAAGCAATAAAACATGGATCTAAGAAAAACTCCCAAGGCTTCTGATGATTTACGTGACTGGCGGGACGGAAAATGGAACGCGCAGCGAACGGAGTACACCACATTTCCAAACTATTACGACGCAAAGGAGAAAGAAGAGGGGCAAAAGAAAAACTGAGATAAAACACACCCCTTTCTTTCCATCCACAGCGCGTACACGCTGTATTTCTCTCGGTGCGTATAGTAGCAGGATCTCATGTTACTTTCGCTGAACGTAGATTGTTCCTTCGTCGGCAGGAGTGGCGAAAGTTGCATGTCGAGCATTCTGAGCTGGGACCCCGGGCCCCGCATACCAGTGTCCGTAAACCCCCCAACCCCCTCTCCCCACGAAGATCGACTACCGCAATAACTGGAGACTCGCTCGCCATGAAACAAAAGGCTGCGGGGCGACCCAGGCCTGGCTCTATGTATGCCCACATGTGTGCGCCCCTGTGCGTCTGTGTGTTCCGCTCGCGAAACTTATTGTTTTGGAGAAACTTCCCAAGAATTCGGCTGGCCCGCCGTCGAGGAAGTTATGTGGAGTGTCGGAAGCAGAAAGGGAAAGCGAGGGAGGTGTACACCGCCGTGCTTGGCGGAGCAGGCTGAAAGTGTGGGGAAAATGGGAGAACAATGGGATGGACACTTAGAGAAAGAAAGAGCAGATTAATTGTTGTCAGAGCGTCGTCGTGGGCTTGTCGTAGATCTGTCGTGAAAGGGAAATTAAAGAAACGCGTGTGGGTCCGAGATTAATCTTTCCCGAGGTCATACGCTGAATTCATGTGATTCTCAAGAAGCTCAGCGAATGCCGTCACCGAGCCACCAAAAATTCAGATTAAAATGTCTTCAAGAACAACTTCCCCCGATGCATTCGTTTTCTCTTTTTTTTTTTAACCTTATTGCCCCCCCCCCCCCCCCCACCCCTAAGAAGCCAGATTTAAAGGCGTTGCGAACCATCCTATTGGTGACTTCTAGAAAGGGTTAAATTTAACACTAGATGCGTAAATTCTGAAAAGGACCACGTCGCGAGTGGTCAGTTAAAAAAGGAAGGAGAAACTTGCCCCGTAGAAAAAACATTAATTTGGATACTAACCTACGAATTTACAAAATACAACGTGTCAACAATTCAATACTTATCAGCAATCCTGAGTTTCTAAGGGACCTATTGCACTACGAATTCTCAGAATTTCAAAGACCGAATCATCTGCGCGTTCGTCCATCTACAGCCAGCAATAACGTCACATATTTAGTTCTTCAAAACACATTATTCGCCTTTTAGGGTGTAATCCAGACGCTTGACATGGCATTCGTGATATTCTTTTGAGAGAGATGTAAGCTGGGCTAAGAAGTGCCTTTGCGAGAAACAATAAACTTTCATCAGAACCCTATCGAGCAGCATTGGCGGTCGCCCTTCTTATTCGGTGTTTCAACGCGTGATGTGCAATAGGGCTTGAGCAACACCCCCTAGATAAGAAAGCCTGCATTTTGCTACGTCACTATAAAAAAGGCAACCGGAGGAGAGAGATTGGACACGACTAAGTTTTCAGCGTTCTGCTAAGATTCGTGTTCTCACTGTTGGGATAGGACTCCTCGCCCAACATTTACGCCGCAGTCATGCTCAATCTGTGGCCTACGGTGGCGTTCTCTAGTGCAGCAGGAAAATTCATCACTTAGGCTTTCTTATCTAGGAGTTGGCCTGAGCCCGAAAACAAGCGCCGGCTGATGCAATGATGGAATCAAAATCCGTTCCGAGCAGTGACATATCACTTAATTCCGATGAGTGTTTACGACTACAATGAATATGGTCACCTCAAATGACTGAAGCAGCGGCTACTATTCTCACTTTCGCCTTACGGTGGACCGGAGCAGGCGCTACGAGTCATCCTAGATAATCCAGCGCAGTGAAAATACCACCTCTCCCCCTCATGCATCCTCCTCTCCCAAAGGTCAGGCGGCATTCCCGAGGCATGACTTTGGCCTCGAGTGCTCGCGCCGTCCTCCGCGGTCCATCGTGGTGAAACGGAGTATAGATGGCGGAAGGCACCGTCCGATTCAAAGACATCAGTTTTATCCTAGCATCCATTGGAGCTGTGCAAAAAACGCACCTGTATAAAAATCATGTGTGCACATGCAGTTCACTTATCTACCAGACTGCCTAAGCGCGGCAGTCTCCTCCCCCGCCCGCCGCCCCCCCCTTTCTCACCCCACGCACTTAGCCCCCCCCCCCCCCCCCATAGATGGAAATTAATCGCGAAACTTAAAACGATTTTCTTATCCCCTTATTCAGATTTGATGCGGGCAAAAGGATATAAAAATTTTGCAACTGTGAAGTGGTTCTCGACCCCAAGCTCTAGGTTGCGCTGTTAAAATATGACTTTTGCGACGATGTGTGAGGGAAGGTCGCTGAAATGCGACAGAAAGAAGCGATAGCACGTTGGGCTTCGAAATTCCCCGCAGAGTCATTTTGAATGGAAGATGCGCGGACTTTCAGAATTTGAAACCGCACTTGAATGTGTTATGGGGCTCCCTCCTTCTTCATCCCTAGAAGCATCAGTGTCCTTCAGTGGTACAGCTGTGGTCGCACCTGTCTTGTGGCAGCGCAGTTCACATTTTAAATCATAGCTTAGGATTATTGAGAAACGAAAATATATTACTCGGGTACAGCACGTGCTAGACGAGCGAACCCAATAGTTGCATAATTTAATGCTAACGCCGTTTGCTTACGCGCGGCGGTTTTTATTAACAACTCAAATACATACTGTTGGTTTACTTAAACTAACAGTAGTTTTGCGATTTAATTGACTAAGACGTGAGTTCTGAATCAAGGATTCTTAGATTCAGAATTACCAGAATTTGTGTTTTGAATTCTTTAAATTCTACTTGTTCTGGGGACGAAATTTTAAGTGTCGGTTTAACCTGATTGCGACTGTTATATGCAGCCCTTTCATCGCCAAGACGTATAATGTTTGCAAGATCTCTTCTAAGCGTCAGGTCATGCCTCCATTTTCCAGAAGAAAGTGGAAGGGTTATCTGCAGAAGATTTGTTCAGTTTTCCTTGTACTTTTACTAAAATCCTGCGTGAATATTTATTTTCACGATTATCAACACTTTGTAGAAAACACCATAAATCTGTACGGCTTCTCTAGTTATATATTTTTCAAAAGACATTATAAATGAGAACTTTCAAAAGCTAAAAAAGCAACAGCGCCATACTGAAGACAATGACGGCGTGAAGATATCTTTAAGGTTCATCTGCGAAAAAAAAAACACAACAAAAAAAAAAAACCCGACTTGTGGTGCCAGATTAAGTCGCTTAATGCTGCTGCCGAATATGTTACATTATTCACAATGAAACCCGAGTTTCTTCCTCGAATATTACAAAATCAATTACAAGTAGGTAATCCCGGCGGAAGATATCAAGCTTAATTCGTACCAATTAAGCGATGGAATTTAAATCAGGCAATACCAAAATTGCGAGCACCTTTCTTATCTGTCTTTGGCAAAGACAAGGTTGCTTACAGGTTCAGAATACTAACTACAGCAATTTGCCCCTTGCTTTCTTTAATCATTCTGGAAACTGGCACGCTAGACTTTGCGGAATTTCCGCAAATTTATTCGTGTGTCAGATACGGCAGCGTAGCACGCTATATAGCCTCTGCAAAGCTTCTCCCCAGAACACTTACTTTATATGATTTTATTAAAATGTAGCTAAGCGTGATGTCGGTGCCTTATAAATTATCCGGAGCAGAAACACATCACGCATCCTGCTTATTAACTCGTAAATTGTTTTTGTTCACGAAGATGCTTGGAAGTTACGCTTTTTTTTGTTTTACATGAATCGATGGTGATGGGAAATGCGCAACGTTATTTTTGATCGCGTGTGAATCGTACCTCCGACTCACCAGCTGCGGTGCCAGAAAAATGAGGTCTGACGGGGTTGCTCCCAGCATTTATGAACCTTGAAGATTAAAAGGCAAGAAAATCACTCAGTTATAATTTCATGCCTTTAATGGGCCATTTGTCTTTTCGATGCGAGTGGAAAGAATACGATATACCCTCTCTTACTTTTTTCTTTTATTAAGATAAATATCGCGTTTGCTTTCACATACATCAAAGCTAGTTATGTTCGAAATTATTATATATTTATCATAGCAAAATCTGAACATGAATGTCATACAAAACTTATGGTTTCGTTTTTTTTGTTTTTACGAATAAACATCAGACGTTGATTGGTCTGCGAAAATTGGCGAAAACCAAACTGTCTCAATTTTAGCTGCTTGTATAATTTGAACCAAATTTGTGGAAGGTTTGTGTGACTTTCGCTTCCACCAGTAAGATTTTGTGATGGTGCTGCCCGTAAAAAGAGATAGATGAATTATCTGTGTAATGCCACGACGAGCGGCTTTTTGTGCTACTTTTTATGTTATTAATTATATTCCTTGCAATTAAAGCGCATTTGCGACGAACGTTATAAGGGTTACACGACCATATTTGATTAAAAGTGTTTGATAGAATGTCCTAACAGAGTAGTGAGTTAGAATAAAACCAAAGGAACCCCAGCTACAAAACAAAAACTTGCAAACATAGAGAGCCAAATTTGTAAACTCTACAACTAAATGATTGCATTAAGCATATCTACAAGTTTACAGTGTAGGCAGATGAAATGAAAGGTCATGAAAATATATCAATGTGTACATTTGAATGGTTGTTAACAAAAGTTTACTGGGGTTTGATTCTAATTTGATGACATTGTTGTGATCCATGAGTTTATATCTTCCTCACGTATGATTCATACTGATCAATTGTCCACTGGAAATATAAAATATTTCTAGTGAACATCTTAAAAAGCTTGTGTCTGTGTTTTGAAATGCTTTCTCTTATTAGCTTTGCACTCCTTGAAACTGTACCACATGCAAGTGGATGGCTAGCACCTGCATGGGGTGACGTAACTGTGTTAAGGCCCTGGCAAAAACATTTTTTTAAATGTACAGTTTTTCCGCTATTGACAATCCTTATTAAATCGCTTTTAAGCATTTTTAGCCTACAGACAATAATTTTTTTGTATTGAAAAATCCTCACCCTGACCAGACCCCCAGTTTGCGGGATAATTGATAAAACCTTCAAAAAAGGCTGGAATATTTGACCCCGAAAGCGTTAAAAACTTTAAAGTGCCTTTATGCTTGTATTTTACACCCGAAGGTAAACTGTTGTTATCTCTTTTGGAAAGAAGGACACATTACAGAACAGTGTGTTATGGTGCCCCATTCTCAGCAGAAACATCTACACTCAAGAAAAAAGGCTGTCAAAGGGTGTATTCTTACACCCTTTGTCCCATATAATACACCCCAAAACTTCAATTCGACGTACAGCGCCCTACAGTCAAACAGACGGCCCGAAATTTTACGAGGGGCTTGATAGCCGTGTGTTACAACTTATTAAAATAGCTAATGAAAGTTTTACTGACAACAAGAAAGATAATCGGGGTTTTCTCTGCCCTACTGCAAAACCTCGGTGTTTTCTTTATGTGGTCTTTGATACGTACTGTAGCTATTTAAAATGTTGTACCACACGGCTATCAAGCCCCTCGTAAAATTTCGGGCCGTCTGTTCGACTATAGGGCGCTGCACGTGGAATTGAAATTTTGGGGTGTATTATATGGGACAAAGGGTGTAAGAATACACCTTTTGACACCCTTTTTTCTTGAGAGTGTACAGCAATGAGTGTCTGGGGCGCACTTATCTTATGGAAGTTTCCCGACGCGGCGACCATGTCTGGTCACCTCAAAATGTTACCTCGCTCATCTAGAAGTAGATGGTTAAAGCGGAGATATGGCATAGGTTAGACGTGCTACATTGATTATACCCTTTAAGTATATTTTTTGTGGAACCCGGACATATCATGTCAGTAATATCGATACCAATGTACACAGCTGCGCAGACCACGTTTTTGCTCTGAACAATAAGCATGAGCTTTCGGTAGTTAAGATGAAATTCTTCAATATCAGATGATGAAAACCTCGGCTTCTTCGCCACTATTGCAATTTAGACAGGTTCGGCAATCGAGAGCACGGAAAGAAACAACTGTAGTGAACAGCCGGCGCGTGAAGAGGAAGAAGAGACGAGCGGCGCGAGAGAGTTTCGGAACGACGTTTGTCCCGGCTACACAACTTGGCCGCTTAGAGCTTTTTAAATGTATATAGGTATTGAATATTTATGTAGTCCTCACGCTACATATTTACTGCATATAAATATCTAAAATGCTCTAAGCAGCCAAGTGGCGCAGCCGGGTCGAACGTCGTTCCGAAGCTCTGTCGTACTGCTCGTCATAGCAGTGCTGGTATCACCTCCGATATGGGAACGCTGCTTGCCATTGCCGACAGCCATGCCCCTTCTCGGAAAACGGAATGGACACACGCTGAAGGCACCATATGTCAAGGGCCCTACATCATCAAGCCGCCTGTTTTACGTGACCGACCGCTCAACAACTGTTTGTTACCTTGTAGACACTGGCGCCGAGGTCAGTGTAGTCCACCCTACATCAAAGGATCACCGATATCAACAAGAAACTCCCCCGCTGCAAGCGATGAATGGATCCACAATAAAATCCTATGGAGAAAGGTCACTGACTTGGAATATCGGTCTCCAGCGGACATTTCGTTGGATCTTCATGATCGCTGACGTGAGGCAGGCCATCATCGGGGTGGATTTCTTACGACGATTCGGTCCCATTGTCAATTTGCGGCATTACCAACTCATGAATACCGATAAGTGGCTTCGCGTTTAAGTGTTAGTATCCAAGACACCACCTCTGAGTCCTTTTCGTCCATGTGCTAAGACCGACTCAAAGTCGACTCCCTGGCCCTCAACTGTACACATGGTGCCAAAAAAGGGGCGCGACTGGCGACCATGTGGGGATTATCGGCTTTTTAACCAAGCTACGGTTCCCGACCGCTACCCTATACCCCACTCTCAAGATTTTGGCGGATTACTCCAGGGTGCTACGATCTTCAGTAAAATATACCTCGTTAAAGCATGCCACCAGATTCCTATCGAACCCGAAGACATTTCAAAGACCGCAGTCACAACTCCTTTTGGATTATACAAGTTTCTGCGAATGCTTTTCGGCCTTCGCAACGCAGCTCAAACCTTCCAGCGGTTCATAGACCAAGTGCCGCGTGAGATGTCTGCTTCGCATATCGGGACGACATCCTGATTTTCGGCACCATGCACGCCTGAAGAGTATGCCAGCCACCTTCGGCAACTGTTCACATGACTGACAACGTATGCCTGATTGTAAATACGACGAAGTGGGAGTTCGGTGTCAGGGAGCTCGATTTTCTTGGGCGTCACGTCGATTCTCAGGGAATCCAACCGCTTCCTGACAAGGTGGCAGTAATTCGCAGTTTTCCACGACCAGCAGCAGCAAAAAAGCTCCGACAGTTTCTTTGACTCGTCAACACCGCTACAATGGACGCAGAAAGAGGAGGACGCGTTTTGAGCAGTGAGAGAGGCCATCGGAAATCTCGCCATGTTGATGCGTCCCAGAAGTGACGTACCCATCTCTCATATCCTCGACGTCTCAGACACCGCAGTCGGGGCTGTCCTGCAACAACTGCGGTGGCTTGGAACATCTGGCATCTTTTCGCATATTTTTTCGAAGGGTCTAAATGTTACTGAAGTTCGCTACACTACATTTAGTCGACAGCTTCTTGCCATTTACCTCGCCATACTACATTTTCGACACTTCATCGAAGGCCGCCAATTTTATGTTCTCACTGATCAGAAACCCCTCACGTTTGGCATTAACGTCAAACAACGCTGCACATACACCTCGTGAAGTATGACACCTTCTCTACATATCAAAATTTACTACAGATATTCGATTCGTGAAAGGTTCTGACAACACTGCAGAAGATGCACTTTTCATGCTAGCCGTCAACCTCTGCATCTCCGACTGTGCCCAGATATCCTACACGTTACTTACGGCAGCCCTGCGAGAAGACTCGGAACTCTAACAACTACGAACATCATCTAAAATACTCACCTTCGAGGGCATCGAGATGAAGGTTTTTTTGTCACTGTGGCCTGCGAGATGTCCACTGGCCTTTCCAGCCCGTTTTGTACCCCTAGCATTTCGACGCAAGGTTTTTGATGCTCTCCACTCACTGTCTCATCCCGGAATTTGTGCTACACAACGACTTGTGGGATCTGGGTTCATTTGGCCACGCATGAACACAGACATGCGAGAGTGGACGAGAACATGCATTCAATGTCAACGCAACAAGGCTCAACATCATACTGTGACCCCGTTGACCGCCTTCAACCCACCTGACGCGCGATTCATCCACATTCATGTCGATATTGTCCGCTTCTCCCATCGCACGACTGCCGTTACTCGATGGCCAGAGGTGGCCCCCATGAAAGACGTAACAGCACAGACTGTCGCCCGCACGCTCATGGATAAGCCAATTTGGCGTACCCGAGACCATCACCACAGATGGCGGACGACAATTCGAATCGTTGCTGTTCCACAGTTTGTCTCAGCGGTTGGGCGCACACCACATACACACTACCGCCTACCATCCGATGTCCAACAGGATGGTCGAACGTTTCCACTGGCAGTTGAAAGCGGCCTTTAAAGCCCAAGATAAAACACTTCCGTTGACAGACACCCTTTCCTTGGTTATGCTCGGCATCCGCAGAGCGTTCAAAACCGATCTGAAATGTAGCGCAGAGAAGTTGGTATATGAGACGTCTCTTCGCATACCACAAGAATTCTTTCACAAAGCCACCTATCGCCCCGATGTCAGCGCGGAAGATTATGTTCATAGGTTGCGGCTCCTGACGCAGGACTTTCGGCCTGTATCTTCACGAGTTCCTTCCACACGGAGCACTTTCATCAGTAGTGATCTCCCAAAGTGCAAACACGTTTTCCTTTCGAAACGAAGGCGTCAAGACGCCATCTCCAACCTCAATTCGAAGGTCTGTTCCCCGTTAAACTGGGAGATACAAAGACGTTCACGATCCTTGTTAAGAACAAAGAAGTTGTGCCTATCGACTGAGTCAAACCCGCCCACCTGTACTCAAAGGCAACACCGCCTTTCCCACCTCCTTCTCATCAAACCTCGACGAACTGTTAAAAAAAAAAAAAGAAAGAAAAACTATGCGTGACACTGTTGTTCTTCGCTTTAAAAAGAAAACACTTGGCCGCTGCGCCTCCAAGCTATAGGGGGGGGGGATATTGTAGTGATTAGCCGGCGTGAGAAGAGGAAGAAGAGACGACCAGCACTAGAGAGCTTCGGAACGACGTTTCTACCGGCTGCGCCACTTGACCGTTTAGAGCTTTTTAGATGTATTCATATGTATTAAATATTTATTTAGTTCGCACTCGACACAACAAACAATAATCCTACATGTAATCGTTTTCATGCCATTACTGCCGTTGTCCTGAATTATACCCACAGGTTAATATAACGGAATCTTTCCAGGCGTCATAAATTCAATAAGCACCATTAATTCAATCGTATTAGGCGTTACTAAAGTCTGCGTGTCTTAACCGCTCTGGCATGCATGACCTCGTGTCCGGGTTTTGAGGAATCTGAACAACGAGCAACGTCCTCGTCTGGCTCTTACCCCCGTAGCTCTCAAAATTTGTGCAAAAATGGAGTCTTCTCAAATCGCATTCTACACCAAAGGGACACCAGAAAACAATAATGGATGTATCACTGCTGGGTCATTTCCCTACACGGAACCGGAATGCTTTTTTTCTTTTTGTATACCCTGCAGCTCCGTCAGTGCCCTCAGCAGTGACCGGGAACGTTAAGCAGGTATCGACACTCTGCAGTAGACACCACGTCAGTACACCGTAGCCCCCGTAGTTCGCCGCGTGCCACCACGTTTCCTTCTCACGCTTATTCAAGACGGCGCCATTACCCGCGTGTCTGGGTAACGGCGCCGTTCTCGGCGGTGTCGAGAAGTGGCAGTGCTTAATGAGGGTCCCCCGGCGCTGTCCTTTTGGGCCAGATGGACGCCCAAACCGGCAATCAGGGCAGGTCTTTCGAGCACGGGCAGCGCCCTGGGTGGCCCCGCTTGTGGAGCGGGCCTCACGCGCCTCAGACGGCCGCCGGGACCACCCTTGGGTACGCGTCTTCGCTCCTGCTCGAGGCGGCAAACGACGACGCTGTGCGGTTTCCGACTACGCCCTTGTGCCACGTAAATGACGTATTCATGAAAAGCAGATCGCCGCAAATGACAGCCCGTGCCAAGACGAGTGTTGACGTTCGAGGGCGAGAAGGTGCCCGACCCGAGTACCGACATTGTTTCTGCCGAATGGCTCGGGCGGGAATGGTGCTAAAAGTGCGTGGTTTTGCTTCCTGGTGAGCTTGGCTAATGTTTGCTTAGATTTTCGAGATACGGAACTTTGCTTTGAAGGCTGGGCTGTTTTGTTGTTGACCGCGGCGGCCATGGTTCTGGTGATGGCTATGATTTGGAATATGTGGAATGTAAAAGTCTACGAATTAACGCAATTACGGAGAAAGAGTACGCAAAAGAAAAGCTAAGAGAAACTCTACATATTTCAACCCAAGTGAAAAAGGCTAACTAAACATGCTAACGAGAGAGAAAAAAAGACAAAGAAAGAAAAAGAAAGGGAGAGACCAATTATTTTATGGGGAATCATTGGTTCAGTATGCACGTCCTTCCAAGACGTCTTGACTGCATCGATGGCAAAATATAGTTCCTTTACATTACTACAATATTGCAAGCTTTTCTTCCTTCTTTTTATTGTTGCTAATTTGACTGCCTCCCCTTTCACTGGGTAACCGTAATAAATATTCTAAGGCACTGTCCAGCAGGGAGGGGTGTCGCACATTAAAACTTGTCATTCAGATACATGAATACAAAAATACATGGTACTGGTGCGCAGCTGCTTTTCTTTTGCTTGTGCTGGAATCACTTTGCCATATAGTATTTCAATTGTAAATCGCTCCAGTTAATGAACGTGTCGTGAATTCCCCTTTTATACTCTATCCTCAGTGTTAGAATTCCACTCTATAATTTTATAGGCTGTTGATGATAGATACTACTTAACAGGTGATGTAATGAGTGCTGTAAGATGTGCTCAGGGACGGGCAGTACTTCAAGTACTTTGTGTATTTTGCATTTGTATTTAATTACAAATTGGGTAATGTATTTGGCGTGTGAATTTAAATACTAAAACGTGGGTATTTCAAATAAAATTGTAATTAAATACAATTTTGTGGGCGAAATTATATCCCTCAAATTTACTGTCACTGTCCAGAGCAGTAAGATAACTACGTTCTGCACCGAATACAGTGTCTCTCAATCAAGCACAAGCGTCCAGTGACTTTGTGATTACGGTGCTAGTCCAGGGTAAGAATAGTGACGAAATCGACGTTCACAGGCAGACTGGCTAATTAAGTGCCCGTGACAACTTGTCATGTTTTCCAGCCTGATTTCCATCCATATTTTTTTCTGGAACACTCTAAACGCACGGGTCGTCCAGATTTTCGTAACTGGTGCTAGTTGCAACAATAAAAAATGCTCTAGCTAGTGCTGCGCGTCTTGGTCGTCTCGGTTCTTTGTTGGTCATACCAAAATGTAATCGACAAAAAAAGCTGCTTGAAGCTCTGTACTTTTTTCACCTGTTACGTCCAAGCTGATTACATTTTTTTTTATTATATTTTTATTGCGTTACCAGAGCCTCGCACACTAACTTCCAAGTGTGCGATGCTAAATTAAAATAAGATACACAGAAACCCGTTACAGGTGCCCTGAAGTCGGTGACGCAAATTTTGAGGAATGTATTTGGAAAAATATTTGGAGGAGACCAAATAAATTTGATTATACTTGTATCTTGTACTTAAATGTTTTTTTTTGAAATTTAATTAGATATGTAGTTAAATACATTTTTGACGAAGTATTTTGTATCTGTATTTCCATACATATTTGCATGTATTTTGCCCATCCCTGGATGTGTTATACGTTAAATACCAATGAACTTAACAAAAACGGAATTGGTGGTCCAGTGTAATAGGTTTAACGCAGCGCAGCTCAGTGAACGTGCAACGAAAGCACGCGCTTCAGAATCCAGGTATCCTTCTTCACCCCGGTCCGCTTGGATCATAATAGGCATCGTACCGACCTGAGGTCGTTTGTGAAACTGCATGATGGAGCTTAAAGACCGCAGACTAGCAGCAGTACCGCACTGACTTAATTCCCCGTCAACAGCTGCACTCTTAGTAAAACGGGTATGGATAGTCCTCCCTTGGGGGAGGAACGGTCTTGTAACCTATGTTCCTTTAGAAGGGAGAAACTTTCGTCCCTGAAGCAGGGGAGGATAGTTCCTCCGTCGCCTGCATCTCATTATGGCGTCCCTGAATCGAGCAAATCGAGCTCAATAAGGCTTAACGAGGACGCTACGTCTCTTGTACGAGACGAGAGGAGCAGAAAATAAAAGCGTAACACGAGCTTTCCGCGAACTGTGTTTACGTCCGAAGCCAGATCCCCCCCCCCCCCCCCCCCCCCCCAGGTACAGAAACTTGCGTTTCGAAAGCAGTCACTCATCTTCTCGTCGACAGCACTGCAATGTTAAACGGAGACAACCGATATCCAGTTACTTTGCGCACTTTGCGTCTTACCTTTGGTGTTCCTCGAGTCACAATTCCTTCGTCAACCGCACTTCACAGAGTATGGCAAACTCAATCCGCGAAACCAAAAGCCGCTCTCCAAAGAACAAACTCGAAGCCGCTGTTTATCATGTAGCGTGAAAGAAGGTTAAATCGGTTAAATCGCTTGCCACCAGATGGCAGGGTCAAGCAGAGTAATTGCAACTAGGTGGCGCTAAGTACCGCCCAATTCATGTTCTACAAAAACATATTTCCTCAGGCCACTATTGCGCCTGGGGGATCCTCTACTATACCCACATCACGCATACTACAAGTATCAGGTGAACATACGTTGCGCACATACACATGCATGGCAGATACACACATCAATATAACGGCACACCACACTAACCCGAACACTACACCCATGCTCTGCGTTTCCGTCTTTTATAGTGGTCGTTTTGAACGTACACTGTTAGCAAGTGCCGTGTATTTGGTGAATATTTGGGGTGAAAAACACGCTATTTACACAAATTACCATAAATTTACACGATGAGTAACGGATAATACGTTCAGATATCATGCGAGGTTGTAAAAAACGTGTTTTGGTTCGGTCATACACGCATAACCGTGTAGCCGACCTCGATAACACGCATCGCCTCCGGCGACGACCGCGGCATTGCCGGCTATCGAAGCACCGGAATGCTTGGGGACACACTTAGAAAGGACCGTCGAGACAAATGCCGCGGAAAGAAACGTCTCGGAAACAGATATGCACAAAAAGCAATTACGCCATGTCGCGGGACGTTGGCGAAACCCGCGCTTACCGTGGCTCGCCGCCATTTTCTGGTCGATGGCAATGCGGCTTCCCTCATGTCGCCCATGTTTGCATTTAGTTTAGGGCTCTTGATAATAGTTTCTTACACACCACAAATAAAGTCATGGGTTCAATTATTCGTTCAAAACAGTTAAAATGGATATAAAAAGCGTGTCTTCGATGTGAACACGTGAGATTGCAGTTGGTTTCGTTTTTGCTTCAACCTTCAACTGCTTCAACTGCAAGCGATCTGGCCGATCTGGCCATGGCGCAAGCGCAACGTCGATGTACGGTGGAAGCAAGAGCCGGTTGGCTTTCGTTCTTTTTGTTTGACCGGAGAAATTTCTGGCAGCCGCTATTGTTTTGGTTTGACGGGACGCGAGAAGCTTCGCATAGAGCTTCGCAGTTTGCGAGCACATAGTGAAGACATGACCGGAGAAGTGCCCCTGTGATGTTCCCGGAAGACGGAAAGTACCATTCGTCGTGTGCGCTTTGAAAGCGAGGGGAGTCACAGGGTCCACGAGTGCGCAACCACAAGCCAAGGTTCACGACAGCGCTGCGTTCTTCGGCGATCTCGTTCTGTTTGGGGCAACACGGCGATGCGAGAAAGGGCCGAAACGTTCTTGGTGTGTGGTGCGGTGCTTGTAGGTAGAAACCCGCACTAACGCGGAGCTCATATTGGTTTTTGTGGGGTTGCGTTTGACGGGTTTAGCCCCGTCAGCTGATCCGGTCCAGCTGGTCGGGGAGGACGCAGCGAGCGTTCTTAAAAGTAAATCTTCCTTCGTTCCGTTTAAAAATGTGGAAGACTCCCGACGCATACCGTGAGTAAAATGCTGCGGACGTTTTCAACAAAATTACGTCGTTTTAATTGAACAAGGGATTTCGGATAGTTTCCCTAAATCTGCCGTTTCTATGCTTCGTGTCGTTAGACTGCATTTGCACAGCGACGTGTTCGCACAGCGACGCACACCGCTCGAGTAGATGATTCGGTCCCGCAAACGACCGGTTATACAGAATTTCAGGGAAACTTAAGTCGCCACCGATGTTTTCCTGTAAATCTCGTGTGACTCGTGTGAGTTTGTTGCGCTCATCATGCGGTGGGAATAAACTAGGGCAAGATTTTCTACCTGCCCACAGATGCATGAACTGAAACCAATTTTTTACGTAGAGAACATAGTGGTTTTTCTTTACATTGGGAAGAGGCCCGAATTTGTCTCTTTTCCCTCTGGCACTGCCCCAAGTTTCAAGTTGCAGTTTCAGTAGACATACCTACTAACAGGTACAAACTGCTCTAAAGCAGGTAAAAGACTGGGAAGTCAGGACGGTGCGGACACCGTGTTTTGCGCTTCTCGCAAGGTGACTGATGCTTTTGCGAGGTATGCGGAATATGCAAACGATTTTGTTATGCCCTTCGTTTGCGTCTCCAGAAAAAAGAATAAGATTATTTACAAATTTAGGCGCAATCACAAGCCAAGATTTACGATAACAGTGCGTTCGCTTCGGTGGTCCGTGTAGTGGTATTATACGCTGCTTTCTGCAACACCGCGTCATGACGAAGAGCTGGAACGGTCACGGTCTGTGCTGGGCTAGCGGTTGACAGAAACCCGCATCGCCCGCATCGGCACCGAGTGCACTTGGGCTGTTGATGCTCGAGCCTTTCATACGCGGCTTGTCGCCAGCTGATCCTGCTGCTCGACGGTGAGGAAGCGGCGAGTGTGACCTCTGAAGTAAATGTAAATCCTCGTTCATCCAGTTATCCAGTGTCAAAGTGTGGAAGATGTCCAACGTGTACTGAGGGCGGGAACTACGAGCGTTTTGCCTTGCTTTTATAACCAAAACCAGAGCAGCGAGATAATTGCCTTGCGTACTCCAAAATGACGCAAGCAATAAGTTTCAACAGGTCGAGTACGTCACCGCGGATGTAGGCGAGACTGTGCACTGTTTAAACGCTTGCAGTATCCACCAGTGCTACCAGAAAAACGACGTCAACAGAGAAGGAGCTCGCGATTTTAGCATAATGCAGTGCCACTGGCTCGTGAATTTTCAATGTGGCTATATAGAAATATTTAAAAACAAAAAACAAAAAAAACGCATCAGCGCCACATTAATGATCACGAATAACACCGGTCACAAACTCCCAAGCCTCACCGCTTCGCTCGACACCAACACGACATACGACAACAATCTGCATCAAAACACCCCCAAAGTGAAGGCGTCTGCTCCCGTACGCGTACTACAACTAGCGGAAGTGAAGTGTTGGGCGGATGTCCTTCACAATAATATATATAAAAAATGCCTTGCGCAAGTATAATTTCCATTGATTATTGAATACGTACTGATAAAATCCCAATCATTTGTTTTTCTATCTGATTCAAGCGAGTCGGACTGCTCATAACACTGGTCGAGCATGAAAATAACAAAAATTTGAACTTTTTCATGGCCGGTTTAAGATTTATTGTTAGTACATCGTGGTTTTTCGCAAAGGACTAATTTTACAGATTTTGCCTCCATACTTTTTAAATGCAAACAGTTCTTACATACGGCTGTCCACTGTGCCGTGTTTTGTGTCTTCTTCTATAAATCGGTAACGGTCAGCGACCAAAGAGCTCACCCGTACATGTCAAGCATATATACGCCGCGGGGAGAGTCCGTTGTTAGTAGAAAGTGTCGGGCGTAGTGTCGGTGTTGTGTTTGTGTATGTGTTTGCTGTGTCCTACGTGGTGCTCGTGTTGTCTGTGATGTATGTAGAGTAGCAGTCTACTCGTGATAGTTCCCAGCGTATTAACCGACTCCTGCTTTTTTTTTTTTTTCATTGGTTGCTAGAAATCGCACTAGGTGGCGCAAGTTACCGCCCGATTACAAGAGTTTGCTTGAGCTATTTATCCATGTAAGTTCAATATTCGTTTTTTTTTTGTTTTTGTCTAGCGGTTTTGTCGTATCTGCCGACGCCACCGACCGCCGACGATGCACGTAGGTACCTTTGCACGTAGCTACATCCGCCGCTCGGAGACTGTTTACTGTGCATAAAAGACATCGAACGAGAACGAACGCGTCCTGTATGCTTTCAGTTCGGCTGAAAGGCGCGGCTGGCTGGGCTCGTCCCTCGCCTGTTCTCGGTTGCTGGCCGCCATGTTTCGTAAGGAACACGTTGAACCGTGCTTCTCGGAAGGCAAACATGGTGTAGCGTGTTAACTTTACACAGCACCTCATGTGTAGACGAAAAACACAGATGGCTCCGTGTAAAACGAACACGTTTCGACGTGTCCGCTATGGGACAACGGTTTACACGTCTGGGCGTGTTATTTTTGCTAACAGTGTACGGAATCTCTCGGTGACTGAATAAGCAATAAAAAATATTTCCATCAATGTCATACCTCTGAGAGTATTTTGAATGACTCAGCGGATGAATCTCTTATTAAAAACCAAACGCTGGATGATGCCGTAATTATTTGAAAGCTAATAAATCAAGCCGCTCTAATGCGGTTCGAAGCCATGAGTTTGTTTCCCCGCACGGCACGTCGTAGCCTGTATTTCTATTGTAGTGTTTGTTTTTCTATTCGTGCGGTTCGCGCAAAGCTGCAATTGCCGTCTTGAATTAATCTCTGTAGAGCGGATATTCACTCAGCTGTAAGTGGTGCTTCATGGGCTGAGAGATCGCTTTTCGATCAACTAATGCAGTCAAAGCCGCGACTAGCTGCAGGTTTTAAGTGTACGGAGCTACGCCGTGGCAAGCTCGAAAACTTTTAGCGCTCATCCCAGCGCGCCACTCGGAGGGCAGCTTCTCCAGGAACCGTAGTACATTTAAACAGCAAAATAAAGGGTAGCTTTTTTTTCGACTTTACCTACTATTGTTTTTAATGCTAAAATTCCACACTGTAAATATACGTACTTTCCGTCACGATTTCGTACTAATACTTCGCAGCGCACAACAGACAACACACCATCAAAACAGATACACACAAAGAAACAACACTCACGCAGCGCTGACTGTCAACTCTCGGATATATTAATCTTCGTTCTTATCTTTCACCCTTACGCACTAAAAAAGAAATAAATGTTAACCAAGGAAGAACAGCGAAAGAAAAATAAAAATAAAAAGAAAGGGGAAAGATTAATATAGGAAAGAAAGATGGAAAGAAATGGAAGAAAATAAGATCTAGTCCTACTACGGTAAAATTACTGAGGAGGTTTTCCTAAATAATATAACTCTTTTCTTGATAAGCTAATCGACGGGGTACTAACGCATACTCCGTCTAGCAGGTCTATGCTCGCGGCTTCGATGATTTCTCGAGTTAGTTTGTTGTTGCTTCGTCCCAGTACTGTGCAGTTGCCCAGAAGGGGGGAACATCCACAATCTCTACAATGAATGCCCAGATGGCCTGAGTTAGCGTTAATGGCGTTGCAGTTATGTTCCCGGAGCCTGTCATTGAGACAGCGCCCCGTCTGCCCAACGTAACGCTTCCCGCACGTAAGAGGGAACGAATATATCACTCCCTCTGCACAGGAAACGAACTTGGTCTTGTGATTTTTCGTGCAGCACTCTGTTCGAATAGGCTGCCCATTCACCCGCTTGCACAGGCTGGAAAGTCTCTGCGGAGCTGAGAAAACCACGTCGACGTTGACTCTGCTAGCTACTTTTTTAAGCTTGTGTGACATGTTGTGAATATAGGGCACTATAACAGGCCTTGTAGTGCGTTCTCTTTTTCGGTAGTTAGAAGCTTCGGCTTGCTTGACCTCCTTAAGTAGGCATTCAGAGACTGAAATTAATATCGACAAAGGGTATCCTGCTGAAACCAAGCGAGTTGTTTGCGTTTTGAAGCTCATGTCGGTCATGTGCACGCAGGATTTCTTGAGGGAGTTTTTTAGGCAAAGTTTTGCAATGCCTCGTTTAACAAGTTTCGAGTGTGCGGAACTATGATGAAGTAGTGGCTTTTTTGCCCTCGGTTCATAAGACCAGCAGATGTGACAGTTTTTAAGGAACAATCGAAGGTCTAAGAATCTTATGGAATGCTCGACCGGAAGTTCGTGGGTAAGTTTTAACGGAACAAGGTATTTCTGGAAGGTAGAAAGAACATCGGCCACCAAGGTGGGGAAGGTGCGACTGTTACTGTCAAGAAAAACCAAGTAGTCATCCACGTAACGAAAAACACGCACTATTTTTGAACTGTCTAAGTTTTGCTGTAAGATTCTGTTGTGGAATGCCAGAAAGAGGTCGCTGAGCACAGGAGCTATACAGGACCCTATACATATTCCTGTTTTTTGTAAATATGTTGATCCATTCCAGGTGGCAAAGGTAGAATGCAAATAGGTCGATATTAGGTCCAGGAAACCCTTAATGGACACCCCTGCTGCATTTTGGAAGGCTATTACACCAAAGGAGTCAACACTGTCCTCTATGCACATCAGGAGCCGATCTTGAGGTAGGGCATAATAGAGATCCTTTACATCGTACTGTTGTCCTTTCCCCAGAGCTCAATCACTCTCGGGGACGAGACAACCGACAGTCACATTGGCCACTGTACGTAAGGAGCTTACTGTTCAGACCAGCGTTCCAACATGACTATCCGCACGTCGATCGATTGCACGTAATCCCTCAAGTGGTATTAAACTTTTTAATGTAAAGCGGAATGTCAACCTGCGACACCCCGCACCCTCCGATCACGGCCCGACCAGCGGCATCAATGTCCGACAGTTTACGATCTCATCTTGTTGATACACCACCGATACGCGAACACATGGTCACATCAGCGATAATTCCAGTCTTCTGTTCACAACTCACAACACTGCCATCACGATGTTGCTGCTAAGTTGCTGACACGCACAAATACAGAACCACGTTGAACGCCGGTTACATTCGGCATCCGAAAACAGAACCGAACTCAGCACGGAAGCCACCCAGGCAGCCGGCAGCAAAACCTGCCTGTCTTGGACGCAGTTCCTGCTATTTCTATAACTTCGAAAACGTCGACACAGTTCCGCGTGGTTTCGCTACTGTAGTTCCGAGCCGCGTGAGTCCCGCAATCGGGAGACGGCCATCTTACCCAGTGTACGTGGCGTTGCTGGCACCGCTCCGCAACTTCGCTGTTTCTAGCGGCTTCGTTTGCTCGTTTGATAAAATTAGTGGTAAAAACGTCAATGCAACCGAAATATTCTGCTCGTTTGACTAGAAGACGGAATTACAGGCGGCCTTCGCTGCCGCTGAAACTCAATCAACTCAACAGCTATATATTAAACAACGTACGCGACCTGCTGGAAAAACGAAACCGAAAGAAGATGAGTCGGGAGGGCCAAAGCTTTCTCCCGTCTGCCTGGAGAAGAAGAGAAACGTTTCGTTCCTCCCCTTTTCTCGTGTCCGCTTGGGGGCGCGTCAGTAGAAGGGAAAAAAACGCACCGTTGCTACTTTTTTCCTCTATTTTTTTCTTAGAGTGTGAGACACCTGACGTCCAACGAGGCGTACCAACTTCCCACCGTCTGAGCAAACACACAGCGAAAATTTATTTTTCAGCATCAAGTAAGAATAATAAAATTTTGGAAAACAATTTAGCATTTACATATATTTTAATGTCTGCAGTATACCTTCCGAAGTTTGTTCTATAATGCTTGCTTAGAACATGTCGTTCGCACATTTGTCATGTGGAACTTTTCACATGTTCACTGATGGACGAAACCACTGGTGTCTAACTAAACCCGCAGAAGGTACGCTGTCAGAAGTAAAAAGAAAAAAGAAAAAAAAAAACATTATGGCAGCTCAAGTGAACGGAAGGAATTATTCGCGCGCCTCGAGGTCGTCACTGGTGTCGTCTCAAAGCACGGGGTCCTGAGCCCAAGTGGCGTTCAAAGTGGAGAGCCTATGGAAAACGCACCCAAGGATGAAGGCTCTTCTTTTCATGTCACTCGTTGGATCCTCTTGACCTGCCCGAAATAAAAAGGGCATCTAGAGTTTCGAATTTCTTCTTTTTCGAGCCCATCACGAGTCCTGAGGCAATTTACCTTCCGAGATAAAAAAAAAAAAAGGAATAAATAAGAGCAGGTAAAAGAGAAATAAGAACACGCCGGAAAGAAGCGAGGATAGATGCCTGTGCCTCAGTTCCTGCTGGTTGGTCCTCGACTTTGTTTCCGCGGCACTGCCTCCAAATAGAGGAATGTTTCCACCCGACCCTTCGTCCTCTTGGGCAAAGGCTCGACGTGGTGGCCCTCGAAGCGGGTGAGCAGGCGGAGCGGTCCCCTTGCTTCGTATTTCCCATCCCCCGGTCCACCAAGCAACCCGGCTCCATTGTAGCGCTCAAAGCGATTGGTTTCTTCTCTTTTTTTTCTCTCTCTTCTTTTTGGGTTTCTTTCAGGACGTCGCTGCAGCTTTTTCCCGCCACCAGGAGTCGCGGGCAGAGAAGGGACAGGTGGCCATGAGGCTTCCTTTTGGCTTCGCCAGCCTAGTCCGACGAGTTTGTGTGTGAGTTTGCATCGCTCCCTTCGATATGTTCGTATTTCGTTCGCTTCCTCCAATGACGGAGGTCGATACTGCGGGGTCCGCGTTTCTGCGTTTGCATAACTTAGAAATATAAAAAGACGACAGCGACCCCCACCAATGGCGGGGGAAACATAGACTGTTTTGGCTCCCTCCCAACGTCGTGGCAGCCGCCGGAAGCGAGATGAATAGGTAGCGAATATCTCTTATTTCTTCTTAGTTTCAGTATAAAAAAAGAACGGCATTTTTTGCCTAGCTTTCTTTAAGTTTTCTTGCGCGTGTTTTCATCGGTATCTACGGCCTATGCGTACGTTTTCCTATGCTTCCATCGGCTCTATGAGAACATATATACCGATAAAAAAATATGCGAGTGTCGCAAAAATTTGTGTATGATTTTTTTCGCATCTTAGCCAAAAAAATACCCGACATAATGCGCGCGGGCTATGCATCGAGAGTGCATGTTAGGGATCAAAACACTTTGCACACAAAAAACGAAACAACAAAACAAAATGCGCTCGCAGGCGGGGTGACGCTTTGCAAGGTTGCGAGAGGACACGCAAGAAGGGCGAGCGCCAGAAAGAGAGAAAGAGAGGTGGCAAGAAAGAGTAGATTGCTTGAGAAAGTTGGCCAATTTTCGGTCTTCCTAAGCGTATATAATAGAGTTTCGATTCTCTCCATTGGTAGGGCCGAGGATAAAGATATCAACGTGCGTGCGTTTCGCCGCATGTTCCCGTAAGCACGCGTGTTCGCGTATCCGAGTGCACGCTTTTTGCTTGCTGCGGCTGTATGCACGTCCGCTACGCTCGGTTCCGATATGCGGACAATCGAAGTGTGATTTGTCATTCCACCTGTCCGCGGGCACATGCAGCCATACGAAAGCACTGGAGAAGAAAAAGCGAACGACAACCAAAGAAGAGGGGAAACGTTCTGGCTCTGCCCGATTATGTTGATTCCCGTAGCCTCTGCAACACAGAAGTATAGCGGTGGCAAGGCATGTCAGCCTGCGCGAAGGCGCGTGATTCACATAGAAACGTGCCGAGTCGCGTACATAGAGAGATACGTCTTATTCGCGACGTACTGCGCGCTTGTCGCGAATGTTTTATTGCGGAGGAAATCTATTCTGGTCTCCCTGGACTGTTGGGGCCGCTCTTTGTCGAGGCTTTCCAGCTCGCGATTGCACGTGAGAAGGACCGTCGTCGTCTTCGGGTGCGACTTCAAGGAGAGAGAAACACGAATGGAAAGTTCGTGTTTTTTTGTGAATGCTTGTTTTTTTCGGCAGCACAACGTGACAGGATGCAGATACAGACAGAGAATCGTTGAAGCAACTTGGAAGACTCCTGAGTGGTGTAAGCGAGCAGATGTCGTTATAATATTACAAAAAAAAAAATAGAAAGGGAAACGTGTGAATATTAATAGTAGCTGTATTGAAAATGCATGAGCCGGACCTGGCGATTTTTCGGGGGTTCCTGTCTACAAATGAGTCAAAGTGTGAAATGTGATACGAATTAGAATTGAAAGCTGCCCGACAAGAAAATACAGTAACGTCGAGGCTGAGAAGCGTGGGTATACTCACTGGGGACAGTGACCCCCGACTCCGGGAGAGGAGGAGGCGTAGCTGTGTCAGCTTTGCGTCTAACTTTTTTCTTTTTTTTTACTTTACGAGATAGTATTAGTAAAGTATACGCTTGGGTTAACTGGTAATTTATCTGAAATAAAATAAAAGCTTGAAAAGAAAAAGCAAAAAGAATGAAGGACGAGTAATACGACCGGACAGACCAAGCGCTGAAGCTCCGACTTGCAAGTCAGCGCTTGGTCTGTTCAATTATTTTGCTCGTGCTTTGTTTTTGTTTTTTTCGCTGATTTTATTTGAGATAGTACTACGTCCAATACAGCGGGCATGCGGAGATCTAGAGGAAGAAAGGTCACCATAAATTAATAGCAATATCAAACGTCCTCCCAGTATTTGCACCAGATTCTAGTGTTAATGTGTGTGTGTGTGTTGCTTTAAATGAAAAGTATGGAGAATGAGGCAATTAAATACAAGATGAATTATATTTTTCTAGTGCTGATGCCGTTGCATTTCTCTATTCAGTCAAATAAAAAAAAACTGTTGTGGGGAGCGAGAGGACTGGGACAAAAAAGAGGAACACTGAGTATGTTTACGTGGCGGTATATCAAGAAGGCAAAAGGTATTTCTCGTTCGATAAACAGTGAGTGCTGAATCTCCCAGTAGCGTAATTCAGGCTCGAGGGCACGCTTTAATAGGCAAGGGAGACAAATATTTGCATAGATACGATGCTCCGGTTCGCATCCCCAGCATGAAGCAAAATTCAGGCAAAGCCATACACACACACAAAAAAAGAAATGAAACTAAGGTAGGCATAAATAAGTAACGGAGGACGCTTCTGGACAAAACGAGGCAGCACTCAAAATAAACTCAAACGAACCCTACGCATCTCGGGCATCCCAAACTTTATCTGCAGGGCCTGCGCCTCTTACCTTTGTCGACTTGAGTTGAATATACGCACCACGCGAATAGTGGAGGATATAAAAATTGTAAGCCAGATCCCTACCGTCGTTGTTTTCACGACGAACGGAGGAAAGAAATAAAAATTCTAAAAAAATCCTGAGCGGCGAGGTGCCCCCGAGATAAATTAATCTTCCAGTTTTTGCATAATTCAAAGCCGCCTCCATATTTCACGGCAAAAATATTTTATTTATTTAATATCCTTTCCAGTCCCCTGTTCGAGGTCTTCTTCTTCCACGCGCCGCCAAGTTAAAACGTATTAGCTCCCAGGTCGGAGGCAAAAATGAAAATTTATACGGCCCCTTTAAATTACGTCCTGGCCCAAAGTGAATCTACTTTATAGCATTTTTTTTTCACCATGAGTTTTTTTGTTTGTATTTCTGCAGAGCCGACGCACAGCCTGGTTCTTAACGTCGGGCGGCGTTACGTTTCTAAATTCTCCTCGTCTCGGCGCCAGCAGCCAGCCAGCGCGCGTGTTTCGAGAAAACCGTAAAACTTTAATTAAAACCGAGTCGGCGGCGCACGTACGCGCGTTTACGCGCGCGTTGCGCAGAACCTCCACGGGGTAATCAGTTAGCGCGAAGCTAAAGCAAAGGTAAAGCGAGATTATGCTAGGCATAAATTCGCGTTCTCGTTTACAAAGGGCAGAGGTGCTCGCCCGCGTATGCGTCTCTGTGTGTGTGTATTTGGGTGCGTGAGCGCATAATCTATCGGGTGCGGCGCCCGTGCCGACCGAGGCTACATTTCTGCCGCTTGCTTCTGTTGCCATCTAATCCACGAGACCCGGTGTTCTTTGTGCACGCCCCAAATGAGAACGCCGACGAAGCTTCTTCGTCGTGTATAATTCAAAAGGTGCTCTTTGGGAACGCGGCTTGTTACGGCGCGACGCAGGCTACGATGGTCGTTTGCTGATGAGCGCGATATGTTAATCCCTTTCTCCCTAACTAAAAGCCCATCTTCGAGGAACGCGGAAGCGCCGGAGACGAATTGTTAAATTTAACGATCATAGAAGGTCTCGATGTGCTTAGCATCTGTGTGTACGGATCCCGATGTTTCGTTTAAGTTCGCGTCCTTCTCTTGTGTATGCGTGTTTGATTTGGGAAAGGGGGGGGGGGGGGCGGAGGGGGTGTAAATTATTCTGATGCGCTGAGGAGTTTTTTTGTCGGGAAAGATCAGATCAGAAGCCACGGGAACGAGGGGACTACGGTAGGTGGACACATGCATACGTATAGTTGGGGTCTGGGGGAGGGGTGGTGCCGAGGGGGGGAGGGGGGGGGGGCGGATTAGAGAACAAAAACAGTGCCAATAGTAGAACACGATAACGGCTGCGGCCGAACTTGTTCTTAATAAAGTTAAAAGAAAACAACATCATTAACTTGTTTCTTATAAATTTGACAGCAAAGACTGTTTAAACCGATATTTTTTTTTTTTTTTTTTTAATGCGACCATGGCTGCTTTTTTGCTACAAAACAAGCCGTTTTGGTGATGTCCGCAGTTTCGCTCTCTTCCATAAAATCGGCTGAGATTTAGAAACAAACCCCCACGGCGATCGTTTTGATGCTATTCAGGACGAGTAAAATTAAGTACTATGCAGTATTACAAAAACGCTGCTTGAAACGCCAATAAGCAATATTACGGTAACCGAACTGAAGGGGGGCATAGACCACTCCAAAATATTTCGCTTTTTTTTTTTTCTTAAAGCATATTTTTATTTTATTTTTTCTGACATCTTATTCATCTCTGCCTTTGAACTTCCGCGGTTCACGCTTTATACGGAACCCGTCCGCGAGTCGAGCTCACACGATCAACTCCCGAACTCGAGCGGGTTTCGAACCTTCAAGGATCGTTGAACCTTGAAGGTTCGAACTGCCCGTTTATCCGTCGCCCTCGACCGTCCTCCACTTCTAAATCCTCTCTTTGCGAAAGTTTTCTTGGCCTAGCTGACAGAGTGCCGAATAAACTTATCGCACGTAAACATTAACGGCCTCTCCTCGGAACATCTCATCAGCGACGGGCATCCCTCGCTCGCAGGTCCTTTCGCTCGCTGCCTCACACCGCTGCCACCTATTCCGGAAATTTATAGACTCCGGTGCACCTGTCTTTATTCCGGTAGCTTCAGGTTTCCCCACCATCTATAGGCCAGCCTGGAGAAAGAGAGAGAGAGAGAGTGAAAAAATATGCGGCATGTATAAATTACACTGCGCTCGGCTCGGTGTGGAAGCGCGCGGGCGGGTGTAGGGGGCATGATTACTGCGAAGAGCCGAGGATATTGAAAATGGGTCCTCCCGCGAAATAGGCTATGCAGAAATTCCGCTCACAACTCATCGCGCTGCCAGCGAGGCCCGCGCAGCCGCCACTTCTCACGCTTGAGAAACGGCGCTGACTGGAAGAGGTATTGCGGGAAACGAATGCCTTCCTATTTGTCCCGACGAATAGATGTGTGTTTCTGCCTAATGGTAGTCAGTGTCGGCGTGTTTGCCATGCGCGTCGGGTGACACCTTGCGTTGGTTTCGTTCGTCTGCCGGAAGTTGTTTTTGTTATTGTTGTTTTTGTTAATGATGGGTTTGATGCCCTTTCCTGGTGAGTCTAAGCGGAGACTATCTATATATATATAAGGAATCTCTGTGTTTCACTGATTATTTTGGAGTGGCGTGAAGATACCGTTTAAACTGAAGACAAATGATGCAAGCGGGCAAGCTGGTTAAAGCCCCACCTACAAAACGTATTTCCGCAAGGTAGGAAAATCCTCCTCGCCACCCTTCCCATTTCTTTCTCTTTCATTGCTACCTTCTCGAAGGGGGACTCCTTTTATTGGGGCTGGATAAGCCGGAATATTAGGCCGGCTTGTCCAAGCCCAAGATGCAGCAGCAAAACGATTTTCCCGCAGTCAAGTTAGCATTGGCAAAGGGGCATATGGGTAGGGTGGCGAGAAGGATTCTACCACCTTGCGGAAAACCTTTTTGCAGGTTGGCTTTTAAGGTCCCGCATTTTGCGAAGTGCTGTGTTACCGTAGCCTTCACCCGTCAAAAAAAAAAAAAGGAACCGAGGGCTTTTTGGTACAACTGGCACACGAATGCGAGCTTTTTTTTTCTTTTTTCCTTGTTTTGAGTTCACGGGATTCACATTCGTACTGGGGTTGTCTCTCTGCTCCCTTTGTTTTGGAACTTAATTCTCAGACGTGTCAGACTATTTGTATAGATGCTGAGAGTACCCGTCTTTAAAGGGTAACTGCAAGGAAAGAAAAGTGTTTTTTAAACAGCCTTTTTGGGACAAGCATGTCACAAAACAAATCTTCCGCGAAAAAACAATTTTTTTTTAGCAATATTAACGCCACAGGACGGAATTTAGTCGGAGTCACAACCTCTCCACATTCGAAACTCCCGCTCTTTTGACGCGCGCGGAGTGGCTGGAATGCGTCACTCCGTGACGTATAGCAGCCACTCCGTGACGTATAATATCAACTTTGCGGCGCGCGATTTAAAACGGACGAAATAGCCACAAACTGAAATCAGTCCCGCGCAATAAATATTGCTCTAAAAAATTTTGTTTTCATTGGAAAAATTGTTTAGTGACATGCTTGTCCCAATTGGGCTGTTTAAGTTGAAACTGATTGTAGGAGAACTCATAACTCGACGCTCGAAAGATGGCAGTCTTGGGTAAGTTACTTTTAAAACGTAATTCGTTACAGTTACAGTTACTTTGAAAAAAGTAGCGAAGTTACCGCTATAAGTTACTGCAGCAAAAGATTAACTCGTTACAGTTACAGTTACTTTTACAAAGTAACGACGTTACTTTTCAGTTACTTTTCTATAACACGAAAAGTTTAGGAAAAACTAGAGAACTCCTGTCACCAAGTTTTAGTGCAGAAAATTAAAAAAAGTTCTCTCTTTAATTCATATTGTAACTCAGCAGCGGTTGGTTCTCGAAATTACTGTCTGACACCTTCCCTCGTTTGTTGAAGAACACGAAAAATGCTCTGTGCAGAGTAGTGGCGCTAATCAAAACACGAAATATCTGCAGAACCACCGCAAGATATACTGTGCTTCAAGATACAAAGATGTAAGTGTTCAGTCACAAAGTACAAGCGCGTGCGTAAAGATGACTAGATTTCTTTTTTTTTCCATCCACTCTACACGTGGGTATATTCGGGTCGTGATTCGCGAGAAAGAACGTATTCTCAAGTTTGTGCAAGGACAACTTAACACTCGAAATGTCAGAACAGACAATTTGTAAAATACAAGGAATACTACAGATTGTAGTAGTTCAATAATATTTATTAATAAAAAAAAACTGTAAAGTAACGACAAAAGTAACATCATTACTTTCATGGTTGAGAGAAATTAATAAAACTACAGTTACAAGTTACATTTTTAAAAAGTAACTCATTACAGTTACAATTTACCAGAAAGTAATGAAGTTACTGTAACACGTTACTAGTAACGCGTTTCTACTCAAGACTGAAAAAATGGCCGTGCGTTAATTTTAAATTGGGGCAGTTGGACACTCCCGCAATCTCAGAAAATGATGAGGCCGTACAATGATTTCCCTGCAAGGTACACATATGTATATTTTTACCGTGAAAATGGCCTAAACAATTGGCTGAATTTAATCAATAAACCGTCTCAGATTTGAAGCACCGTATATTCATGTTTTAGTAACCGGTCATATTTTTGCGTTGCATAAAATATTACGCCCTGGCTTCATCGTTTGTTTTAGCTTGAATCTGGATTTTCTCGTCGAATGAAACTGTCAAACAGTAAAAAATTACTTCTTGCGCCTTGACACTATAAACTTAGGGGTACCCTAAAGTTCTTCAATGGACCAGCAAGGTGAACTGAATCAGAGTGGTCAATGTGACAAGAGTTGCGAAAAGTGTTTTCCGTTACTGATTGGAAAGAAGTTAATAGTATGGTAATATTATGAAATTGGGTCCTCTATTTGCATCTTTTGTTGGGCAAGCATATGCTCAAGTTACAATATAATTATATTCTGGACGCGCTGCGTTTCGGAACAACAGAACATCTGCCTCCCGGTGACACGGTGGCTCTCATTAAAGCCTTTGAGCAATTCGTTTTTCTTAGAACTGATATCGTTCTTATTCTTTGTAATTTTAGTAGTGATAACTTGATGTAATTCTAGGTATTCTTCATGTCAAGATCCGCCATTGAAAGCTCTATGATTGTTCTCATTATTTTTATTACATGTTACAGAAACGATCATGAGAGAACATGATGAAGATTGCATCCACCAGTCACCAGGTAACAATATTCTTCTTGTCATTCATAGCACGTCCACCTATTTATGGTTTTCATAGATCACACAAATAATGAGGCAAAGAGGGTACTTCATTTTTTACGACTTGCCGGGGTCTATTTACCATCTCTCTGTATCACTAGTAAATAGAGTAAAGGTTGACGGTGGTCCTTTTTTTCGTGACGCGCCAGGGACTGCCGGTGACTTCGCTGATGGTGGTGAGGTCGAGCAGGTTGATGAGAAGGGGTAAATAACTTCATGTACAAGAAACGAAAATATTCAGCAGGTTTCACGAGACGAGAAGAAAACTTTCTGGACGCCTCGCGGACCCTCTTGCTCCGCGACTACTCAAGGTGATTCCTGCCCACCTAGCTTTAGACAATAACGCCGCGGCTGGGGCAAACTAATTTTTAAATAGCCCGGTATTCGTGCAAATCTCCCCTTTGAAAATAAAACGCCTGGGGAACAACGCTTGAAGCTGACATCAGTTTTCTCTAACGACATTCGTTGAATCTGACATCATCTGGTAATTGCTCTTCTCATTCATTGATTCTGACGTCAGGTCTCAAGTTCGGCGTCCTTGCAACATGAATGTTCAATAGCAGGCAATAGTAGTGTGTGAAAAAGTGTGTGAAAACATCACAAGACACCCCAATTGTACGGCGTCAATACGGTGGGCACGCTCGGTTAGGTAGCCCGATACCTTATTGCACCCGGTGCCAGCGGCATGGCGGAAGGAATGCCTACATCCAAACGAAAAAAGAAAAAGAAAAAAGCGGTCGCGCCGAACTTTACATATACACGCTACATTATTTGAACTATCATCTTTTTATGAGCACTAACAAATACTTCCAATCGGCGCGTGTGAAGGCTGTTGGCAAAGAATATGGCGGGTTCCGATAACTACCGGTTGCTCTAACGTTCTCTCTGGGTCGCCAGAAGCTGTCACACTAGGTCGTTAAAACTCCGCCTCGCGAAGCTATCAGGACGCCCACTGATGACAAGTATTCTCTGAAAGAAGCGAGATACCGATCTATGGGAGGCAACAGAATAGCATATTCTTTATTGTTCAACAAAAAATGCATTGCTGGTGGAGGACACAGGGGAAAAAGCTGTTCTAAAATTCACGGAGTTCCGCAAACCTAAGGCAACGATTTGCGTTTTGAACTCAACAGCTTATTGAAAGGTTGCTACAAGTTTTATGTTGTGTCATCTGGTTTGCCCCTCTGTCCTTCATATTCACATAGGCGCCAGCACACTCAGCCTTCCAAACTGTACTTTTATGTATTCGATTATTTAAAACGTCTTTCGTTTTCAATGTGGTGTTTTGGCTGCTGATAGTGAAGCCAGTAGTCATTGATAAAGCCACGATTTTTTTTCTTCCAACCAGTGGCCGTCATCTTGGATGACCGCACCCAGTAACTCTCAGCATACAGCAGCATTATAAAATTAATAATGCCGTATCAGTTAACATCAATGGGTTTCAACTGAGCCCGGGGATTTTTGTTTTATTAGTATAGGGCATGCTAATCCCCAAGACAAAATGCCGGTAGTAGAATGCAGAAGATGCGAAGCCGATCCAGAGGAGCCTTTGGCGATTCCGGCAATTGCTGCGAGAGGGTAAAGGCCACGCTGTTGCTTTTCTTGGTGCTTTCAAACTCACAAAACACGCACCATATCCGGTGTCAGGTTAAGAATGCAATAGAATCTCCGCCTCCAGCACGTGCTCATTACCTTGCATCGGGCTTTGGCTGACCGTACGCCGAAGTGTTATCAAAAGGAGAAAGCTCGCATTGTAGACGCAGCATAGACAGCATTCTTCTTCTGTCACCGATTATGTTTTTCAAGAAGTTCTTCCTTCGGAACCTTGCAAGTGTCTTCAAATATCTTGTTAGTCAAATATATATATATATATAAAGTCAAAGATGCTTTCAGTCGGAGTTACTAATTCGAAGTTCTTCACGACGTTTCGAACGGGGACCGCTCTTCATCAGGTAGCGAGTGTACAGCCCGCCAATGTTTATATACCCCTAAGAAGAAATTAGGGGTAAATAAACATTCGCGGGCTGTACACTCGCTACCTGATGAAGAGCGGTCCCCGCTCGAAACGTCGTAATAAACTTCGAGTTAGTAACTCCGACGGTACGCATCTTTGTCTTATGAACTTTTCCCGGTCCATTGTTTTTATATTTACCTTACTTCACCTGTATATATATATATATATATATATATATATATATATATATATATATATAGAGAGAGAGAGAGAGAGAGGGCGTTTCAGAAAACGCAGGCCAAATCGCTCCTGCAAAAACTACTTATCACAACGAAAAAAGGCTTGTTGCGTTTTGGTCCTGGGCCAGGGGCCCATTTAAGAAAATGATTAAAGTCCCGGATAATTAACTTGCTAATTATTTTCGCGTAATTACCTTTTTTTAATATTGTGTTTAAAGGCATGGTTCAAATTAGAAAATTGCTCAGCATCATCGAAAACCACTAAATCAACAAATCGCAAAACGATAGAAGGCACGCGAAGCATTTTACGGCTTTCTGAAAAACCGCACAAATTCGACGGGTGTTTAAGTTTCGGTTTGTTATAGGAGCCCATCTCCGCCCGGACGGCACCGCGCCCCGTGGAGAGATAGTGCAACCAACCTCTGCTGCGCTGTTATTGCGCGACGCAGCAGAGTCTGGTTGCACTATCTCTCCACCGGCGCGGTGCTGCCGGGGCTGATACGCGCTCCGATAACGAACCGAACCTTAAAAACCCGTCGAATTTGTGCGGTTTTTCAGAAAGCCGTAAAATGCTTCGCGTGCTTCTATCTGTTGATTTAGTTGATTTAGTGGTTTTCGATGATGTTTGTTAATTTGTTGATTTAGTGGTTTTCGATGATGCTGAGCAATTTTCTCATTTAAACCACGCCCTTAAACACAAGAATAAAAAAGTTAATTAGTCAAAAATAATTAACAAGTTAATTATCCCGGACTTTCATAATTTCCTTAATTGTGCCCCTGGCCCAGGACCAGAACTCCACAAGCCTTTTTTCGTTGCGATGAGTGGTTTTCGCAGGAGCGATTTGGCCTGCGTTCTCTGAAACACCCTGTATGCAGGGTGTTTTTTTTTTTTTTAAGCTTAACAGATTTGTTAAAAAAAGCCGTGAAAGTTACGCCTATGCCGCTTGAGGAGGTGAGTTATACGGCCAGGGGGACATATTATAGGGGGCTAATTGTAATAATCAGTCGAATAATTAGCTAAAATTCATGAGTTAACTTTTTAATTAATGAAAATAGACAAATGGTTCCAATTAGAAACTTCCTCAACGTCATCGAAAACCACTAAAACAGTCATTTTCAGAAAGACTTTGAACGCGTGAGAAGCGTAGTAGTGTACTAAAGTTACCACTCGTGGAGCAGGTACAAAGCTAGTGGTTGCGATAAGGCGCCCCCGCGTTTTTTCCGTCTCTTATCTAGCCCCTGCCTTGTACCTGCTCCACGAGTGGTAGCTTTAGTACAATACTACGCTTCTCACGCGACGAAAGTCTTTCTGAAAATGACTGATTTAGTGGTTTTCGATGACGCTGAGCAAGTTTCTAATTGGAACCATTTGTCTATTTTCATTAATTAAAAAGTTAATTAACGAATTTTAATTAATTAGGCGACTGATCGTTACGATTAGCCCCCTATAATATGTTCCCCTGGCCGTATAACGCACCTCCACAAGCGACAGAAGTATAACTTTCACAACTTTTTTAAAACTTTCTGTTAAGCTTAAAAAAAAACAAAAAAACACCCTGTAGATATATATATATATATAGGGTGTTTCAGAGAACTCAGGCCAAATCGCTCCTGCGAGAACTACTTATCGCAACGAAAAAAGGCTTGTGTCGTTTTGGTCCTGGGCCAGGGGCCCATTTAGGAAAATTATTAAAGTCTGAGATAATTAACATGTAAATTAGTTTTGCCTAATTAACTTTTTTTAATTTTGTGTTTAAAGGCATGGTTTCAATTAGAAAATTGCTCAGCATCATAAAAAAACACTAAATCAGCAGATTGCAGAACGATAGAAGGCACGCGAAGCATTTTATGGCTTTCTGAAAAACCACACAAATTCGCCGGGTTTTTAAGTAAAAACCCAGCGAATTTGTGCGGTTTTTCAAAAAGCCGTAATATGATGCGCGTGCCTTCTATCATTCTGCAATTTGTGATTTACTGTTTTTCGACGATGCTGAGCAATTTTCTAATTGAAACCATGCCCTTAAACACAATATTAGAAAAATTAATTACGCAAAAATAATTAACAACTTAATTATCCCGGACTTTCATAATTTTTCTAAATGAGCCCCTGGCCTGGGACCAAAACGACACAAGCCTTATTTTTCTGCGACGAGTAGTTTTCGCAGGAGCGATTTTGCCCGAGTTCTCTGAAACACTTTGTATGGATAGAAAGCAACTTTGGCTGTATACAAGACCAAATGGTTACTTGACTGAGTCAAGGCCAAAGAAAGTACGCACAAAATCTTGGCAGAAAAATAAGTGCATGTATTTTAACACACAACAAAAATAAAAAAGGTTAAATTCATAAAGCTACTCCTAAAAGTTTGGCAGGTTATATGCCCGCTTCTAAACTTGATCATAAAAGTACGCTCAAATTGAGTACAAAAAACAAAAACGGGGAACTGCAGAAAAGCCTATCAAGCTCAAAAAGCAGAATGCGCCTTGCACAAGAATGCAGTTTAAATAGGACACACTGGCAATTTATCTCTCAGGAACGGAAAATACTTGAGCAAAGCACAGCGCTTTTTCCGCCAAGCGCATCAAAATTAGATGCCGCAGGAGGTCACATGGTAATGTGTATTGTACGATTCAGATTGTCACGTAAAGCACAGAATATTGGTTCTAAATCTTGAGCCACATCATTTATTGGGGTGAAAATTCTCAATAATAATACTAATAATACTAATCTTTGTATTTGTTTATATTTCCGATACAAAATGGTCGATACTGTCAAAGCCTGTTAGGTTTGTACGACGTCACCCTGCAACGAGAAGATGTATAGTTTTAATTAAGTGCCGCACTTGCCCCCCCTCCCCCCCCCCCCCCCCCCCAGTGTAAAAACATCGTAATTTAGATGATTAAATTAGTTTTAGAGAACACGGAATCCCCAGTGTTTTTAATACAGGTTGCCTCACATCGTCTTCCGTACACACGTATTGGACTTTTTTTCTTTGCGGGGCTTTTGTTTCAGCGTACAATGCCGTATTACGTCTTTAATTGTGGTTATTGTTATATCGTTCGAATTTGCCACCTCGTTTTGTCTTGCAATCATTGTTCCTAAAACTGAAGGGAGCTGAAAACCTGCGTGGATGCTCACTTCTTCCTTATTTTTTTTTTCTCTTTTGATAACAATGTCAAGGGAATTTGTCGCGTTTACGCCTTTACTGCTTCTGATTGTATACATTTTTGCTGCACCAAAGACAACACAAAAGCTGATCTTCATCTCCTCCTCATTTTGCTTTTATTTTTGTGTTCAGAACCATGAGCCATCACCATTAGAGACAAAGCAGGGATATGAATGTCCACCCTTTGTGACAACGCCTTCAGGTCCTTTATATATTTATTTTTGTTATGTTCTTGGTGCTCGTACTCCCCCAGTTACAGAATTCATTGTCTGATGCTCAGAGGCTGGCTTTACGTTTCGGTCGCTTTTGTTTTTTTTTTTCTTCTTTTTTTTTTGCGGCTCCACTAAGATGATATGGAACCTTAATAGCCAGTGCTTAAGCGACGTGAATGAACGCTAAGCGTCTCCTATGCACAATAGTACCGGCCAAGAAAGCAGCCACCGTATGTATGGCCAAAATCTGTTGAATGCTTTCGGAATGTTTTCTGTTATTACTCCCGTGCGGAAGTGAAACTTGATTCGAATCGATGAAAGCCGGTGTAATTGTACCTCGATGTCCTATTTTTTGACAACGTTGATGTATACACTGCAGTTCCAGTTCTGGATTTTGTGAATTAGAGATGAAATGCTAACTTCGATTCTATTTTTATAGCCCCACATTTAGGCATTTGCCTTTTATCTTAAAACGTGCACACATTATTCGCCTTAATATGTGGGTTTTTATTCCACCTTGTTAACGTTCCAGCATAAAAATGCGGCCCGCATTTCATTATTAAAAAGAGATTCTCACCTATTGATAAAAAGCAGTATTTCATTCTGCAGTGTCATTTCCTAAATAACCCGAAGCTTGCATAAGGAAACCGACTTGATTCTCTTCCACATAAAATATCTGTTGTCTCTTTTCCTACACTAGTTTGAGATTCTTCACCCCAATGGTTAAGTTCCACCAGTGGGTCTATGTTGATTTATCTTCTATTCAAAAACCATTATTGAGTGTTATGGACACGTATACGGGCTTCATTACGGTAGTTCTCGTGCGTAGTTGTGAGTCATGCAGAGAAACCTATTCAGTGATGTTCTAGTTTTTTGCAAGTTACAACTTGAGAAGTGCAGGGCGTGGCTGTCGAGTTCACAGCATCTTATCAGTCAGTGCGGGCAGAAAATGGGTAACGAGGAGACGAGAGCGCGCGGGAACTTGAGAACACCGAGCTCTGGTTGAAATGATCAGCGGATAGAAAGAAGCATAGCCTCCCTTTTTACTCACTAAGCCTGTCAGTTTGACGACGTAGCCATAGAATGCCCGGTGGCAGATTTGGAGCGTGAGGACCTGATAGTACACACGATTTCTCGGGGAACCTGGACGTCAGCGCGCAGCTTTTGAGGCGGTGAGGAGGTTGAAACCCACTTGTCTGCTCGGGAGAAGTGTGTTTCGGCCTCTCGCCGCAGCGGGGCGTCAGTCACGTGGCTCTCCTCTCATCCGTTGTCTGCCCCTCCACTTTTTCATTTCGGCGGCCGCTTTTCGTGGCGATCTCCCAGGCTTTGTAAGTTTATAGGAGAATATGGTAGAAGCAAAGCTCGCTGCCTTCGTGTCCACTGCACTCGCAGAACGCGTCAGAACGCGAGAGCCAAACGACGGACGCCGACGTTCCGGATTCGAACACGTTCGACGAGTGCAGTAAAGACAAGGACACATAGCTTTACATCTACCCATTAATCATTCTAACCAGGGTACAACATTCTGATGTCCTCGCGCGCTCTCGTCTTCTCCTCAACAGCAGCTTCTGTGCGCAGACGCAATAAGACGACACCGCATGGTGCACCTGCTTCTGTGTCCTCGCATGTGGTGTCAAACACGATGCAAGTGTATGTGCGACTCTACCTTTCTGCAACTGTAACCTGGCAAAAAAAAATAATTTTGATCATTAAACTGCGCACTATATTTCACGCAACTATATTTCGCGTAATAAAATTTATTCTGAATGACTTTTCCGGAATAATACAATCAACAAAAACGTATTCGGTCGGCTAATTATAGGGGATAAAGTAATTTTTTTTAGAACTACAATCCACTTATAACGATAAAAGAATCCCAAAAATGCAATCGTTGTAAGCAATTATTGTTGTATAGGGAATAGAAACTGATAATTATGAGCGGTATCTAATTAAATGTGGTATTGTTATAAGTGGATTGCACTGATAACTAGGGCTGGGCGTTGATTAAAACTTTTAACCCAATTAACTGCCACCCTTCAATTAATTAATCGAGTATATCGAATTAATCGATATATTGTACCAACTATGGTGGCTTTCACCTTATAAGCCGCAACGAACGCTACAATTTAAAAAAAAGCTAGTAAAAAGCTAGTAACTGCAGCTGTTAATACCTTCTTCTGGCCGTTATTACCTTTCACTAACTATTTGCTACCTCAAACGCGCGATAGGGAGTAAAAAGTTAGTAATTGCAGCAGTTACTGCCTTTTGTCTGGCCGTTACGACCTTTTTACAAACTATTCATTACCCGACACGCGCAGACGAGATGGTGTCTGCTGCATTGCCGGTGGCCAGCGTTAGCGACGCACTAATGTTTTGAAACGCAGGGGGAGGTATCCGCACACAATCGTAGCATCAAATTTTGTAGGAAGGGGCATGTTTAGGGGTCGAGGCTGACTTTATAGCGATCGCAGCCTCCGTTCCAGCATGTATTGGAAGCCAGTGCTGCCGCGAGCGCAGCAGGAAGAAGCCATTGTTGAGGCGATGGCCTTGCCGTTTCTGACTTTCCTTCCCGTTTGCATTCTTTTGGGAGCGTTTATATTTTCATTTGGGTTTTAACTGGGATGAAAATATCCACGTAGCACGTGCTAAAACGTTTCCAGAGACAAAAAAGCTTCATACTGTTTTTTTATTATTATTATTCTTGTAGTTTTTAACATATATGTTTATCTTTCGCAAGAGACGATTCACAACATGTACGACACGCAGGTAAAGGCCTGTCGTAGTTTCCGAGGCACTAATTTTTGCGATCTGACCCCGCCATTTTTGCCGTGTCGTGAGCTGTTCTCACGTATTTTATTATCTATATTTTTATATTTTCTAGAAAATATTGTGGCACGGTATACATATATTAATACTTTGATTAGCACTTCAATTTACAAACCAGTCAAATTCTGCATAACGTGGAGAAAAACGTACCCCGCAACAAAGCCTTCGTTTAACAACGGGAATTTGACAAGGTTAAAGCTTTGAATGCACTGATATGTACAAAATAATAGATAATATGTTTGTTCTAGTAATCCATTAATATACATCGCTACTAATAAAAATAAAGCAAATAAAAATTTAGTTTCTTATAACATTGATTTCGAATTCTGAAAACGTTCGTCCATTCAAGTGCATGTAACAAATATCATTTTGCAGATATAATATTCAATTTTATTAATTAAAAATAGCTTACCTTTACTTTTCTGGTCATGCCAAGGTAATTAAAATATCCTAAATAGGTCAGATGTAAAAACTCCCAAACCTTTGGTGAAAATTCCCTAACCGTTAAGAGAAATGTCAATTTTCGCCTCGGCCATTTCAGTGGTCAGTAAATCGAAAACAAACAAAAAAAAATCACCAAGGTTGCCGTTTGCGCTGTCTAGCATTTCAGGAATGCGCAAACAACATATATATTTTTTGGTCAAACTTAAATATACGACCCCCAAACCGTGACTTAATTGAAATAAAAACCAAAAAAAAATATTTTAGCTAAAAAAAAAACTAAAAAAAAACAGCTTTGCAAGATAGGAGGATACAAGGAGAAACAATGTATTCAGTGGGAGTTCAGTTTCAAAATAATTCAAACCACAAAGCATTCGCAAACAACACAACGTTAATACGACATCTTCAAGATAGGTATTATCAACCAAACAAACGAAAAGGTAATAATTCCGCCCATCCCATTCGTTTCGTGATGTTCTCTTTTCTTCTTTCTTTTTTCTCTAATGTTTTTACCCGAAGCGCAGCACATCTCGTACTTTCTGCATAGCATTCCAATCGCTAAGAATGTCTAAAATAGCATTTGATTTCGAAAACAGTGTCAATACTGTATTTGGGCAATATTTGAAATACAGGTATTTCAAATACTAAATTTTCAGTATTTAAATACAATTGACAAATGCATTTCCTAATATTTAAGGGAAGACGATTTACAAAATACTAAAATATTTTGAAATGCGCATGTTTCTGCTCAAAGCATTTCCTTTCGGATCGTCCACATTTCGAGTACCATATCTCGAGATCATGGCTTCCTAGCAATATGTCTAAGTTTTGGTGTGAAGCTCGCTAATCGAGCTGATAACTTAGCCTGAATGTGAATGAACTAATCAGGCGTTCACCTTTTTGGGCTCAAGAACATTTGAATGTCAATTTTACGAATTGAGGGTTATAATACACACCTTCAGAGTAAATTCAGCCCCCAAATCCGTGCCGTCAAATGTGGGCTGCATCTTTTGTGTTCACAGGAATTATTTTGCGTCTTAAACGAAACCATGGTCGGATAAAAGGCTGTCATTGCAGCCATTGTTTCAGCGGCGTTGTTTCGAAAAGACAAAGGACATTGAAAAAACTGTATCCCATAAAAATTAATTCATCAGTTCTTTTTTTTTTTAATGTTTACTCATTGCAACATATCTCTCAGGGACATAGGCAAAATGCATGCATCGGAAGTTTTCTTCAATGTGTTGCTTCACTCTAACTGCATTTAATAAAACAAGCTACTTCTGAGAGAGTGTTGAGCTCTGGTTCTTGTAATTTTCTAATTTAGATTACGCGTCTGTTGTCCGGCCTAGGCGCTTAAGGATAACTATATCTTAATATAATCAGTTATATAGCCAAGGGACATTACGAATGTGAAAAACCTCGTTTCTTTTCTTCTTTCCTGCCACATTTCGTGTAGTACTTAAATCATGTTTATAAAGTGTCATAGAAGAAGAAAGCTGAAGGGTTTAAGCAAACTGCCTTTTATTTGAAGCTAAGTCCCTCATAATAAGAATCCCAGTTAGAGGATAAAAGTAATATGTGCATCTTAGAGCAAAATTGGGTGAATATAAACGGGAATCAATATTAATTCCTTTGTTTTTCCTGCCTAATCTGCAATTTTTTAATTTTTTCTCTAACCACATAAGGACCAAAAAAAGCTTACCTGAAAATTTTACCTCCTCTCATTAATATAATTTAGAACCCAGAAGGAAGAAATATTGCCTTCCGTGAAAACAGCTTCGCCTTTTTGAAAAAGAAAATTACCTTTTACTTGATTGCAGAAAGTGTAATGTCAGAGAAACTGCTGCGCATCTACTAGTCCAACTTATAGGCTACTTTAAAAAAGTCGCTGCACGAACAAATGTGTGTATTCCGTATAAACATTCCTTTGCTGCTCTGAAGTTTCTTTTCGTTCAGACCCCTCGTCTTACCAATAGACACTCGGCAGCTCCAGGAGCAGGCGTCCTTTCTTTCTCTCGCGCAAGTTGCGGCTGGTGTAGCCTGATAAAGCGCGAGTGAGCCGAGACAGTGAACTAAGAGTCTCGGCAGCGTTGGAAGACGGCAGCCTTGTCACGTAGCCCGCAGCTTTGATGCGGCGCCAAATCCGAGCTGACCACACCATTTGTCCCGTCCTAATTGCAGAGCCCACGGGAAAACACCATCCTTCCACGGGACAAATGAGGAGGTCTCTGCGACGACGGAGCTTCATCTACCACTTCGTCGGCCCGAGGAGGTGAGAACTGCTCTGTGTTTGCCTTTCATTGCCTCGCCATTTTTCTCGCGGGCTGGCTCGAGTTTCTTTCTGGCTTCTTTGACGATGTACGAAGTCATTTCCTTGGAGGCGGAGAGTAGCACGAGGACTCCATAATTATGTTCATCCCACGTTTCCTTCGAGAGTTTATTATTTATTTTGTGCAATTCAACAATCGAAATGTGGTCTTTTACGTTGCCTGCATAGCCATGAATGTATTTTGGTACTGTTTTTTTTTCTTCTCTGGCGTCTGCAACGTGAATGCACTAAAATAAAGAATCATTAAAAGGGAAGACACTGATCCTTAGATTAGTTTACAAATTAGTCTCGGGATTTCATTTTCAATCTCGTTATTGTCAACAAGCCAATATGAATAAAGTGAGTTAGCAATTCTAAGACTCCAGAAACCAAAGTATGACAGGATATGGTTATCCCTTTCATTATTAATTTCAGCCTTACATATATATATATATATATATATATATATATATATATATATATATATATATATATATATATATATATATATATATATATATATATATATATATATATACATGCTGTTTACGTCAATAAACAAGCCCCACCCCTCGGAAACTATGAAAATTGGAAACTGTTTGCTCTCACTAAATTCAGTGCAAATCTTGCGACAGATATCTCGCATCATGACTTTAGGCTTGGTGAGTCTTCCTGCCGCTTGTATTTGTCATCGCATGACTTCGCTCCTTATATTCGCGCTTCTTACTTTTTGATTTAATTTTCGTCACTCTTATCAACTAACGCTAAAATTTAATTAAAAACGAATCAATATTAATCGATGAAGTTTCGAATCTCAGTGGTCTTTTTAAGCTTTCCCTTACTGCACTCTTAATATCGCTTCACTTAGTTTCCGTTTATAACGGAAACTCGTGTGCACAAAAGTTCCGCTTAACCAGGAGGAACCGTTTTCCTTTGTATTTTATACAAAACAGTGTATCAGATGATTGTAAATGCTTTGTAGCTTACACACAGCAGTGTTTTAGATAATGTATAATTATAAACAATTAATGTTTAAAAAATCTCTGGAAGTTTCGCTTGGAGCAGACTGGCGCTAAAATAGGACAGGGTAAGTGGAATGACATGTAAGTGGAACGACAACCGAAGCAATGCCTACGCATACCAGATAAAAAAAAAAAGAATAAACAATAAAGCGAAGGTGGGTTCCACATACATTCCCCGATCCGCATAAAATGTGACTTGCTCCAAAAAGAAGATGTACAACTTATTTAACTGGCTATGTGGAACCAGATTAAAAGTGCATAGCTGCACTACGGACACCTGGCACAACCTAGGAAAGTAAGGTCTTCTGTGGTCACTGAGAACTTAGGAAAAGTTTGACGTGGCGAGTCACGAGCACTGTATTCTCGGTTCGCGCTGTCAGTGGGATTGCGGGAACTTCCGAAAAGATCAGGAAATAAAAAAAAAAAATCACGAGCAAAGAAGCAGGAACATAATAAGCAATGCCCCGCGTTTCTTAGTCTGGCATTGCACGATTGGAATTATACTATATTCCTTGACAGAATAACCGGACGAACTGCGAAAACATCGAACTCATAGGATCCAATGAGCGAGTGAAAGCTAGATGGACTTCGAGGCATCATCCGTGTAAACGACAGCTCTCGTGTTCTTTCGCGTTACGGCTTCGACGCTTTATAGACTCACTGAAGCAACAGATAATCGCCTTCCGCCAATTTGCGTTAAAAATTAGTATCGGGAAAGAGATTTATCCGCTGCGCCTCTAGCAACAAAGTCGAGGAACAACGTCACGGGAACAACAATAGCACAAATTATTTGTTTGCGTTACTGACGCACTGCTGGGTTTACGTAAAGACTAACTCTGCGTCGCCGTTCGGCTGGGGCTGGTGTTCAATCGGTGAATCACCTATTGAACATGATTCCCAGCCAAACGCTGACGTGGCACTCAAAGTCCTATCCGTCACTCGCGTCTCGATCGAGGAACATGACATAAATAATTTAGTCCACACGCCTTGTGTCTGAAAAACACCGAGCAGGCATCTTTACTGCGGATGACTCCTGTTCACTTCCCAAGATGTCATTCGCATCTTAAGAATTACAGTATAGTACAAGTTAGACCGGATTATTCGCTTCACGATTGGCTTCTGAATGTTATTATTAGGTGACGCCTTCATTTCTTGGGGACATACAGTGGATTCTAAGATGGCTAATATTGACTACTACTTGTTGCTTTTAGGCTGTCTTTGACTATAGCAATTTGGGTGGCTGAGAGTGTTGGGCACTGAAAGTCGAAAACGAAGGAGGAACATAAAAGACAATATAGCCCGTGTTGTCAGTATTGGGTTCTGTGTCCGTCTTTCGATGTCATACAATAGCAGTTGTAGGCGCTCTCTGCATCGTCTGTGATGTAGCCACATTTCCTCCGTTTTTGGCCCACTTACATCGCTATCACATAGTGAGAACGGTTTTATCACTCAAAACCCACGGTGCTTACAAACTCTGTGTCGATTTGCACACAACTTTTGTCATTGTCACGTCGAGCTCCCATTCGCCTGTACAGGCGGCCTTAGATTTATGTATATTGCTACATTCGATTTGTTACGTCATCGAAGATGTGACTGGGAAGAGGGGTGGGTGGACTCGACTCCTCGTGTCAGAAAGACAAAGTGTGTTGCCATAACCACGTCCGCTTAGCCCTTCTTCCCCTCGCCGATTCCTGGAACCCGCGGGCTGTGACGGCTACTCGGGGCCATCCCGGCACCTCAGCACCGATGGGCGATCAAGGCAAATGCAGGCGTGTCGCCGGACCGCTTCATGAGTGGGCTGGCTGCATATTTCCATTCGGCTCACGCCCGCAGCCGCGACGACGAACAGAGCGGCACATTTGTCTGCGGCTCCCTCGAGTGGCACGGAAAGTAACAATGAAGAATGGCTGGCAGTCCCCTGTTTGTCCCCCCAATCTTTCTGCACGTCGCGGTCGCTCGACGAAGCGAGCAAACAGCCACGGACTTAAGACAAGACGGGATTTTATGATAATCGCAAGATGTCGTTGTCTCGAGCGCATCCTTGTGCCCTCTAGGGGGCTTTGTGGGGAGGAAGAAAGCTTACATTATACATCTATGGGGGAATAATGTAACGGGGTATACCCCGCGTGCCCGCGGGCGAAGAGCCACATCTGCGAGTGATGGCGGATGGGGGGGCCGCAAGGGAGGAATTCTGTCGCTTTCTGCGAATGAGATTGTTCGTTTTGCCATCTGGTTGACATGTACGCTCGTTGTATATTGCAAACGTGAACGGTGTAGTAACCAGTTTGGTGTTGCGCCAAAATGTGGAACAATATTTGTATTTGTGGGCATTCGTGTACAGACACTCTCATAGTTTTAAGAACGTGTGATTTGGGAGGGATTTTGTGTGATGAGGCGATCACAAGGATATAGAACAACCGTTTTGTTTCGTTTTGTTTAGGCCATACAAGGTCACACTTGGAAAAAGACAAGATAATAAATGTACGCATTGGATATTTTTGATCGCGTGGTTCGCCGCAATATTGGTCCGAAAAATCAACGGCTCTTGTCAGTGAGCTGAAAGTTTATTAACAGCGTATTTTAGTGACGGCTTTACCTTGATGTCTTCAAAAGTTCCCGTAAAAAAATTTGAACAACATGCCTGAAACCGAGCACAACACACGCTGACACAGACGACCACGCCGATCCGGCAATCAGGATCCATAGAGCACCATCGAGAGGTCGTTAGATGGGCAAACAATAGAGTAATACTCAATCTATCTAAGTTATCTATCAATCAATCTATCTAAGTCAAAAAGTAAAATAAGATCTAATATATTTGAAATGTGATATATCATGTATTTATAAGCACAAAAAAGAAATACTTTACACCACTGCATCAAAAAGTCCGCTTTCGAACCCGCTCTATGCGGACAGCAACTGAGGGAGAGGAGGAGGCGAGAGCGCTCGGGGACGTAATAACGCTGTGCTCCGGTTGGAGCGATTAATGGGAACATGTAGCTGCCTTTGTCTCCACTGCACTCGACGAATGCGGTAGAATGCGAAACGCCGGCGTCCGGCGTTTTGCTTTCGCATTCAAAGACGTTCAACGAGTGCAGTGGAGACAAAGGCAGCTATAGCTTTAGGTCTCCCCACTAATCCTTCCAACCAGAGCTCGTCGTTCTGACGTCCTCACGTGCTTTCGACTCCTCCTCTTCCTGGGTTTCTGCCCGCATATTCTTAAAATATTACAGTATACGTTTTTGACCTACTTTAGTTTCTATCTGTACACACTAATTGGGTGTTTTAATACACTACTGATGCGCTGGAAAAATATTTCAGGTATACTTTGTGAAGTGTACTTGTTTCTAGCGCGTAAAAGTGCTCAATTTTTAGCGAAAAACCTCTTGTAAAGAGAACTGAAGATATGAAGTCACGTCCCGCGCTACCGTTAATCCTCATGTTTTAAATTTTGACCGTATATTATGTAAGCGATATTCCAATAATCCCGACAAGACTGACGACATTTCATTATCATGATCAGGCGTGTAGCGAACTTTTGCAGAACTTGAGGTTTGACTCCGAATCTCGAGGTTAAACCGGTTCGGCGAATCAGTTTAACATTTAGTAACCTTTAGCATAGTTCGAGAAAGTATAATTTCTTGGACAATATTCCGCAAGAAATATATATTCAATAGTTTCCCTTGTTTTTCTTTTGAAGTTTAATGTCAAGGTTCATGTGTGATGTTAATAATTTAAGCGGTGGGTTCAAAGTTAAAACTCCAAACAAGATAGTCAACAATGATTTATATGTGTCCATTCAATTGGGGAACAGTGAATACAAAGGTAATTGTGGATGTTGGAGTTTATATATCATCCAATATCATAATCCCATACAATTTTCTGGACGAAAATTCTCATCAAAACAAAATGAACCTTCAACGCAAAATCAAAAGTTATATTGTACAGTTCTAATGAAGCTCATCCAAAGAGATAAAGCGCTAGGGCGGCACCATGTCATCAATCCAGATTATTGAATACTAAGGTTAAAGTTGCTAATGGTTCTTTTTTTGGTGAGGCGGAGCGGACTCCCGGTGACTTCGCTGATGATGGTGAGGTCGAGTTGGTTCATGATGGGGAGTAAATAACTTTATGTATAAGGAACAGAAATATGCAGCAGGTTTTACGAGTCAAGAAGGGAACTTTCTGGACGCCTGGCGAATCCTCTCCGCGGCTCTCGAGGTGAAGCCTGTCCACCTATCTTCAGACAAGAACGGTGCCACTGGGGGAAAACGATTCTTATATAGCCCGGCATTCGCCGCAGCTCTCTTTCTAGAAAACAAAACGCCTAGAAAGCAACACTTGAAGCTGACATCATTTTTCTCTAACGCTGTTCCTTTAATCTGACATCACCTGGCTTCGCTCTTCTCATTCGCTTATTCCGAAGTCAGTTCTGGAGTTCGGCCTCCTTGCTAAACGAATGTGCAATTGCAGACATTGGTACAGTGTGCAAACATCACAAGACACCCCTGCTGGTACGGCGCCACCGCGGAGGGCACGCTTGGTAAGGAGATTCCTGAAGTCGGTGCCAGCGGCCTCATGGAGGCATACCCTATATACCTCCGATAGCGGTCTCGCCGAACCTTACAGTTAAGATACCCAAAGGTTGCTTAATGCTGTATTTTTTTCAACTTAGTCAAATTCAGTTTTGAACAAAATTTGGAATCCAGAAAATATTTGTTTTTATTTTTTCAAGAGCATTTGTTTTCCTTGAACTTGAAATTATATGTTGCATAGCAAATAATTTCCATGTATACGTTTCTGTTTTTTTTTATGGAATTTTATTACTTTTTTTAGAGAGGTTGAAGCCCTTAGAAACCCAAAATAGGTAGTAAACATTCCAGATTTAGTAAGGCGGAGCGCGAGTATAGTCCGCTTCTTGAACAGACGTTGCGATGATGTCAGAACAGCGAGCTATTATCGCTCCTTTTTGTCCGCTATCTTCACGCGCGATATCGGCTCCCGTAACACGCGAGTTTTTCCTGCGTGTATTCTGCATCTTGAAATGTCGTTTTGCTGCGTCCGCGATCTGCGGTATTCGTTCCCGTGACATGTAAATTTGTAGCGGATTCCCTCGTGTTTATCGCACTATGAAACTGCCGCGTTCGCGCGCCGCGAGTTCTCGGCGGATTCCCGCGTGTCCTTCGAATCATGAAACGCGAATATGCGGCGTCCGCGATCTGCGGTGTCAGTTCCCTCGTCACGTGGTATGTAGCGGGTGCTCCGGGGAAATTATAATTATTTTTTTATAATGTTTTGCTGTCGGATCCCCAAACGCCCACTGTATGTTTTTCACCATTAATCTCAACATTTTGGGTGGGCGTTCTTACGGGATTCTACTCCACGTATAGATTGTGGTCGATCATCAAAGGTAGCACATTTTGTTATATTTAACCGATATATCCATGACGACGTTTCTTATACATGTGTACGTGTGCGTGTGACTAGGGGGAGGGGGGAGATCTGTTCAACTCCAAGCACATACAATGCAGTACAATTACGTTCACACCCTTTGGAAGATTAACATAATCGCAACGCTGGCTGTGCATTTTAGAGGCAATAATGCGCTACAGAACTTTCTACTCCCAGGTGGAAACAAAGATTATCAAGGATTGGTTAAAATATTTGCATTAATACAGCTGACCTAACCATAAAAATATTAATCCTAGTTTATAAGGTATTCACCAAGTAAAAAATTTAAATGTGAAATACGTAGAAATAAACCATCATATATCATTTTCATCTGGACAGATTGACAAACTCTTCGTTTTTATTTATGTTCAAATCAAATTTTATAAGTCCTGGTACTACTAAAATATTCGAATCTTATTACACCAGTTTCGAATAATATAAGTTTTATTGCATTTACTGCATTCAAACAAGTTACATGTCCAAAGTTCCAGGAAAGAACATACTTCATATCATGAATGTGAATTATCTTCAGAACAAGATCCCCAGAGATTCGAACTGAAAGTGAACAGCATGATGCCATAGACATAAAACTTATCCAAACAATTCTCGATATTGCTCCTTGTAGTATTGTCCCCCGGGAATGCTTTTTATTTACCGAAATCTCGATTCGGAAATTCTCTAAATTTCAACCGTCATCTTCGCGAAGGGCATGTATTTCCGGTAATTTTTCACCGCTTTGAGCCCACCAACTCGACTTCCTATGGCGGTCAAGATTTTCTTTGACGCGCCATTAATCTAAACTGGTTCTCTTCCGAACTTTTGCCGGAAGCCTCTCGCAAACTTGTGATGTTTTTAGCTATCAGGCCCAGTCCATGTCGTACATACATATATATTAATATTTCGTTTTTGTTTCTTACTTTCAGCAATAACACCAATGTTATTTCTTAACAAACTTATTTCTTGAACATGTCATTTTTGTTTGCATCTATTTCACTCCAAGTAATAGCTGATTGCCAAGTTTCATTGACCCATTTTAGTATTTTGTTTTTCAAGGTGCTCCTCTTATTTCAATGCAGTACATATAATCGATCAAGTTGCTACTGCTATATAAAGTATTAATACCCGTATACATTGAGAGTGTGAGACTAATAAATAATATTATAGTTCAACATTTTGGCTTTCCTTCTATTTTTAAATTCTCCGATAATAGCACACATTAAATAAAATGTCAGCACGATTGCCTCAGCATTCCACAATTCGCGTGTTTTGCCGAAGAGGAGCCAAAAAATAATATTCTACGAGTCATCGACGCTCCGACTTTCAATCGTTGGCATCGCAACGGGCCCAGTCCCACGCACCATTTCACTGCGCCAACCACCGGTCGGATATAACCAAACAGAACTTTCTCCAAACAACCTATTCTTCAAAGCTGGTTGGAAGATGCCGTCCCCAAAACAAATTCAACAAACCCAATAACTACAAAACAGAAACAAAACAAAACAAAAACCCTAGCGTTTTTAATAAAAGAAAAATGAAACCATCGATCGAGCAGCAGTCTTTCTCCTAACTTTTCCTGTTTCGTCCATCCATCTTGAGCTCTTCCTCGTCTCCACTCTCGCGAGAAGAAAGTAAGAAAAACAAAAAGGAGGAACTGCCTAAACTTTCTCCACATCCATCCCGCCTTGCCAGCCAGCCGAGCCGCCATATTTCATATCGATATCAGAGCCCCAGCTAGCAAACCCGAAGATGCGGCTTTCTTCGAGGCAGAACGGAAGAGGAGGGGGGCGAGGGGGAAAGCAGTCAGCTGGCAGGAAGGCACCAACAGCAGGGGCCGCTGCAATCCCTCAGCAAGTTGCTTCCTTCGGTTTGCGAGTTGTGATTTGGTCTGACGAACGGGGGAAAAAGAGAAGCGAGAAGGGAAAGACAGCCACGCAGGGGGGAAAGAACGTTGGGGAGAAGGTGGGCATCGCGCCACGCGGGGGCAGCAGGCGACACCGAGCAAGCGACCAGAGGCGCCGCTACTGCGAGGTCTGCAACGCCTTGCGCCTTGTTTCTGATCCCGGTAATACTTTACCCGCGAAGCTGGCCACTTCCTCCTCTCGATCGGTCGTTGTTCTTCTTCGCCGAGCGCCGAGACTCCAGCGGCTCCCGCTCCCAATCATCAGGATCCCTCTGGAAACTCGTACCAAGTTTGGGGATTGCAATCAAACTTAACTACGAAACACCTGCTCCAATGACGGATCGCTCAAGCTGTGGCAACCCACCCGTCTTCCCCTCCGCCGCGTTCGCTCGGTGTTGCTCCACCTTTTCCCTCTTTTCTTTTCCCCTTCGTCCCTTCGGGCGGAGCATGTTTCCCCTTCTCGAGACGTTCAATATTTCCTCGGCGTGCATTAAAGACGCGGGGGAGAAAGGCGGAGGCACAGGCTCGAACACGAAACGAACACAAACGGTGAGCGGCAAATGCGTTTCGGAGCGCACGAGGCGGGAACCCTGCAGCATCGGTGCACCGAGCGTTAGGCGCTCGCTCCCCTTTGCTTGTGTGTGTTTTGCGCTTGGTTCTAGGGATTTCTGCTACTGCGGTACACGGCAGGCCCCGGGTTGAGCGAGGGAGCAGGTCCGGCTCCATCTGGCGGCCCTCTGATTAATTAAATTCGCTTAGGAAACTCGGGAAACGTTTGCTGCGCCAACTTGGCAATAAAATCGATGGACGTACATGGGCACTGCCTGCTGGCTGCCCTGCCAGCCTCCCTGCCTGCTGCCTCGCCGCGCCAACGCACGAGGCTCGGATTAATAAAATTAGAAGAAAGGATGGAAAGTGCTGTTTTGACCTCTTCCTTAAGAAGCCCATTAATCTCTCCCCTTTTGTATCGACGGGGAACGAGGAAAGTTCTGGTACCCTGCAGGAAAAACAATCAGCGGCCAGTATTTTTCTAACGGAACCGGTTGCTGTCGAAATCAGTTTGAGAGCTCATTTAATGAGGGTTCACTGCAAAACAGCTAGGCAGTTTATGTCTTGTTATTTCGTGCGAACATCTTCAAGAATAAACCTGCATGTAAAAACCTTATGCGCGTAATAACGTAAATCATTGATTTAATTACAGTATATTGTAAATAAAAGCTCGCGACAAGATGTTCGATAAATTCATTAAAACTAAATAAAAGTATATACTAAGTGACTATAAAAAGTATAGAAACAAACTCGCGCTGTGCATTTCAGGGGCCAGGGTAAGCTTCATTTAAAACGAATTTCCTTAAATATCTAAGGACCCCTTCAATGTATGGAACGCCATTAAAAATTATATCAATATGCATACTTTCTGTTCCAGAGGAGCCCGAAAGTGACAGTCATGCATTGGTGGCGAAAATAATCCCTGGAGAAGGGGGACAAAGGACAAACACATATCCCCAAACACAGCTTGGTGACTGGTGGTGCGCTACCGAAAAAAATCCACCTGGTCCTGGTATCGAACCAGGGACCTCTTCATTTCTAATTGAGCGATCTACCAACTGGGCCGACCAGAAATTGATCGTCAGCAGAGCAAACGAGCTTTATCAGCTGCCACCAGTCTAACACCAAAAAAGGTGAACGGCCTGCGTTTTAAGGTTATGTGATGATGATGCAATTAGTGCAAACGCGGAAGCGAGCTGGACCTTTGCCTGTTCGCTGGTGTATTTGCAATAATTGCGTTACCCTCATTGATGAACAAGCTTCATGAACATTTTTTTGTCATGGAGTGCTTCTGAATCATCGGCTGAGCATGGAAATAATCATTTTTCTGTCGAGACGAATGTTTCAAACTCAAATGTTTCCTACGTCCAACATGTGGAGCAGATATACGTAGTATAATAATGTTCCTTAAAAATCAATGTGCATCTGGCGATGACGTTGTTAAAGTTATTCGAATTAAAATCATAATGGACTTAACGCTTGCCACGGTTGTCTATATTTGCAATCGGATAATTGTTTCTGGTTTTTTTTTTTTTTTTTCAGATGAAATGAAAAAGGACAGTTTCCGTTATTTAGAAAGGTGACGCATAATAAAGTCTCAGTAACTCTAGACATATATCCTTATTGCCCCTTCTTTCAAAGGTTGCGAAAAATTAATTAATCGAAGACATTAGTCATATCAGGGAATTAATAAAGTCATAACCAAGCACCAGTTTGTTTTTTAGAAGAATACCTCAACCGAGTGAGCACTGAGGCACATTGAAGATAAAGTAATATTGAACATTTAAGATCCTACTTCCAGATTGGTATCATTTTTAATTTTAGAAAGGAATGTGCCCCTATCAAGTACAAAATCTTACTAATTAGTACGCTTTGTAAGGAATCAAGGGCAACCTGCTAGAAATATTTCGCAGCTATTTGTCCGCACATTGCCGGTATACGTTATTACATATATTTAAGTTACAGCTTATGCCAATAATATACGGTGGTCCACAAGGTTCTATACCCGACCTATTGTTATTTATTTTATATAAATATATATATTTATATATTTTTGGGGGTTCCTCAATGCAGTAACCTCGGTCTTTTGCTGTTTTTATTTTTTGTAAATAATCTAGCTTCCCGTATTAAACACACGCGGTTTTTGTTATTTGCTGACGATATTAAGTTGTTTACGGCGGTTAAAACGCATTGACGATTGGGAATGTCTTCAGCGTGATATAGATTTTATTTCGGCGTGGTGTTTTTCAAATGACCTACTCTTAAATGAGTAAAAGACGAAAGTTATGTCTTTGTCTAGGAAGCGTGAAATTCAGAGTTTTCCCTATACATTAGGTTCCAGCGATATTACATGCGTTGAGATCCTCCGAGATCTCGGCGTTTTTATATATCCTGCAATTAATTTCAATCATCACGTGACTACAATTTAGAAGGCTTCCTTTAGGGTGCTGAGAGCCATTACACGAGTGACACGCGGTTTTTCTAACCCACTTTGTATTTTACGTTTGTTTTCTTCATTGGTGCGTAGTCGTGTTGAGTATGCCTCAGTTGTCTGGAACTGTATTGGAGAGACAAATTCAGGTGTAATTGAGAGTGTTGAACGTAGATTCCTTCGTGTTTTGTTTGTTCGTTATTTGCAACCGAATATTTTTTTTTATAGTTATGAGAGGATTTGTAAACTCGTGAAGTTAGACTCGTTTCACAACAGAAGAACAATTCGGGAACTGACATATTTGTATAAAGTTGTAAATGGTATAATTCATTCACCAGAGATACTCAGTCACATCTACTTGCATGTTCCTCGTAGGTCTTGTAGACTTTATAAATTGTATTACCCTATCGATTTTTACCATGCTGCCCCCACGAGAGTCCTAAAACTGAGGTGTAACCATTTAGAACAGAATTGTGGGAATGTTAGCCTTGATATTTCCGATGAAGAACATAAATTTCAAAAGTGGGATAAGACTATAGTTTTCCCTAACATTTAGCTTTTATCCTGTTTAAAATTTGACTACTAATTGACTCGTTGATAAGAGCACTACTACGGACGCGTTAAGCGGTTGGTGGATCACTAAAAAAATGTATATATATATTATATTTTAGGCCTTCCTCAATCCCGAAATATAATTTTATATGCTGACGATGCAAACGACTTTTTTTCTAGTAAGTACCTGGTCTATCTTGAAAAATTTTGAATATCTAGCTCTAGAAAATATTTTTGAGGTTCAAATACAATCAACTTCATCTAGGCACTAGTGAAGCAAACTTTCTGCTGTTTGAGCCAAAAATAAACGTACCTTGAATGACCTCAATATCCACTTCGAAGGATGATAACTGGAGCACGTTAAAACATAAGTTTCTTTGAGTGGTTTTAAGAAACTTATAGCTGAACTCCACCTTTCGAGAAATTGAGATGCTTCACAACAATAGGCATTCTAAACAGGTTACAAACAGGGTAATTAACGTTGCAGCAATACTATTTCCTTATCTATTCACGGCTACAATATTATAAAATGGCATGGGGGACAACGATAGGAACTAGTACAAACAGTTTTATTGTCTTACAAAAGAGAGCCATTGATTTTATTGGAAACCTTCAAAGGTATTAGCAGTGAACTCCAATCTTTCAAGAATAAAAAATATTAACTATTGAGCGAGTCATGGTCCTTTAATTATCAATCCTAATTTTTATCGAAATTAAGCAGAACTAATCCTGTTTTTTAAACAACTGCCGTAAATTAAGAGGAAACTGCGATTTAAGGCTCAGTCACTACATAAAAAAGCAAAGATCGCACAAACTCTGGTTTGCAACAACTCGCATATCTCGTTTCGGACGCACTTACAGGCACCATGTCATAGTTCAATAGGCTAAAACTGTCAGCTACTTCAAGCTGTTTAAAAACAAAAACAAACCTTCGCCAATGTATTAACAATGTATCAAGATCTGCGGTTGGTACTTCAACATGTTGGTCTACGCGCATTATTCAGAATGTGTCTAATGTTTGAACGACAGTTCTCGTAAGGGACTTTTTTCACTTTTTTTTCGTGTTTTTCTAAGCGAAGTGCTTCAACTAGGTGTAAGGGCTTAGTCAGAAGACAGTTTTGCCGTCTTTTACGCTAGCTCCTCAGACATTTTCCATATGAAATAAAGAATTAATTTACATCCAGATTATGAAGATTTAGTGTTTGTAATTAGCTTCAAACACCGCACTTTCTGCCGAGCTAGATCGTGTTGGTTCTACAGCCTCAGTTTTGAAATCACCTGAACCAAAAAGGCAAACACTTGTTGCCTAAACTCAAAACATTCCGATATATCTATAAGAAAAAAAAAAGTCAACATGGAAATCAAATCACTCTGATAGACCGACGAATGACAAGCCAAGTAGACCATGAAATTACAAGGGCTGAGCAAATGATCGCTTAACCCACCGATTGATCAAATAATGATTTAATCGCAATCAATATTCTTATCCGGTTTATTGGTAGGGTTTGGCGCTGGAAAATATTCGCGGGGTAAGAAAAAAGCTTGCTTTATTGGCTGGTGCTCATACTTTCATTTTACAAGTCGGCAGTGTTGTATTTCACGGTAACGCAGTTTAGCATTGCACTTGACTGTCATTCAGATTTGCCGGATTTCTCTATTTTCCTTTTTTAAAGGGGGAAGGGGGGTAACGGTCAGGTTTCAAATAGCGCTCTACATTCGGCCATTTATTACCTCATAAAAAAGAAAGATTACTTTTTTCAAACATTTTAGACATTTTTGAGAAGTAAGCGCAACCAATTAATCGACTCATTAATTGATCAGAGGGTAAAGAATACTCGGGTTAAAAGTATTGATGGTCGCCCAGCCCTAAAATTATGGTCGTCAGGTTGCATTCCACCCTGTTGACTACATTTCTATGTCGCTGCTTTTCTTCCTGTAATGTCGTTCAACGAGCTTCATTTGCAGGCGTCAACAATGAGTCATTCATCCTTTACAGAAATCATCAATTAGTTTCGGCTGAGTTACTAATAGCTTATAAGAATGCATTAGAAACTCAATTGAAACTCATTGATAATTTTTGTAATGGAAGTGCACTGCAAGATTAAAATCACATTTAATTATTTTAGAGCGCACTAAGGATGTTAGCTGGTGAGGTAATATGCATCTGCAGCTGGGAGAAGTAAATTCTCTTGAGAAGTTTGACCTGAAAATGTATTAACAGGTGAAAAAAGTTAGGCGACACCCCAGTCACGTAGCCAAAATTTTGTTTCGGGGGGGGGGGGGGGGCGCCCATGACAAAATGCTGTATGAGGGGGAGGGGGGAGAGGAGGTCCCAGCAAAACAAAAGATTTCGGGGGGGGGGGGGGCGGGGGCCCATGGGCCTCCCCCCCCCCCCCCTCTGACTGCCTGCCTGCGACACCCCCCAGTCCTGCGACACCCCCCTGCGACACCCCCCAACCAGGAAATAATAGGGTTAATTTATACCTATGTCGAATCGGTGCTGGCTAGTGTTTGCTTTATAAAAAAACTTCATAAAGATGATGTTATCTAGTTAATTGAAACTTTTGAATAGATAGATTGAACAAAGCTCTGGGAAATATTGAAATAACAACTTGTATAAATGATACATGATCACACGACTTTCTATGGCCGTAATTCTTGCATTCTTTTTTTTTAATTTAGGTTGTAGTATCATTATAATATTATATTTATATTATCTGTGTATCTCTAAGTCTAAAACTGAAAGAAAATATATAAAACAAACCACCACCATAAGGATAATCGTGAAACTGGTGCTTATAACTAAAACATTCAAATTTTAATTCAAGAAAACAAAACTTGAAAGCCACTCTGAATCAAGTAACCCACAAAAAAACCTCAGAATTTCACCTAAATAAAATTAAAAAACACCACAGGTTTAATATCCACTTGTGATTTCTCTCTTTAATTAATGCTGTTCTCCGCATTTACTGCGTATGTATCGAAAAATCTCTCCACAATATCTTGCTCTGCAGGCTTCACTAACTCCAACGCCACTTAGTGATGTCATATTTCGTGATAAGTTTCAAACAGCTTTATAGTTCGTACACGTGCAAGAACTAGAACACTGGATAACGTGCAAGGAACACTAATCTGCACCGTGTATTGCTACTCTACGTACGTTTGGAGTACTTTTTTCTCTTTGTAGCCCATAAATCGAAAGGCACAGACAAGCTGGCTTGAAGTTCATTTGCAGAACGGATTACAAACTCATCTGTAATATCACATAAGGAGGCAAGACTGAGAGAAAATCTATTTTTGCCACGAGACTAAGCGTCGTGCGCTTGAGACAGCTTGCAAAAGTCCTTAAAACCTCTCAAAATCTTTACGACGAGAAAAGACACTGGCACCATCTGTCGGGTAGTCGTGGAACATTTGCAGTTTCCGCATTATCCCCCCTTTTTCTGCACTATATATCATTATTCTTTTTTTTACCTCTTGACTTAAAAAAAAAACGTTTGGCAGTGTTATAAACGACCGTTTCTCATAGATAGTATGGACTTCTGATCTTGCAATTCTTGCAAAGCCTTCGCTCCTGAAATGGAGTTCCAGGGTCACCTTATAGATGCAAGTGTGCAAGAGTGTTCTCTCGTCGTAAGAGACCACAAGAACTCGGTCCTCGGCAAACTCAAGTCTGTGAACGGGCCTTAAGACTCATCTCTTGTTCTTGTCACCCTGTTTTATTTCTTCTTTATTTCCCAGTGTCGGCTGCAATCGTGTTCCACGTGCTCTTGTATTTTGTGCCGCATCAGTGCCTTCTTCCCAGCCCAAAGGCACCCAGATATTCGGTCGCATGGAGCGCGCAGCACAGTTAGCATCGATTTAGAGACGCTTCTGGCGGAGTCAGGGACGTTCCCCACCAGTCGAGGCGGGTCGCCTCCCATGTCCTTTATGGTCGTTGGGGATGTCCGGGACTGTGTGCCTTGTGGCGCCCTCCCGTAACGTGTGAGAGAACACGGACTCCATGTTATTTCCTCCGATGTGATCGCCGCCCACGATGCTGCGTTCAAGTCTGAAAGCGGCAATATTTAAACGCTGTACTCAAAACACCTGGTTCATCTCCTCACCGGGTTAAAAATCGCTTAAACGTTTCTAGTAGCGAAGCTGTCGCTTGTGTGCGGCTTGTCATTGTTAAGGGGAAATCAATTGTGTACCTCTGAATTATACAACATAATGGATCGAACTTACGTATTGGTGATGTCTTTCGTCATTGGGATCTAGCCATAGTTGAAAAAGCGTGGTGAGGCCTGTGTAAGGTGTCAGTATTCCTCAACGCAGCTGCGCGTTATCTGTTTTTCTTGTGAACTAAAATTTGGTAAACCTTTAGAGCAGTGCGATACTATGCTTTATAAGCCGCCGTCTGCGAAACTTTACATTTTTATTGTTTGATTATAATGCATTACTATCATTTAGTCTCCCTAGGTTTACCAGATTAAAGTAGGTATAAAACAAGGTTTTTTATGTGCATTAAATATTATTTCAGATTGTGGGCTCAAAGCATCCTCATTGATAGTAATAGTTAGCAACACATCATTTAGGTGCTCGTCATGTTAAGTAACAATTTAATGCAGATCCCGTATGTTATCGCCAACTACTCTTCAAGAAAGAGAAACACCGATAAAGGTGATAAAAATTAAGTAGCCTCCGGTGTAGGCAGCTTAATACCGATTCCTATTAAAACGTGTTCCAATAGTTAAGTAGTATTTTATCTCATTAACTGTTCTTTAGAAGCTCGTGTATTTCGGATTCTGCTTAATATTGCTAAAGTTACTCCGGTATTTAAAGGAGGGAGCGTATTTACAAAACTATAGATAGACCTATGCCTGTTTTGCTCATATTTTCTAGATTCAGAATCTTAGCTAGAATTCAGAATAGATTACAACACAGTTTCTCTCAAAGTGTGGTTCTAAATAAAGTTCAATATAATTTTTAAAAAGGCGATTCGACAGAACAGGCGCTTATTGAGGCAAAGGGCAAATTAATCGAAAACATTAAAAATAAACTGTACACTTTAGGATATACTTTTTTACTTTAAAACAACATTTTACACTAGTCAGCAGCTATTAAATAAGCTTCAACTATACGGTGTAGGTGGAATAGTGCAGGTTTTGATAAGAAAAGGTTCCTACAAAATCGTTAACAATTTGTTAAAGCTAATAACACTGTCTCCAATAGGTTGAAAGGAAAAGATGGTGTCCCGCAGGTCTCGATTTTAGGTCCTTCATTGTTTATTCTTTACATAAATTATATTTTAATTATTTTATGATCCCCTGAGATTATTATTCATGCAGATCATACCAACGCATTTCTCATTTCTGCTTCTAACGCATCACTGTAGTCAATGGCAAAAAGCTATTTTGATGACTTAGCTGTATGGCTCCAAATAAATAAACTGCAACTATATTTAAAAAATAATAATAATGTTTTCCCCTAATAAACAAAAAAAGTAATAATTCCATGTGCTTGTAAATAAGTTGAGCTCCGAGCCTCTTTAGGCAGTTGGTTGTTTATTTTTTAAAAAATATCTAATCCCGGCATGGTTAAAAACATGTGACCCTCTTTTTACTTAAAGTTATGTTACTGTATTTTGGCATTGGGAAGCCCATCGCTTGCAAATTGCAAGATTATCAATTTCCTGAAAAAAAAAAAAGAAATGTTGCGGATAATAGAACATTGCCCCCTAAACATACAGGAATCGCCCACCAAACGTCGTTTCGCCGAAGACGGAATACTGAAAGTTATTGCAGATTTATGTTTTGAAGCTAATACAACTCATACAGAAAGAGATGCTGTTTGATTTAAAATTATGTAATGTAATGAATACATACATTTTAGTCACCCTTTCCGACGACTTCCACAAATTCGTACGAACTATGGGAGGCAAACTAAAGACTATATCAAGTGTCTCAAATATGGAATGCGAACCTTTGCAGATTTTAACAAATCTTGTTTTAAAATTAAAAAAAGAGATCTAAAGGTGCTTATGATGGGAAGTGACATCTATTTGTAGCCATCTTAACGATTCTAAATTTGTTTGCTCGCCTTAAGAATTTTTTAATGATTTGTATAAAGACTGAATATGATCTATGTTGTGTTTCATGTAAAACTATGTGTGTATAGTAGATCTGAATGTTTCGCTTGTTTGCTGTGTATTGGATGTACGACCTGCAAAGAGGACAGATACCTTTGTCAGGCATTTATGCCTTTAGTCTCTGTCTCTTTTTCGGTTGTTCCGAAAAAAACATTATTTCATTTCAATTCAAAACTAACATGATGAATAAATTTGGCACGGGGGGATAAATGAAACACAAACACCACTACGAAAGTGCAGAGGCTTATGGTACTGTTTGTTTCGTTGGTGCAGTTCGTTGCTTCACCACTACCCCTTGTTTTTGCGGAGCTGGCCGGCGTACTTCGGATTGAACGAGATGGGGCACGCAAACATCGTGTTGTCGTCCATCACGTATCTCCGCCCAAGACCCTTGGACTGCGCGCCTCTAGTTGAAAACGAACATGCCCCAATGATTCTGTGGCATTGGTAGCGTGCCTATGTTCACTCAAGGGAGCACTACAACCTTCATGCCATGCTTGTCTGATCTTTTCTTATGCTTGTTTATTGTGCGCGTGCAATGGGATGTTTGTGGCGGGCATTTTGAGGGCGGACCATCCGAAGAGTTGTCACGGAAGCTTGATCTTAAAATAAACTATTGGAAAATTAATGTTTTGGAATCTTGGAGGCTTGCTAACTTGTGCGATTATGAAGATGCAGCTAATAAAAGTGTATGCTACAGATCGCACGTAATTATTAATATAGTCGTTAACTTCCGAGTTGTTTTTATCGTTACTTGATCTGACATTCAAATGTGATCGAGGCACTTGCAGCACACTTCATATTAAGCCTAGATTTGAATCTTAGTGATACTATCCTAAGCTTCCGCATGGCCTGGCAGTATTATTCGTGTTTTACCCGCAGTTTTGCTAAAGCCTTAATTGTAGGTAATATATCCCTATGGCATCATCCTTCAGAAGCAGTTTCAAGATTCTTACCTTTAAACTTTTTGCGGAGTATCATGCATTCTTTTCAACAGATTTACTAAATATTTCCTGCTTATTCTGTTGGGCGTAATGCATAGTTATTCATTTGAACATTAATTGAATCGTTTAAGTAGCAGACATTTTTCTTCTTCTCGCGTTTTGTTGCATACTTTAATACGCCAGTTATCAATCGGCTTTGTGTGCTCTTAAGTCTTGATTTGAATCTTGGTGACGCTATCCTAAGTTTCCGCGTGGCCTGGCAATATTGTTCGTGTGTTAGCCTCAATTTCGCTAAAACCTTAATTGTAGGTACGATATCCCTATGACATCATCCTGCAGAAGCAGTTTCAAGATTATTGCCTTTAAATTCTTCGTGGAGTATCATGCATTCTTTTCAACAGACTGACTAAATATTTTCTGCTTATTCTGTTGGGCGGAACGCATATTTATTTATCTGAACATTGATTGAATCATTCAAGTGGCGCTCATTTCTTCTTTTCGCGTTTTGTTGCATACTTTAATACTTCAGTTATCAATTGCCTTTGTATGCTCTCAGTTTGTTTTAGCTTCTGCTTGGGTGAAAGCTTCACTTCGAGTTCCGATGTAATTGATTTCATGTTTAAGCTTTCTTAATAATCGTGTACAGAGATCATTTACTTCTTTGGAAGCTTGTGCCCTCGAAAAACCGGCTCTCAGCTTACCCCTCCCTGCCCCTTCCCCGCAGCGCACTACGTACTTGAGAAGAAGCACGTCTTCCAGGTTGACTAGATCATCCAAACTGTACATGTCGTGATTTTTTTATTATTTTCTTTTTACGAAAACTTTTTAGTTTAGCGTTATATAGTCACCATTTGAGAAGGAATGATGATGAAAGAGGCCGGCGAGTGAACAGAGATGAGAATGCACCCCAGCTTTTTCAGTGTCGAAAACAATTTCCCTTGCAACAAAATATACATATATAGATATATGTATATTTTGTTGCAAAGGAAAGATATATATATATATATTTGTCCGCTTCAGAAGAGACAGTATTTTGCTTGCCAATTCTTCTTGGTGTTTAGAGAACGCCCTGAGCAGAGGGAGCTTTTTTTTCTCTAAATATGTTTTCTCTTACTCTCTCTCTGTCTTTTTTTATCTATCTCTCCTGGATGTTGAACCGAGTTAGACATTTTATATTAAGCTTATTACAAGAATCTGTATATCTATTAAAAGGTGTATGACACCGTCGCTTCCTGAAATGTACCTTTTAAATAAATGTTGTTATATACTGGTGAATAGGAGGGACGACGCAATTACAATTACGGAAGTTGTTTCACTTCTGAAATGTTTCCTTGTTAGATCGTGCGATCATGGACCGGTGAATCTCCTTTTTAATATAGTTATGTAAAAAATGCACGTTAAAGCTATATTTTTGCGCAGAAACTCCACCTATATTCGAACGCCGTAGCTAATGTTTTTCCGGGGATATACAATTTTGAACTCGGAACGAGGACATTCCACGTGTGCGGCCCTTCCTCGTGTGACAGATCTTCCTCGCGGGAACGCGACATAACAGCACACGACAAAACAGCACGCGACAAAATAGCACGGTCAAAACAGCACGCGTAAAAACAGCAGAGCGTCAAAACAGCACGGCGACAAAACAGCACTCGTCGAAATAGCACGCGACTAAACAGCGCAGCATCAAAACGGCACAGCGACAAAATAGCAAGTGCCAAAACAGCACGGCTTCAAAACAGCATAGCGACAAAACAGCACGCATGTAGAAACTTCTAGCGGGCTTGTTGTATGCTGAATTAAGTTTTCGAAATTCCAAATTAGTTGAAAAAGGTCAGTCATTTCGAAGGCGTTTGTTGGGGTAGGGAAGGGGGGGGGGGGGGGGGGGGGGGTTTGACTCATTACTGACCTTATGACTGATTCCTTTCGCAGTTTTCAGCTTTTTTCCGAGATCGGTTCAGCTTTCAACAAATGCTCCGGCGCAGGGGTCTTCAATATCTGGGGTTTTCACCTGGGGTTTGTATGCCGAATTGTTTGCTCAAGGAAGTGATCGTGAACTGAACAATGAAAATCAAGGGCGTCCGTAAATGCCGCACATTTTAACACTCCTAGCTTCCGCCGGCTAGAGGAGGTCATAAATACGATTGTTTTATCGTTGTTCTTATGGTAGGAGCGAATTTACCACCTCTCGCAGTCGTGAAAATTGGGGAGAAAAACGCACTGAGTACCATGTTTGCAAATTTTTGTAGTTTGATATTTGCCTGTCCGACCGAAGTAGTAGGGAAGCTCTTGCTCCTCCTGTGTACAAATACGAGCACACGACCATAATATCAGGTCACGATAGTGCGAAAGTGCGTCTCGCAGAACCGGTCGCGTCGGCTGCCACAGAGAGCAACTCATAAGAAAACCGAGAACCTGGATGTACTCACTATACCTTTTAACAAACGCTTTTAAATATTGCATTATCGTCAGTATGCGGGTTTTCGACATTAAACCTAAAAGAACCCAGAAGTTTTTGAGTCTGCAAATATTCACCGCAGTAAACCGTAAAATTTTGTTTTAGAATAAAAACCGAAAAAAGTACGCCGAATTTGAAAATAATAAATATCGAAAACGGCACACCCTAGCTATATTGTCAATGTCCCGATTTGACGCTGTGGTGTTTTGTCGCGGTTCTGTCTTGACGCCATTCTCTTTTGTCACTGTGCACTTTTGACGCTGTGCTGCTTTGACACTGTGCTTTTTTGACGCTGTGCTGTTTTGGCAGGTGCTCTTCTGTCGCTGTGCCGCTTTGACGCTGTGCTTTTTTGTCGCGTGCTATTTTGACTCGTGCTATTTTGACTCGTGCTATTTTGTCGCCGTGCTGTTTTGACGCTGTGACGCTGTGACCGTGCTGTTTTGTCGCGTGCTGTTTTGTCGTGTGCTGTTTTGACATGGTGCCCTTCCTCGCGTGGGGGTTCCAGGTTTCGCGGTAATGGACCGTACATAGTTCTCGACTGTCAGCAAACAGTGCCGTTCGCCCACAGTCCTTTGAGAGCAAAAAACATGGGGAAAAAAGAGGGGGGGGGGGGGCGGAGTCTAAGGAGGCAACGCAATGGAACGCTAATATAAAGCTAAACTAGGGACCGCACGACTTTCTACATCCCGCGAAAGAGCAGCGCCGCTGTACAGCCTTTGTGAGTTCTATAACGTCTCTTTAGCGTCGTTCACACTCTTGCCACTGACTAGGACCGAGATAGACAAGACCGGGTTTTAAGGCTCTTGCGACGGCGGAGGACCGGATGCGCTGCTGTGGAGCCGGTCCTACGCCATCGCAAGAGGCTGAAAACCCGGTCTTGTCTCTCTCGGTCCTACTCGGCTGCAAGTGTGTAAACGGCGCATTAGGAGCCGACGTCGTTCAACCAAGCCCCCGGAACAAAGAAATCTACCTCAGTTGAAGTGAAGGTTTCTTGTCGTTTTTTTCTTTCGCAGTTGATATGTTACTCAATATGTTGTCATCGCCAACTAATTCAACACACTGAAAACGGCTGAAAAGAATAAAAAAATATATTTTTTTTATGTAGACATGGAATTTTGTTACATTTCGAAAAATCAGCTGTGTTTATGCATGACTGACAGAACTACAATAATGGATAAGCATATATTTATTATATATTCCTGAAGTTTATTTACAGCTGCGTATTTTGATACATTTTGCACCATCTTATATGAAGAAGTTTGTTGGAAAATATTCTGTAAATGTTTCATTTAAAACATATTTTCTTGACATGTTTCCTAGCCTTTTTTATAAATGTTTTTACAGCGGAGCTGTTAAGGGCTAGCTTCCCCAGGATCGTGTCCGTCAACAAACGAATGATGACAGAGAGCTCTGGACAGCTACCGCCGTCGCTCATAGATGGCGGCAACATTTCGAGCCTTTTTACTCTTGCTTGCCGACTTGCGGCCGGCCATTACTTATTCCCACCATAGAACAGTTCGCTTGTCTTCCTTCTTCACCAGAGTGGAAAGGTTTAAAGTTTGTAATGTAATTTCAATATTTCTGTAGATTTTGTAAACCCTTCATAAAACAAATAGGAAAAATTATTACGACAAACAAGTTTCGGTAAAAAAATTCCCGGCTGTGCAAAGAATCATAACGAAACCCTGGCAATCTCCACGCTTCGACTTTCGAAATTTTTTATCTGAGGAAGAAAGTACAGAGCATGATTGCAACACATAGTTTTACATAAATATAAAAATATGATCCGGACGATCACTGTATGATTTGACGTGAAAAAACCCCGCTGTTGAATTATACTTCTCCGCTATTAAAGTATGTGTCGCATTTCCGGGTCGCCATCGAGTAAAACAATTCATGTGCGATTATGGATGAAACAAGAACCAGTTTCAGCACACAATATGTCAGAACGCGATACCAAAACTGGAGGTCCAATTGTCCTTTGCTTCATAATTTTAAGCCTCCAGTATCTCGCTTCAGGGTCTCCCTTTCGACTCTGTTATCGTAGAGTAGATTGAAATGTGGCGCGTTCCGAGTTTCATTTTGACGTAGCAATCAAAATGTTTATTAATTCTTTATAAAACAATTTTGGCCTTACAAAGAATGTTCCAACCAAGATCAAAGCACTCAGAAGGTCATCCTTGTCTTAATGACTGTACAATAAACCATTACGTATAGCAGAACTTCGTGCTTACGGATAAATCCGAAAAGCTCCAAAAAACATCTACCGGTAAAATTGTTGCCAATTCGGAATTATCCGACACACTTCGATTTTCCATGTTCCAATGCTGAAAAAAAAATGGTAATATAAGTTTGGTCAGCGCACAAGTTTAATAGTCCTAAGAAAATGCCACCCAGTTCTCTTTAAAATCTCAGATCATTGATAAAAGGTGCCTTAGCGCTTATCTCATCAAGGTTCATTCAAGACGAGTCATTGTACTGGGGTAAGGATAAAAACCAATGTTTTTATCCTTACCCAGATATGTGGAAAAAGGGTGAGGGGTTGTATTAAAGATTTAATATTTCTTTACCACCCCACCCCACGCAGTTGCTGGGTAGCGTGATTGAATAGGATGGGATCGAAAACGACGTTCGCAGGTGATGAAGAATACCTCCTGGAATGTAGTAATTTAAGGTATTAACGTTTATCGAAGTAACACCTGTTTGGAACTTTTGTCGTGGAACATGTTTGTATTGCCAAACGCCGGTGCGCCAACGCCAAATATAGTTAAAGAAATATTACGTAGTACAAGCGCATTCCTTTGAATCTAGGACACGCTTATACCCGAATAATATTAATTTTATGAATTTTTTTAATACGAAACACTGCAACTTATACTCCAAATTTCGGAGATTTGGAAATCGAACAAACATAAACTCCCAAAAACTCAGAAGTTTCGGCAAAAAACAAACTCCGAAAAACATCTTCCGCACAGGACGAAACATACACAGAAACACGGAACCCTACCTATAAGCCGTTGAAGACGTGCCTTTTTCGCTAATTATAAAGGTCTTTAATACCCATGTTAAATAAACCTGAGACTTGGACAGAAATGAACATATAAGTCGAAGGAAAAGAAAAATGAGGGATCGGCGTTTGAACTGCTTAGAGGTTGCCCTTTGTGTTGGCGGTGGCTAACTGTGGGCTATACAAGGAGACGGACTAAATAAACGTCGTAGCTGAGTTTGAAACGTCGTTTTGTCCTTTTCTCTTTTTGTTTTCGACCTATACTTTCATTTCCGCCCCAGTCTCAGGTTTACTCGGCATGGTTACCGTTCACCAGCTCTCCTGGACCCTTGCTGTATTATGTCTTCGATACCATAATGGAGACGGCCTTACTTATAGTAATATTTTAAACAAAAATGATTGGCTTTTATAATAAATTCAGAAGCTTTAGATCTTTTCCAACTTCCTCGTTCACTTTCCCGAGGAGAAGGACATATCCCCCCTCAACTCGCGCCGGCTCAAAACCCGAGATCGTAGATCCAAGCTCCGCTGCGAACCATTTAGCCCATTTCTCAGCTGCACGCGTGTTTATTACGCGAAGACGCAAATGAGCGAATATTTCGGCCGGGAACCAAGACACACCGCCGCGTGACACTCGCAGTGTGTACTAAGCGCCGCTGGCACGCCCCAACAGGCAGAACCGCCGCGGAGTTCGCAGCAGGAGCGATGTCGCGGCGTACGGTTCGTTTGCTCGCTCGGCCCCTTCTCGCGTCGCCTTGGACTCCTCCTAATGCATCCGGGACCGCCGAGAACCTGGGAACCTGATTACGCATACGCAATTACCTTAGCTATACAGTGAACGCAGAAAAAAAAAAAGGACAAACGAGTAAAAGTAGCTCGCCAGTAGACGCACAAAAATGCGCGAACTTCTTCCCGAATAAAAGAGTATGCGCCTAGGAAAAGGCTGTCCCCTGGCGGCGTGGTATACTCCAGGACTTGGCGCCGCCAGCGGCGCTAGTGCCGCGACTCGCCTCATTTCACCTTACCAGATTACTTTTGCTAAGTTTCACCCTCCCGCAAGACTTTCTCCTCGGCGTCCCAAGGTTTCCTTTTATCTCTCTCGCTCTCTCTCAAACCCCGTTTTCGGCCTTGCTTCACTTTTACACTTCGGATACGCGGTGCACTTGAAGGTGCTGCAGCAGCAGCGGTGTCGGGAAAATTACGAGCAATTACTCCTTTCCAATTAATTTGCTGCCGCCGCTGGCTGGCTGGCTAGTGCGCGTTCCTCGCGCCACCGCACGGTGCTTTCGCTTAGTTTTCCGGTGCCACTTCATTACACCGGCAAGCCCGCGGACGCTCGTGAACGTGTCACCTTTATAAATAACTGCGACAAAAATTTAAAAAAAAAGAAGAAAAAAAGCGAGAGAGAGAGTGAGAGAGAGAGAAACTATAAGGGGCGAGCCCGACGAATTCTGAGTGAAACGGGAAGTGTACAGCGAAGTCACGTGTTAGTTTCGCGGATCGCGCTCGCGACGTTGGAAATCGAGAAATCTAAATGTGGGAATTATTCGACGCGGGACTCGGAGCATGGGTGGTCTCGCACCGGCGCAGCGGAGAGAGCGTCTCGTGGCCGATTTCTGTTCGCTCCGCCGGGAGGCGCTGTTTTATGCGAGGCCAATGGCGCGAATCCCCGCCGCTTGATGTATGCAGAATGATTCCTCCGTGGCCGAATATCCCTTCGTGCACGTCGAATTAAGGCGCTGTTTTCTGAGCGTGTTTTTCGTATCGCCTCGCTGAAATTAGGAATCTTTCGATTTGCATGCGAAGGTTCTTACGGCTGCGATGGGAGTTGTACGCAAGAATGTTCGTTGTGTAATTCGAAAAACCCGCTAAATTGGTCGTGTTAAGTTTAAGTTAATGTCTGTGGGATTATAAACTCGTATAAATGGCGCGCATAATTATTTCACAACTTAGGTAGAGAGATATGTTCTGCAAGGCAGGTCAGGAATGTGATTTCCTTTCCATAAAGTGCATAGAAATCAAGAAAAGAAAAGTTGCAAATGTTTAGAATTTTGAGACTTCGTATACCGGCTATACTTACAGGGGTCTCAAACACCCAGCCCGCGGGACGCATACGGCCTGAGACTCACTGGTACTGTGCTCCAAGCATCAAGAGGCGTCGTACCCTTGTTGACATGTCTCGAGCGCTATATATTTAATAAATAATGGCCTTATGCCGTCAGTTTATTTCATATTCAAGCAACACTCTGAACTTAAAACTTGTTTTTTAAAAGAGTTTTCTTTATTCTGTTTTTCTTTAGACTCACTTTTGCTTTACCTTAATTTTGGCTCCTGAGTTCTTATGTCAATCCCCCTTGCGGCAATCCCACTACTATGCTACAAGTTCGAACTCATTAGGACGCACCTCGGCTGCCCGTCTTGCTCAGTAGTAGCAACTTCCACAAATAAAACTTGGGGAATGTATTTTTTTAGGAGTCAAAAGATACAATTAAAACAAAAGAATTGCCTTATAATTCTGCACAAGATTCCTTCTCTAGAAAATCTCAAATGTGACACTCAGAGACTCGGTATACTTTGCAAAGTAAAAATCACTGCTTGTTTTTCTGTTCTTTTTTTGTTCTTTTTTTTTATAGGGGGGGGGGGGGAGGTTTTAAAGCACATTTCCCACTTCCTGTGTCGGCCCTCAAACTTTCGGAAGTGAATTGTCTGGCCCCCACACCCGAATGAGTTCGATACCCTTGGCTAAATTCTGCTTTATGAGAAGTTCCTTCCAATGTAGGGATTGCCTCTCTTTGATTTTTACTTACATTGTTCTTGTGCTTGGTTAAAGTCTAATATGAGTGTCCCGGTCGACCGTGGCCAAAACTCCTGCGACCATTTATTTATTTATTTTATTTTAGCAGCGATAGTTGTTATTGGGACTTCCCGGCTGCATTCGCGTCGCCGGTGTTGTGCTAAGTTGACAAGTTCATGACATCATTATCGTGACCACAACCAACCAGACTAGTTCGCCTCCGGCCGAGAATTGGTGTGCGCGCCAGGTGGTCCCGCGGTGCCAAATCCTGCCTAAGGTTTAGTAATCTCGCTATTTTAGCAATAGTTAGAACAATAGCTCAATGTTACCAGTCCGAATTTAGTCATAGGAGGGGACGTTGAATCATATGATAAGTGTGTTTCCCGGAGAAAAGAGGACCGTGTTCTTCGACTGGGATAAAAAAAAAAAAACTGTACATCGCAAAGAGCTCTCACTCCGTGAGAGTGTGACGCTAGCGGTTGGGTTAGAACGTGAATGTTTGAGAACGTGACGTTACCTGTCTCAAAATATAATTGAGGAAAACGAAATTTCTCTGCCAGCCGACTTTCACCTATGCTTAAAATGTATCGTCAAAACAAGAAACTCCATCGTCACCGCCTGTAACATCTGTTCAGTGGAAAAAATCATGTCAGCAAGAGAGAAAACAATCTCCTCTTTTGTCCTGGTGAGTGTTTTTACTAATATAAATTTCACAAGCGTCCAGAATGTCAGTGTTTGTTTTGACAATATTATCCTTAAGTAGACGTGGGCTCAAACAAAACTTTAGTTTTTATCAAATATATTTTGATTCAGGTAACGTCATGTTCCTAAACGTCCTCGTTTTATCCCAACCACTCACGAAGTTTGAGCTTTCTGCGATTCATAGTTCATTTATACCTGTGCCGAAAAACATAGTTTCCTTTTGTTGGGAACCACGTTTTTAGGTTTCCAAAAATCATTCTTGTTTGTGTATATGATGGAACAAATACAGAGTGGACATGCATAACAGTGTGTGTTACTACGTACATTAGCAATTATTGTAACTTCGCACACCGCAGCAAGAAGCTGCGGATGTTTTATTTCAAAGTATGTGACCCAAACTAAGCCTATTCAATTCAATCTTTCTTATATTTTAAAGCTAGAAAAATAAAGTTTTTATTTTATATTTTTCTGCTACAACCTTTTATGAGTTATTTCTTTCAAGACCATTCATTGAGCTAAACAAAGAAATTAAAATTATAGTGAAGCATCACCATGATAGAAATAAATGCATTGGGTTTCCTTTTAGTGCTCTTGGTTGCGGTGTATCAGGTGTTTACCCTGGATTGTTATTCTGGGGGTTATTGGACTCAAAGGGGAGGTGTTGCGGGGAGAACTGTGTAGAAATCATTGACGTCAATCATGGGTATATTTTTATTAAGTTTATTTTTTTTACATCTAGTAATTTTATGCGAAACACGTTCTTTTATTTCTTTATCGCGGTATCGACGTAGTGTTAATCTACATTTACACGAGAGATTATCGTGTACATTGGTCATACTTGCCTTCAAATAGTATCGAGAAAAGCGTTTCGCTAGGAAGTATAGGCTAATATGAAAGGCCTTACACTTTTAAAAGCTAATTGACAAACAAAGATATTTATTGAGGGACAGCTTCGACGTCAAACTGATCAATATTATCAGATTCGACTGTTTTTGACTTCGTATTTTTATTTAACGAAGAAATTACAAGGCTCCCTTTTGATTCGATGAGGAATTCGTATAAAAATGAACTCGTTCCCTTCTAATCAACCTCAAAGGAGGCCTAACTTCAGGAATAAATATATGCCCTTTTTGATACAATATAGTCAAATTTGTATCACTCCTAATGCTCAGCGCCGAGAGCCCGTCTGTCTCCAGTCTTATAATATAATATTATTACACTCGCCTCGAGCCTTGTAGTCTAATTGTAAGTCCACCACACCTTTATTATAATTGGTAAAATTTCTGTTTACGTTGGTTTCACCTTTTTGTTTTCAGCAAACATTTAAAACGTCGGAGTAGCTCCTCATGTAAACTCTCACTGTGAAAACACACCCTTTAACATACATTGTTTGCTGTTACAACTGTCCATAGTCTAATAATAATGTATTTACAAGTTATAACAGCAATAATCTTCTGTCTTAAAGAAAGTATGACCTGGTATTAGAGCTCTTGAATTTAAAAAAATTGACTCCAGTATTGTCAAGCCAACTTCAGAAATATGCAAACTCAATTATTTTAGGCTGCATTTTTATACTTCTTATAGGCCCGTATCTGCGCCGGATATTTTATTAACATGCTTGTGTTTTTAAACGAGATAAAGTAGCTAGTTTGAACCAGAAATACCTGACTAACTCAGCTTTATTCTTTAATTCAAAAAGAGTGTGCACGTCCATTATAATTTATAATCATTTCGAGTATAGATAAAAAAATACATTTCCGTTTCTTGACTTGCCTGATTTCGAGAACATGAACATAGCCGCAATTCGCTTGACACATAAAAATGTCTAAACCATGTTTTATGGTTTACATATTTATAGTACCTGCTACAGCATCGAGAAAAAAAATACTCAAGCTTAAATATATTTTAGACACTGTTTGTACTCTGAAAAAATGACCCGCTAATAGTTTTCGTTTCTGAAAACAACCGGAAAACTGGTTGTACTGTCTTGGTTATGCAAACATCTGGGCTTTCTTTAATGTTTATGGAAGCAATAAAAACTATCCTCGACAAAACGTGAAGAATCTTTGTCCTTGACAGGAGCGTTAATGGTGGCGTCTTGTATTACAAGCGAGAACGAAAGCGAGACGTCATGTCATATGTGCAATATTGCAAGCCCACTCCTTTTTGAAAGGCGCCAACGATGTCTCAAAGCATCATTAAGAGATTAGGTCTGCCCCTTTGGGAAGACGTGCGTAGAAACTGGTAAGATAGTAAACACCTTTACTAGACATAAAAGCCGAATATGATATCATTTCGGGGTCATTAAAACAACCATTAACACTAATAGCATGGAACGACCTTCAGGCAAACTTGGTCTCACAACAGTTGTCTGGCGTATTGGGCGAAGTCAGCCCAGACAGGAAGTTCATTAAGATGTTCGCGTCATATGTGCAAAGACGTTATTCAATATGTCTGATACTTTTAATGCGAAAGCGTTAACTGTCTCACGGAGAGAACCGGCGTTATCCGCTTTTGAACCCGCGTCTAAAGTCCCCTGTCCCAATGGAGCGAAGCCTGTCATCTGAAGCAGCTATTTAATTGATAGGCTCCCATTGGCTGGCGCGCGTCATAGTTTCAAGGACCAAGGCCCCCATTGGCTGGCGCGTGTCATAGTTTAAGAAACGCCACCCCATGGATAGTGCTGCGGGCCCCACGCCGGTAAAACGAACACGGTGGCGCGCGCTCGGCCCCTTCTGTTCCTCTCGACGCCGACGAACATGGCGGCGCCTCAAGCATCTGCACCGTCGGCGGCCACAACCTAGGCAGTAGCAAAACCTACCCGTCCACGCAAGTACACCAAAGACGAAATAAGGGAGCGGAATGATGCAGCACAACGAGCGAGGAGGCAGGCAGCGAAGTCCACCATGGTTGTCAAGTCTCCGAATACACGGCGGGCGGAACGAGCAGCGGCGCGACGCGCTAGGAGACAGAACTAAGCTTTTCGAAAGCGTAAGGAGCAAGCTGATCGCTATTCAAAGCGTCTCAGTCAGCAAGAGGACGAGGCCTTCGACAACGCGAGGCGGAAGCAATACGTTGTAGGCGGCATGCTTTCGCATTCACAACTTATAAGAAGTGCTTAGGTGTGCCCGGACGTTTTTTTAATTAGAATTATGTTTATTTAGATGCAAATTAAACATATTGATGTGTCATTAGGTTCAAATCTGCGCCCTCTGAATGTGGACTGATTAAACCATGTAACGTTATTTTTCTTTATATTTGCTCTGCATCGTTCCTTCGTTTAAAAGCCCGCCTTATAATGATGGTAGATACATTTCCAAATATTGCTATTTTTCGTACGTCAAGAAAAGACAACTGTAGCTTTGGATAACAAGAAAATATATATATCTTATGTTTTGAAGATTCATGTTTTATTATTTGTTTACGAATAAAACTGCAACGCCGTCAAACATTATTGTCGGGGTGGGCTTAGACAAAAAATTAACGAACTTCCACTTTATTATAAGAAAAACACTATCTATTAAACGCAGCAGGAATCTAACAAGCACTATCCATAAACACAAGCCGGCAAAACATAATCTACCAAGCGCTATTTTTGAAAATTCGTCAGAAATACATCCTTAAGAAGCCTATTCCATTACTCCGTAGTCGCCCCCCCCCCCCTTTTCCCCTAAAAGGAAGAAGAAAACAGCAACATCTAAGTGAGAAAAAAGAACGCAACGTCATAATTAGAACTAGATTCAAGCAGGAGTTTGCGTAGACCACCCTTTGATAAGAATTCTCCCGGCAGATCACCTCGAACAGTGTTCGGTTGTCATATCTTGGCGACACGGTGGAAGGTATTCGCAAACGTGTTCGAGCGGAAGATTTAAATCCTCCGGCGACAGGAGTGGATAAGATGTGAGGGATGAGGCTGCCCGCACGCCCGGCGCTCCTGCAGGCGGCCCGGCCGATAAGGGCCCCAGCCGCCGATAGATGGCGCATGTCAGGCGAGTACGCTTGATGAACGACCCCGTCAGAGCACGCCGAGAATATCAGAGTGCGGAGTAATTTTGTTTTCATTATAGGTACTATGTATTCAGATATGTCATTTAACCACCGCAGATCTCTGGTCGATTTTAGGGTAGTCGCGGTATTTTGGGGGCATGACAGATAATACAGATTGGATTTTTTGTTTCTTTTTAATCTTCTGTGGCAACTCCCTTTCTTCTGGGGGTGACTACGAGGTTGCAGAAATGTCCGATTCTGGGGGGCAGTAAGACGAACCGTATAGAGATTAAAATGCAAGCGACTGTTTGCCGTTTATTACACGGAGCGCTTGCACCTTCATCGTACTGTTTCTCTGTTTAAGAAGCTATGGAAGTTTTTAATTACATTCCGCTTTTTCTTTCTCAGCTTCCTAGATATATTTCAAATCCTTCAGACACGTACATACGTAAATACAACGTATCTTCAATCGCGGGAAGGAGTTGACTTTGATTTCTTAATGTTGCGTTACTTAAGTAACACAATAATGCAATGTCGGGCAAACACGATTTTCTAGGTCTGGACGTCGATTAAAAATTTCCACCCGACTGCATGGAAATCAATTTCGTTGATTTCCATGCAAAGTAATGTAAAAAAATAGTCAAAATTGATTTTCCTTTTTGCTTAATATGAGATAAACGGCGCAATGTACAATTTTGGATTTTAAATCCCTTGATATATAGAGAAGTCTAGGGCGCTAGCGAGCTAGTGGTGGTTGAGCATCATTGACTACAGTCCAAAGATTGAGACGAAAAGGGGACGGACAAACACAAAGTCGCAACAACAGCCGAATTTTATTTGACAAAGGATTCTGCCTATATAGATTTCGAACTCCAAAAGACACCCACACTCAGAAATTATTACTTGAGCCGCAGAGGCAAAGAGGTTCGTCGATATTCTTCGGCAATTGCGAACTCCCTTGATTGTTCGCGACTGTCTCCGCTGCGCTAAACGGACCCTCGCACGGCGTTGAAGTGGCTGGGACGCCTATGACCTTTTCCACTTGTTTGGAGTTACAAATATCGGCCTTAGAGTTTACTTCGGGTAAAAATGTCACCTAAAGTTTCCCTTCATACATGTGTACTCGTCCCCGTCAGCGTAATGAAAGCGTTGAATTTTTACTTTCTTTTTTCTGTTTGTAAAAAATTTATCGATTAACCGGTTAAAAAGTTTATCGCGATCAAAGCATTAGGCGATTCATCGGTAGGGTCAGTCAAGTGTCTAGCATTACAATGTTCGTGTACGCGGCCATCGGCAGTCAGTCTCCGGACTAGAATCGGGTGAAGCCCCCTCTCAACGCGGAGCAGTTGCGGCGAGTCTGGATAGATGGCGGCACGCGTTCTGCTGCCCGGGCATACGTTTTTCGGCACTCCGCTCCTTCAAGCGGGTCGCGGGTATGGTGGCAGGGATTGAGCTTCTGCGATATTTTGGAGCCGCGTTTCTGCCATATTGGCAACATTGTTCTTTAGATTACAATATGTCAACTTTCGTCGTTAATTCGGTCGACAACAATAAGAAAACTAGAATTTTGATGGTTGCGCTGGTCAAAGGCAGAGCAGATCAATATTTCAGTCATAATCGGATAAGAACATCGGTTTTCTTTTGCTTCTTAGGGCACAGTACAGCAGTTGTTCGTGTACACAAGTTACTAGCTTATGAATACTATCTGAATATTTATTTCATGGAAGGCAATCAGGAACCTATCCCTGGTATTACAGAAGACAAGCAAGAAATAAAAAAATGTCATTGCACATATATCTATTATCCTCCCCAAAGAAAAACATTGAACTGGAATACTGAACGTCCGCATTTTTGGATCAGGTGCAAAAGCCCAACAAGCATCGTTTTTTTTTTATTTCTTTATTGAGTAAAAAAAGAAATGGCACCGAATGTTTTGATTGGGCTGTCATTCGCTGGTACCCTTCGATCACTATCGGTGAATAGCGCCAACATACTCCGCAGAAAAGTAGACTAGCCGATCCTCTTCATAAACTTATCAATATACGAGTAAACAACCTATATTAAGATATACACAAGCACGATATATGATGTGCATTTGAAGGAGTACCATTCGTCAATTGATATGTCACACTCATACCCTTTTACCAGCACTAAGATTGCCCTGCGCGTGCGCGCACATGCAAGTTTCTTTCCGGTCATAGATGCGCAAAGTCAAACATGGGCGAGGTTTCGATACGTCTGTATCAGCTAATGGCCCGTTCTCCTTAAGAACATTAAACCGCAACAAAGATTAGTCTATTAATTTCCTCTAAATGATCAAGAATCAAATTCCATAAATATGTTATCAATGTGACATACTCATGATCATATTTACGATTTAAATTGTGCACATTTCACTGACCCATAGAGCCAGTAAACATATTTAATTGATTGTACTTATTTATTCAAGCCTCACGCTGCCATAGTTTGAGACGTTAAATATAACGCGTTCATGGCCGCACCCATCCCAAACAAAATAAGAAGCTTTCGTAAATAAAGGTGCTCTAAAGTGAGCTTGTAGGCACGAGTAAGAACGGTAGATAATTTATAAGGACCTGTATGTTCGAGCCAGATAAATGTGTTCAGTGCAGGAACACTTACATCTGCTTAGATTTAAAAAAAAAAGTACTAATTTAAAATACGTTTCTATTTTTTTTTTCTTTTTTTTTTTTTTTTTTTGCTGATTCGATTGCCATAATAGCGAAAGGGCATCAGTGTGGTGGTCGCATAGGAAAAGGTACATTTGTGGTTCACTTTTTGACTCGCACTATAGGTTCATTTTTGTTTCCATGATTTGGACGAGTCTTCGAGCTTGCGGCGTTTGAGGGCTTTCGGAATTTTTACTCTGGCGACTCTAATTAACATTTTTTTGCGGCTTCTTTTCATAGCTTCATCTTTTGGCAACGAGCTACTGCGAATAGCTAATGCACCCTAAAAACAAATATAGACCAGTATATTTTTTTACGTTTCGCAGTTCGAGAAGACATTGTGACAGCACAAAATCAACATGTGCACTTTAAAACCGAAGCATCAAGATCTGAAAGGACGCCGGAAAAAAGTTTTAATGTTGTGACCACTATACGGTGAGGTCTGTCCTTCTCCGGTGTAAGAAAATTTAGAAAGCTTAACCGTGTTTTGTGTGTCCGATTCTGAGAGGGTAAACACCCCGGCGATAAAGCGTTTTAAAGATACATCCCTTCATAGCAACAACTAGCTTCGAAGTATGAATTTAAAGCAGTGTCCCTCAAAATCCAGGTTGTGCGCTCCCTTTCTCTTTCTCTCCTTTTTCTTCGATTTTGTTTTCTCTTTCTTATCCGCTATGACCAAGCCCGCAGTCCCTAGGTAGGTCAATAGAGCCATTGTATGCAGAGCAATTAATGTGAGCACCGCCGAAGATGCCTCTATCGGGAGATTGGTTGCCCGGAGTCACATTATTTTAGTGTTGCGAGCACTTAGGGCTTTCTTCACTGTTCAGGTGCTTCGATGAAGGTCGTCTTTAGTAATCAGATCATTCAGAATGAGGTACATCGGAGCAACTGTCACCTTGCCCGCAGAATGCATAGTGTGCTGTCTTTATGACGATTTCCAGTCTGATGGCTTCACATCATACAGCTGGTTTCATAAAGACGTCCAGAGAAAGCATACTGTGGGAAGACATGAGAACGGGATTCTCTATTCTACGGCCTCGTGTAAGTGGCAGCAAAACGTCATCTGTGGGGGCGCTTCTTTTATAGACTACTCATGATCCCTAGTATTGAGAGATAACGGTGTTCAGCTAAGAGCAAACTCGGCACAACCGCGCGAGCTAACAAAATCGCCGATTGTGAAAGCCCAGACATGTCATCTGGGCTTATACATTTGGCGGTTTTGTCAGCTATAAAAATTAGGGCTGGGCATCGATTAAAAGTTTTAACCCGATTAATCGCCACCCTTTAATCGATTAATTAATCGATTAATCGGTCTCGTTTATTTCATTGCAAAATATTTAAAAAAGTCTTTTTTTTGCTGAATCTGTGATAAACGGTGCAATGTACAACTTAGATTATGAATTAATCTCGATATGTAGTTAAGAAGAGTATCAGAGACCTGTCGCTAAATATTACTTTTGCCGCGTGAGGCAAAGATGTTCGTTGATATTCTCTAGAAAGAGCGGCTTCCTTTCATTGTTCACAATAATCTCTACTGCGCTAAACAGACACTCGAACTACGTTGAAATGGCCGGGGACATGCGTAACCTCTGTACTTAATCGGATGCTATAAAAATATCGCCCCTGTACAGTTTACCTTGTTCTAAAATTTGACCTAAAGGTCACCCTTCGTACAGGCGTATTCGTCCACGTCTGCGTTATGGAAGTGTTTAATTTTGAGTTTTTTTTGGTTCGTCTAAATTTTACCGATTAACCAGTTAAAAAATTTAATCGCGATTAAAGCATTAATCGATTAATCGGTAGGTTAATCGATCATTTGCCCAGCCCTAATAAAAATACGACTGATATGATAAGAACACTTTCCCGTTTGTGTTATAAAGGTTAAGTCTGTTTGTTGGTGCAGACCCATCAAGTGTAGGGCATCTTCGTAAATCTATACTGAAACAAACGTGGGCAGAGGAGAAGATGAGAGCTTGTGGTGACATCATGGCGGCGAGCTCTGATTCGAAAGACTCTGGGGCGGTGTTCGGTGTTTGAACGCCAGACACTGGGTAAGAACCAGACGACGCTCCTGCTTCGCTGCGATTGGAGCAGGTCGATGGCTAAAGACAATGGTGCTAACCTTTACGTCTACCCACTATCCTTTCAATCATAGCTCCGCTCCGCGCTTTGACGCAACTTCATTTTCTCACCTTCTTTTCTCCCTCAGCATCTCTTTGTGTAGCGCGTGGGCTTCCGGTCTTTAGCAATGTTTTGAATGGCTGGGAGCACAATCAAAAATCGAAAACATGGGTCAAAAAAAGTTGTTCTGCAATTTGAAAGTATTATACTCCTAAACTCACACGAAGAATACGTTAAACTGCAATCAACCTAACAATCCGAACTTTTTTTTTTATTTCTCATTATTTGTTTGTTTGATTTTGCAAAGCATTCATCGCATACTTCAGGTTGCAATTACTGCATTGTGGTAATTTTTTGGGGGGTTTTAAATGCAATATTGCTTTTCTAGAAATCCAAAAAACCCGTTTACACAAATGGCTAAAGAGGCTGCATTGTTATTGATTCATTATGTTATACAGCCGCTGCTGGCATTACAGTCTAGTTTTGGCTTCCAACAGCATGCGGCGTTTCATCTCCACGAATCGCAGGGCAGCCAGTCTGATCTCGTTACGAACTTACGCCCAGGCGCTGGTGCACCTTACGCTCGCTCTTCATTATGCTTTGATATGTTTTGCTGGACGATTTTATCTCCCTTGACCATCTTTTCTATCCTAATAGTAGTTCGGCCATAAAAGTTGGTGGCAATTAACTCGTGATTAGAGTGTGGCGGGCTTTCGAACGGTGCTGATGCAAGCCGCGGCTATACGCTGGCGAGCCAGGGTTATTCGAGTTGCCGAGGAGGGTCGTGGAGGGGTTCGCTGAGCGTGTTCTGATAAACCTCATAATTGAATTTCTTTGCGATGATCTGGTTGGCTCGCTGAAGCACGCGGACTGCACTAAGTTCGAGTATGCGCTAAATATTTATAGTTTTTTATTCGAACTATTGTCTGCATTTGCTTTTATGTCGAATAGGGCCGGTAGCAGAAGACGAAGTGCAGACCACCTCGTTTCAAGCGCTGCTGCAGATACACCCACTTTTCATAGGAACTTTAGCTTTATGTTTTGCACCTACTGCCATATTATCCCCTACCTTTTTTTTTTTCTTTTACAGCTTAGATATGGGGTAATTGCTTTTCGATTACATATTTTTTTACTTCATTTCTGGTGCAAGTGTGAAAATTGTGTTCTTAACTGCTGAACCTCAACATAGGCTAATATGAGTTTAAAAAAAATAAGTTTTCACGTCTGCCCAATTCTAGGCACTGTTGTACTATAAAGCTGGCGCTAGCCTTCTCTTATGAGGGGTTCCAAAATAGGGCCGAAATTAGGACGGGGCAGGGTCGCTTACGGGAAGGCATTTCTACCTGAGCACGTGCCAAGAAGACAATAGAAAGGAAACTGGAACGCACATGACGATCTTTTGTTCGCGGCTCTGTTTCCTTTGTTCGCAATTCACGATTACAACTGGATGGGTCAACGCCCCCCGAAATCTTGACATTTGGTGCGAATGGACAGCGCGGATGTAACAGCGGGTCATACACGTGCATTCCATTTACACGGAGGAGACATTCGTTCAGTGTATCTTCTCGACCATAGGCCTGGGCACACACAAAAAAGCTGGCAATGTGGTTAGTAAAGTAATACATTCATAACCAAGGAATATCATAACGTCGCCTAACCTTTCGGTATTATTACATTCCCGTAGCATTATTATTAACATGCAGCATTGCAGAAAGAAAGAACACCGTTGAAACAAAGGAAACAACGAAAGACTATCAAACACAACACAGATAAACAAACTGGCAAAGACACGGATACACGCACGTGAAAATATTCGATTGTAAGGCTTTCATTGTGACAAACCACATCAGCACCTTTAAGACCAAACATACTAATATTAAAATCCTTTCTCCCGTAACTTACTTTTAAAATAATTATCTTTTTTTTTATATACATATATAGGCCAGTGTTCGAAATTCTAGACCCGGTGAAAAAAGATGATAAATAAGAATTTCAAACAAAGGCTCTGGTAAAGAGAGGGGTTGTGCATAAAACCAAGATTTTGACTTTAGAGCACTCTTGCCATCCGTGTTGTTTTTGGGACTTCGTGACCACGCACTTCTGACGTTCTTGTTGTACGATATGTGAGAAGGTTTCTAAAAGAACGAAGACCAGCAAAAAGCGCAGCTCACCCCCTCCCCCTTTCATTAAGGGTGTCATGGCGTCAGCATGAAAAAAAAAAAAAAGGTAGCGGCGCCCACGGAACAAAATCAACAGACACTGGTCTGTATACAACACGTTCTAAATTTGTCGCAGCATTATTCTGTCGTTATTTTAGACTATTCAGGCTGCTCTAAGTACACTTTGTTTCACTTTGAGTATGACCGTAACAGACGCAACGATCCTGTGTGTGTGACTGGTTTAATCGGCGATAAATAGCAAACGCACAAAGGCGATGAGTGCCATGATTATGCACTTTTCGCACCGCTTGATTGGTCGGATGAAATCGTATAATCTCGATGACTACTGTTGGACTTATAGTGAGACGGAGTTATAGTCCTATGGCCTGAAATAAAGCTGACGTTTTTTGCAGATTAAGTACGCGTGGCAGCAAACCTCGCTTGTCTTTGACTTTTTGCATCAACATCAAAAGGATTTTCTGTTTAGTCATACTTACAACAGCCGAGTTTTATCTAGCCGAGAGCAGACCATTCTTGCAAAGTTCGACCGTATATGCCGCCAGGACTAATCTTTTAAAAACACTTCTTTTTCTGTGCGTACCATATCAAAGTAGAATTCGTTACCAGCGGAAGTGATGTGCCGCTTGAAAGCTGGTTTCATCTATAAGAGGAGGGCTCTGTCGTTTTACAGCGACGCTGTTTATCTCTAGGGTTCCGAAGATTTTTTGTATGCGTCAAGAAAACCTCAGGTCCAGAATTTGATAGAAAATCACTTCATTCTATGCAAAAGCTTATACGTCTCATCACTTAAGTATGTATTTTCAGTATATTACTTATCAATAGGCACCATTTTCAAGACCAGTAGGCCCTCCGGTAGATAATAAAGGTTTCTCAAAGATTTGCCCCTGTGCGACTCGCGTCGGTCATGTCTACGCTCACACCGCCCTCTCTTTGTCGTCGTTCAAAGCGCTTGCGTGCCTAGTTTCCTTCCGCTCTCCCGGGGTGGCGGCCCCGTCGCGCGTGTCTAAGCTCCTCCGGCTCCTCGGGGCGGGTCTATGTGCTAAACAGCTTCGCTGGTCATCCACCTTCACAGTGTGGAATGGCCCATGATGTTCTTTCCTGAATAAAGAATGAAGAGCTACATCGCCATTCATCTATCCACGCGACTTCTCTTCGGCTCCCCAATGTTGTTGTTTGTTTGTTTTTTTCTTTCCGTGTCGCGACTTTTTTTTAAAGTTTACCATTTCATACGTTTCAACTCAGCTCTGCACAATCATTGACTCTACGGCCGATAATCGATAGCAATAACCCGCCAGCATTCAATGCGGCTCAATCGAATCTAACGAAATTTAAGAAACTATTTTTAATAAACAGTGTCTGTTAAGATGAGAGCTTGGCCGAGTTCGTGATAAGAGTTTATATTACCAGCAACAGCGCGTTACGAACGAGGAAAAAGAAGAGGGCACACGGAAGGACAAACACAGTGCCCTCTGAAAGCGCATGTTTCGTCTTGTCTTTTGTACATACTTGTGAGAAGAAATGCCATATTACAAAAAGAAAAGATTCTTTGTTTTTATTGTGGTTTTGCATTTACAAAGTAAAAGAAAAAACGTGAGCTGTTAGTCAAAGCTGTGCTTGTCCTTTTCTGTGTGTCCTCGCATTTTGTCATTATTTGTAGGACCTATTGCTGCTAATAGGAACAATGTCTGATTTCCTTTCTTTAATTATCGGTATATATAATTAATTTGCTCGTCCTGTTTTCAATTCAGCTTCTTATGTATTGTTTTTCTTTGTACTTCTGCTGATATCAAACCTTACATGCTACACTGCTTCGAAAGTCCTTTGGGAGTATTAGGAATGAATAGGTTAATAAACATGGTACTTTCTGTTTCTCGTATTTTACGGCTGCGTATACCGAACAACCATGTAAATGGAGAAAGCCATTTTCGCGATATAAATAAAAGTGGCAGTTTTTCAACTTCCCGGCTGCTAAACGTGAAGAAACATGCATATATAGGAACCAAGTCCGGGGATATTACTTATGTTAGCATAATGCAAGTAAAAAGGTTCATGTTTTTCGCTTGGATTCCCTTAAACTCATGTTTACCTCGTTGAGAGCATTAAAAGCTGTAAACACTTGCGCTGTTTCTAAGGTGAAACACTGCGACAGCTAAGGTGCGACGTCGGAGTCGCTAAGGTGTCATTTGGAAGCAGGTAGACTGAATGAACGATAAAGGTGCGAGCCCACACCATAGAGTTCGCATAGGCGCATCGTATCAAACCGAGTAAAACATCGGACAAAATTGTATAGACTTTTGGAACGAATGAGGTGTATTTAAGTAGAGAGCATTTCAACTGTCTGCGTAAGAGGGGAGCGTTGTTCTCGTATGCCACTCCGTGGTACAAATAGTCACACGTGCAAAACGAAAAGCGCCGAATCAACCGGGACAAGGAAGTATACGAGACGAAGTGTACTCTCAAACTAAAGTCTACTGAACCAAAAACACAATATTTATGCCGCCTTTGCAGCTATTTGTTTAGAAAACAAAACTCTGTGTCTGCCAGGTGTCTTGAAGGGGCACTAACGCACTTGTTTTCCCCTTACTTTCTGATGCAGAATGCATCGTAAAATTCTGAGGCAGTTTTATTTGTATCTTACGAGAATTGTGGTTTCTGTTGATTCTGGGTCAGATCATTACCGAAAACCCCCATGTAACTTTACACTATCTGAATTATGGAACTGGAAATATGTTTCTGGAAATCTGAGATCCAGATTGCAGACAAAGGAAGAATGTTTTAAAGCTTGATATCTAGATAAAATCTAGATCGATATCAGTTCCATAATTCAGACAGCGAAAAGTTATACTGGGTTTTTCAGTAGGGATGGACACCTCTCCCTGTGCGCTGCCAGAGTGACAGGCGAGGACTGTTTCGCTGATCATGCATGTTATCTTCCTTGCCTTTTATCTCCTTATCAGCGGCCCGCGGAATGCATTGAAGGAGTGCTGAAAATGTCCCACGTCAGTATGGAGCACGGTCGACGACGCGAAACCCCGAAGTGACCCACTAACAGCTATCGCTGTAATAACGCTGTGAAATATATTATGTGGGAGGCATCTAATGAAACATACTCGACAGCAATGCCAATTAGAAATTTGTTTTTCTTTTTCGGTCTTAATATATTATCTGTCTCGTTACTCACCGAGCTACCTGCGTACACTGTAGCAATTGGATCTACCAAGAGCTTAACAGGAAAGTATACGTTCCAATGTTTTATATGTATAACTTAATTTCCAGATCAATCGAGCCAAAAAAAGAAAAAAAAACGCATCTTGAGAACAGAAGATAAAATCAAAGGATGTGACCGATGACACTTTTATGGTTAATTATATTATTGCACACACCGCGTCGTGTTTAATCAATGACCGTGCTACGTGGGACCTTAGATTGATTTGGTGTGAGAGTGAATGACATTTAGAAGCAAAATGACAAAGAACGCCTCTGCAAATCAGAACAAGCACCACAGATGAGGATCTCTTCCTCATATAAGAAGCATGTTTGTTGAGCACAAATCGGGGAATCGGTCATATAGAGTGTGTTTACGTACTGCATTCTCGGGGCATGTGAAGCGAAAGTTCGGGCCGCGGGAGGCCCTACAGGCAGGTGATACGCCTGCCTGTTTCGAGCTTGATGATCATTGTACAGGCGTGCGATCGTGTATCAGCGTGATGGATGTTCAAGACCCCAGGCTAGAAGCATTTAGTCAGTGGCAGACTGACTGCCGCTGGCTAAATTTCTTGTCGACGGCGGAAACACCGTTAGGGCTGGCTAACGTCCCACTGTCTAAACGTACACTCAACAAAGTTACTTTTTTTACTTCAGCGCCATTATTGTTTTTTATTTGTTTCAAAGTAAGGTTCTCCGTCGTCCAAGCGTACACAGTCAAGCACAATCACCCTTTTACTTCAGCGCCAGTATTGTTTTGTTTTTGTTTTGTTTTACAAAATGAGGTGAATTTGCGTTCGGGTGTGTGCTTTTTTCTAAGTTTTACGTTACGCTCTCTGTTGAACTACAGCGTGAAAGGCAGTTCGACAAATCAAGCCGGAGGCGTTTTAATGCCATAAAGCCAACAACATAGGCGCTATAAAATTACAACAACAAAAAAAAAACAGCTTTGCAGGAAGCTGAGAATCCTTCCCAATGGTACTATGCCGATGATGATGGCATAATCTGGGAGTCGAATTGCATCGCGTCATTATCGTCTCATACAAGACTGTGAAGCGAACAATAAACGTGCATTATTCATAGGCATACCTTTTCCCAATGCGCGTGCATTCCTTTCTGTGACTGAAGATGTGGTTTCTACAAGTCTCACGATTGAACCGCCGCCGAAAATTGAGCGACGCTATCTTTCGGCTCTAATTGGTGATATTAGCTTTGAGCAAACAAGCGTAATGTCTTTAAAGCATTACGGTTTACACTATCAAAGCTGGAAACTAAAACGAAAAAAAAATGGTCGTATACGTTTTCCTAAGCGATGAGACTCAGAACACTCTAGGCGACGGACACAGTTGCTTGAACTCCAGCGCCACTTTCAGCTCTGAAAAATGCACTTTCGCATCAACTCGCGGATGTTTTTGTTACCCTGTACGACCGATGTTCAACAACACGCCTCCGCTTCCTCCTTCCCTGATAAACAGCCCTCCATAAGTGTCCATTACCGTCAAGCGCTTCAACATCGACACTTTTCCCAAAGAAACCGCACATCCTGACGCGCCTACATTTCTATCCAACAGACCCACACACACACACACAATGGGCAGGCCGCAATGCTGAATTGAGAGTAGGGCGGAATGCTCTCATTCGGCACTAACAATTTGGCCCGATGACCAACCACACTATCCGAATATATCCCTATACCGAACGATTCGGGACACGAAGGGCGGCGTGAGAAAGGTCTTCCGCCCTCTCCCAGTGCTGACTGAGTGGGGTTAAATGTGCGGCACCCTTGAACCCAGCAGGGCGACTCGGCAGGAACGCGGATGCCCAAATTGGCCATAAAACTGTCGTCACCGCCAGACGCGGGAGACGTCCTTGCTCGCTGCCATTGTCGGGATGGTCTCGCAGACGTTTATGGTGGCTGCTCTGAAAACCTTCCCTGCCATTCCCCTCTATTTGAGATCCTCTCTCTCTCTCTCTCGCTCTCTTTCTCATTCTCTGTTTCAGTTGAGAGAAAGAGGGAGAGATAGACCGAGTAGGTATGGGTGGTTTTCTCTCTTTCTTTGCCGCCGAAGCCACTATCGGGATTATGGGTCCTTATTACGTCGCGGCACGCGCTTCGGTCTTGATATACATCGCGTCGCATTACGTTTTACGAGGCTTTTATTGAAAGTAAATGTTCCGCCCTTATCGCGTCGGCTGGATAGCGGGAGTGTATCATTTTGGCCCCTTCGAGCCGCTTGTTGCTGTCGCTGCTGTTTTGGGGACGGCTGAGAGATCGGATTGCGCAGCGGGAACAATCCCGTCGTTTTGAAGCACTTTTATGACGCAGCTATGCTGGCTCTGATTTATCGGGACGAGTCGAGCGGCGCTTCTGACCTTTATAGAATTAATCATTCCGGCTCGTGGTGGTAAGTTACGATTGAGAGTGGTTTGTTTACCGTCCCTTTACTTCTTCTTGGTCAAAATATATGTGCTTAGAAAGTAGAGAAATTAGGCCTTGGGGCGAGTAGTGATGCTTTTATATATATATATATTTGTTTTTACCTTGTACAGGGAATTACTTTGATTCGTTTAAAAAGAGTAGTAATATACTGCCAAACTCGCGTCGTTCTATTATCAGTGTTCGTTTTTCGTGTCGTAGGTACATTACACTGTAATTAGCCTTATACGACTGTTCTGCTTATATTTAAAACTTATAATATACTCTCTCTCACACGTTAGATACGACGCTGCCAAGCTGCGCTTTCACAACAGCGCGTTCTGAGCGGGCAAACACGAATATTACCATGTAAAACGGGTTAACAATGCAGGCTAAGGTTTTTCTGCCGCGTTATGGCAGGTGTTCAAAAGGGAACGTGTGGGTTGCGTAGCCACCTGTCTTGCCCGAGTTGTAGCGAAAGCAAACACTCTCAAAAGCTACGTACTTTCACGTGTACTTCAGTTCTAGATGGCAGGACGTTCTAGTAAATCCGAATCAACAGAAATACACGGACACTATTTTTGTGTACGTGTGTGTGTGCGTGGGGGGGGGGGGGGGGGGAGGTCATCTTCGGGTTTTTATTGCCTCGTAAATGTGAACAATGATGATTGTTAAGTGCGTTGAGATTCTCAACGTTACTATTATTTATTTTTTAGGCGCATCGTGCATAATATTTCGACAAATCGTTTGATGTAGGGGACGCAATACACCAATTTTTGTTTGAAACGTCGTCCGACGGTGCCCTCTAATGTTTAATCTAAGGTGCAAAAAAAAGCTCGTGTCACGGTTTTTGATTGAAGTTTGAATAAGAAAATATGTTACCCATGCATGTAATTTCTGGCTTTAAGGATGCTTAGAGCCCGTCGATTGAATTATCGCCATAAATAGACGGTCTCAGAATCCAACCGAGTGCCCTTTTAAGAGTTCAGGGGAACCTCCTCCCACCTCTTTCGACTTTAGCAGAGCGAGCGCTAGAGAGGAGGCGACCCCCTCTCCATCGCTCGCTTTGTTAAAGTGGAAGGATGTGGAAGGGAGCTACACCTGAACTATACACCAGTCACCGACAGTAGTGAGTGCAGTTCAGCGCCTGGAGTGAGGGCTTTCCCACAACGAGACTCGTTCGCCGGGGAAGCCGAACTAAGTGTTCACTTCGTGCATTGTTGCTGCGCATTTCTTCAGGGGATATCATGCCGCCGACCACAGCGCGATAACTGGACGCGGAAGTCGTGTAATGATGTAGGTATTACTTAAACAAAATAAAAAAATACCGCGAACGACGGGCAATGCACTTACGGGCTAAGAGGCTATTGACATCTTGTTTCGAAAACATTGGCAATGGCTTGTTTGTAATAAGAGTGTCGAGCTGGTGGTACTCACGCAAGAAAACAGTAAAGGATATTTCCAGAAGCCTCATGCTACGATATTCTAAGAGAGTGGGTTAACTCTGTACCTTGACACGCCTGTATTTCTGAAATTAGGCGCAGATTCGCGGTGACTTGTAGGCAGAGCATTTCATAAATAGTATATGAAAATTCACTGACATAGTGAGGATATCAAGTACGATTATATATTTCTAGAAGGAATTGCATCGAGATTATTTTACAATTTTTGATAGCACCCCGACTGGCAGCATACCTTTCACTCGCATTCAAACCACGCGCTGTTGTAGATAGGTCGGTTTATACTTTACCAATTGGTTAAATTATGTGACAGCTTGAACGTGGACATTATCTCGAGCATAAACGCTTAAAAAAGAAATGGTGGCCTTGATCTTAAGTTTTCCTTGCCTTCTTGGCGTAATATCAACTTTCAGTATATTTTAATACACTTTTATTGAGAGCATCATCCCGCACGACGAATCAAACCGAGGGAAATTTATCTAAAATTGTCGTCGTTCAAGTGGCTCCGAGAGAACCACTGAAAAACTTCACACTTTGCTAAGAGCGGTGTTTCGTAATTGTTTTTTTTTTTTATATCTACAAGACATTCAAAGCAAATATGTATCCATTTTAATTCAGTTAGGTACGCTCCGACTGCGTCACGAAATCAGAGACTTTGCATTGACGTCACGAGAGAGTGCAATCTTAGGAAATTCCGCCTCGCATTGTTTCGCCTCATCCACAAAGCAATAAAATGCTCTACCGATCGCGCAAGCATTTGATCCGACACTGAAGCCTAGAGAGCCTGAACAATGTCTTTGATTCCTCAGACCTCATGTAATTTATATTCGCATCCGTAATACATGGTGCTGCATATACGACTCTCGTACTTGATATTCCCTCTGGACGCGATTACCATGCAACGTGCTCGAAGACTAAGAAATACAATGACCCTGCCAGTAAATCCTTTCCACTATTTCTTTAAAATTATTATTCGCACGCATACAAGCAGTTTTTAGTTAACAGTTTTGGTGCTGGTAAAATGCCGAACCAAGCAGAGGACTCATGCAACGAATGTAACTCAAGAAGAAATTTGGGATGCTTACACCCAAGCAAATTCCGTTTTTTTTTTCTCTCTCTCTTTCTCTTCTTCTCTCTCTCTCCCTCTTTCCGGAGCCGCTCGGCAGCGTCTGCAGAGGCCATTTTGCCCGCCGACGAGCTGGCTTCTCGCCCACTGGTTCATCTGAAGTCTGACTCAAGACCAGTATGTACAAAATTCTAGTACCAGCCGGGGCATCTTGCTGTTCCCGATCACTTTAGCTGACATATTCGGTTGTGCCGCGAAAGAACTCAAGCGGTCTTGAAAACGTTGCTTTCATACATAGGAAGACATATATAGCAGACAAACATAGTACGAGAGCGGAGGAATCTAACCGACGTGAAGTCCCGCGTATAGGTTCCAAGCAAAAAGCAGCGCTGCGTCATGGTCTCACGCAAGCCCTTATATACCATATACATAACGCTATATACATATTTCAAGAAAAGTATTTAATCCGTAAGAATGTACATAAAAAATGCGCGTGCATAAATAATATACGTAAGCTAACAAGATTAAGATAACGGTGCAATATATAGGTGAATGTTATGAGGATACAATACTACAAGAATAATCTCAGCTTCCCAAGGGAACATCAGCATATACATATACTCTAAATATGTGAGCCCTTTGACACAAAGCGTTGCATATATTGTAGAACATTTTGCGAAGTCACATCCTTTGTTTTATAATTTCTAGAGCCATGCATATCTGTGGATTACCCGCGGATCATCCGCAGATATCTGCAGTCAATTGGCGAATAAGGATAAATAATGAATCAGATTTGGCGGATTGCGGATCGGATGCGGATGCCAGGCGCTTCGGATGCTGATGCCAATATCCGCGGGTCCAGATTTACGTTCTTCTGAGGCGGTTCATAAACCTGTGCGACCGCAGAGTAAATAGTGAATAAGGGAATGATACCATGAGATGCATCATCGAATGTTTAACGGCAGCAAAATACTCTCATAGAAAAAAAAAAGTGCCGATCGAGGTGAAAATTGTCTTTTGCGTCAAGAAATGCCTGATTCCCACCAAAGATAGCTTTAGAGCGTTCTATCTCGACAAAGACACTGTTCCTAGGAAAAAGTAAGGAGTTCATTAGCATCAATCGTCCTGGGAAACCGCGTTCTTGTTTGGCAGAGAAAGAGCGGAAAACGTATTGCGGGCATAATAAACCCAAAGCGTACAAGCCTCAAGAAAGTGTAGAATCCTCGAGTTCCCGTATACCTCACGCTTGTAACGCAGTTCGTCATCCCAGCATCAAGTGCACCAGCGGAGCGAGACTGCTCATCACCGGGCCTAATAATTCGAGAGAGGCGATCCAGTAGGAATCCGGTTATCGTTGACGATATTGTTTCTAGACAGCAACCTCGAGAGGTAAAGCGTGGCGTGTGTGAGCGTTTTTTTCCCCCCCTTTCTTGGCAGTTGGCAAGTTGCTGCGAAGTATGTGGTTCGGAGCACACAGTTTAGGGTTCATGTTCAAAACTGAAACTTATAGGTGCTACCTATATTGAATATTTTGATATTTTCCAAATATTGTTTTCCAAATGCTGTACCACGAATATTATACGAATACTTCGCTGCTTTGAGGGACCTCTTTTCCCCTCCCACATTTTATTGTTTGACCTAAATTAAATGACGCAATATAATTGGTCTGTTTTTTGTTCACTTTTTATGTTTAGAAAATACGCGTCTACTTAAAATGGGGGCTACAAAACAAGAAAAAAAATATTAAAATGTTTTTTTTTTTTTCTTTTGAGCACTTCTGGGCAGATGATCGCAGATTCCCAACATGATCCCATAACTGCAATAATCTTTCCAGCATCGCAAGTGTCTCTGGAAGAATGACCGCTTAAAATATAAATGCGATAAAACAGAATATAATAAAACAGAATGCAATAAAATGACTTTCACTCCATTCTGACTGGAAGAGTTCCTTGTTATTGTTGTTTTCAAAGGTAAGTAAACGGCTTTTTAACGTAAGATCCAGACGCTTTTTCTATTTCCGCTTGATTTTATGATGTAAAATAAATGCGGGAATTGCGAGTCGGATCCGGTTTCAAATTTTGCGGATGCGGTCCAGAGGCAGATGCAAAGTCCGTGGATGCAAATCGAATGCGGATGCCCAAACTGTTGTCCGCGCAGGGCTCTAATCATTTCCAATCTTCCCTCCTTCGCACGACGACGAGTATCACTATTTACCCAATAGTCAGATGCCCGAAGTTATGTTCTCACGGTATTTTATATCTCGAGCGCCAACGATTCGTACATGACATGAATAAAACTGTAATCAACATGTGTAAGCTTTACAGTGACACATAATTAATTGGGGTAGACATAACGTGCCTAGATTTAAGACAATAAAATATACGGTTGATCAACAACGTAACAGAGAAAGTCAAATGCAACTCCACAAATCAAACAAAATGAGTTAAGACAGCAGTTTGTGTATACACAGCTACCTGCCGTTTGTTTTCACGTTGTCCACCTTTCTTTTTTGTCTGTTTTTTTATCTAATATATACTTGTGTGTTAGTATATGGCAGTGATGTGTTATCATTACAGCATTTTTTAATTGAAATTGCAAATGAATATTCACCAACCTGACTGATTTCCGTCATGCAACAGGGGCTATTGACTGGACGCCACATTTGAAGGCGCTGTTTAGAGCTCATGCTCAGAACGAGCTCACATTGATAGATCGCTAAGACCGGCAATCTTGATGGTGTGCAACGCACGTTGCAAAAGAACTGCGGAAGCTCCTCATCAGCGCGCATTCAGTAGTCGGACACACGACTGTGGCCGCCAGTGAATACTCTCTATAATACTGTAAAGAACAGTATAGGGGGGTCAGGAATTCTCTTTGCTATGACTATAGGGAGTATTCACTGAGGGCCATAGCTGTGTGCTCGATTGCTGAGCGAGGGCTGATGGCGAGCTTCTACAGTTCTTTTGGAACGTGCATTCTGCACCATAAAGAGTGCCGGTCTTAGCAGCCTATTGATGTGAGCTCGTTCCAAGCATGCGCTCTAGACAGCACCCCCAAATATGGCGTGCAGTGAATACTCCCTATACTGATACCTCAAAGCTTCCATGGTTTAAAAGAATGCAAATAACAATTCCTGTTTCATCTCTTCATTGAATTCCGAGGAAGGCGTCCAGTCAGATATGGTAACGTTAGGGCATATTTTGAGATTAAAGCCGAGTAATCTCTTCGGTTGTGTCCTGCGCTTTCTTGAGAAATGAAGATACTTTGCGACTCCTGCAATGAACGTCCGAGGGTCGGTCCAGCACGATCGATAGAGGCGATGAGAAATTACGAAAGCTATCGCTAAGCAACTAAAGTGCAATTGCCGTGAATAGTATAGACGCGCGCTGTTTCTGAACTTTAGCCTACAATCAATACGTTGGGTTTTTCTGCGCTTGCCCATAACATAGCTTTACACATCCCCCTGCTGTTTCCTCTTTTTTTTTTTCTTTTATGAAAGAACGGAGGCAAGTAGAATGTACGTGTAGAAGCGGCGACGGGGGCGCAAAAGAAGGAATCGTGTAGGAAACGGGAAATGACATTGCGACGGAAGAGAAAGAAAAAAACCGCGGCGTCACGGAGAAAAGTACAGTGAGGGAGGTGTCTCGGGGGGCAAAACAACAGTAGCACCGAAGCTTTCGTCAGAAAAAGAAAAGGAAAAAGTTCGAGAAAAAAAAAAATGAAGGAAGAAAGGGAGGTGTTCCGTTTGCCGAGAAGTGGGAGAGTGAGAATGAAAGATAGAAAGAGAAGGGGTGGGAATGAGGGGTGGAGGTCGGGGCGGACCCCGAGGAGAAATGATTGCACGCGAGAAAATTGCGATTTCCTCGCGCGATTTATCCATAAGCGGCGACGCGCATTTTTTCTCGGGCGCTCTATTTACTTCCACTTGAGTGTCAACGCGCTACTTGATCCTGTCATTTCCTGCGGCCAGCCGTAGACGTGCTAGAGCCACCACCGCCGCCGTTGACGCTGCCCCCCTTCTTTTCCCCAATTCTTTCTCTTCTAGCGGCCTTCTCCTCCCCCTTGTGTATGTGTTTTTGCGTTGAAATATGAACTGCCCCGACGGTGTTCAGTTGGCGGGCATTTATAAATATATATAACCGCGCTCTCCCTCCCGACGAGCCTGCCACCTTACGCTATGGGCCGCGCCCGCCTTGGCCGGTTGTTGATGCTCGCTGCCTGCGCAGTGCCGCTGTCGCTATAGCTCTTGCTGCTCCTGTACTGCTTGTGCTGTTGATGCTGCCGTAATGGCTGCCTCGGCGCGCTCGCCTTCTTCCCGGTGGCGTTCCGTGTTCAGCTCACGGTTCGCGCCCCGGCTTGAAAGATGTGGTGAAAACGAATCCTCGCCAGCGGAAACGTACGGTAATAGCCGCCCTAGATGGAGACCGGAGGAACGGGAGCGGCCTCCCCCGCAAATGCTTCAAAAAGTTCGCGATACGGGAGTAAGGAATAGGTCGGCCATATTAATGTCCGTCGCGACTGGCGCGCTGGGTTTCCGGTTCCACCAAGGCGTCTTAGGCAACGCATATATCCCCGGGAGAAAGGGAGGGGAGGGGGTGCTCGAGGCGCCCGGGACGCGGACAGAATAGATGTATCGAAACTTCTGGAGAATTCTGGTGGGAGTAAGGAATGAGGAGCTTGAGAGCGTCTGATCCGTCTTGGCTCGATGATCAATTGTTTGGAGCAAGAACGAGATCCAAGTTAAGTGTGCTGGATTATTATGCGACACTCCACACGAAGGATGAGATCTGCACATAAAATGTTATGGTATACCCCAACCTGTTTTTTGTATACACCCAAAGGCGTGCTCTCAGAGCAAGTTTAATTTTGAGCACCGATTTTTCATGATAACAAACACACCTCAGGTTTCATCGCAAAATATGAGCTACACGTGCATGATTTCGAGAAGGTATAGAGCAGCAGCATCAAGTCAGAAAAAGCGGTTATCCTATGCGCGTTACATTCAGGCCACTGTAATTTCCTTTGGTTAAGAACAACTCGTTCAGTTATATTCTAGGACATAACGCCGTATCTTGAAAATATCCTGTCGGCATCGCGAGACCAAAATAAGAGGGCAGGTTGATCTCAAAGGTTTTACATGTGAGCAAACCCTAGTTAGTTGGAAACATTTATTTTCGAAAAACAGCGAAAAGTAATAAACTGAAGAGGTGATCTACCTGACAGCAATCCGAGGCTTCCGCGATTACTGTAAATTATGTCGAAGTTTCTTTTCCCTTTTTTTTTTTGACATGGGGGTGGGGGGGGCAACATTAAACAATAGCATTGGTAACTTCTTTCTACACAGAAGATATAAAGCTAAGATTACTTCCAATATTTTGGCTTGTCTTTCCAAGGGATACCTGGCAGGTTACAAACCCTTCATGACTGCGGTCCCTTATGACGATCCCCACATGACACTGGACCACGGAACCAACTGCCACTGTACAATTCACCATTTCTTCCTCTGATGATGATGATGGGAGATGATCTCTCCAACGACACCAATCCCCCTTTTTATCTCCCTACTCTCTCACTGCTGCAAAACAATAAAGTTGAAGTTGAATTGTCTAGGTTAATACTGTGGACCACATATTTTGAAATGCCTGATTTGCCTTGCACACCCCTCTAGAATAGCTAGGATACGTCCAAGTACAGCCAGAAATGAGTGGTAAAAAGTATCCGATGAAAGCCTTCGGGTTAATCTCAGACAGCCATCACGAAGTACATCTGAGTTCCCGTGTTGCTAACAGAGTGACGCTGTGACTTAAAAGTGTGTGAACAAGTCTCGATGCTCTTCTTCTGAAAGCTGTAACTCTGCTCCTTTACAGTAGTGAAACGGCCGGTGATTTCTTGTATTCAATCTCTATATTAGACTTGCTCGGAATTTGATGAGATATATCATTTACTCAAAGTCATGAAGGGCTATGGTAGAAGCGTGCAACGCTAAAAACACTCTTTTTTTTTTTTTTTTGCACGAAATTTTAGTGAGTTTCAGGGTAAATTTGCTTGTTCGTGGGAGCACTTTTATTGCTATGTATACAACCTAATACGGTGTATTAATATTGGTTAGAGGATCAGCTGCTCGAAGAACACCATATATTCTCCCATCCCTTTGATCGATTGCTTTCTAGCTTATTTTGAGCCGCAATATTCAGCGACGAAATTAACAGCATCTGAGTGTGACCATAGAAAGTTCGGGTAATTTACTCTGAGATCCCCCTTTCATATCCTCCGGGTTTCATTGACGGTCCTGTAATCAAGAAGAAGTATCGACACCGCCTGCTTTCTTTTTGTTTTTTCCTCTTGCGTTAGACGCTTGTTTTTGGCAAAGGTCATTTCCCCTCCTTTTCTGTACCTTTCAAAAGCAAGGACTGATGAAAGGAAATTTCAAAGAGATGGGGAAACGCCGGAGAGGGTATGGATGGAAACAGGAAAATCGAAATAAATAGAAAACAAAAAACGAGAAAACTAACGACGCAATGCAGGAAAGGGGCGAATATACAGCGGCAAAGGTTCAACACGATGTGGAAACCAAAATAAGACGAAAGTGAACCAAGCCTGACGAATAATGTATAATAGGAGAGAAATAGAAATGAAAGTCGATAGCGAACCGACCGGCCCAAGAGAGAGCCAAGCCTTTTTGGAGAAAGGCACGCGGAAACGATGGTAAAGAAACAAAACAACAAGGCGCAAAAAGAAACTTGCGATAACACGAAAAACGGTGCAAAAACAGGCAAGTGAACGGGGTGGATGAGAATCCTAACGTAAACCAAAGAAGAAGAAGAAAAAAAAAGGCATAAGGTGGATAAAAAGAGAAGCAAAGATGCCTCTAGAAAACTTTGGGCCAGCTTTCCCGAGTATAGTAACAAATAGCCTGCTTTAAGTGCAAGGCACACGGGCGAACGTGAGGGTAAGACCAAAGTTTCTTTCTCAATCTTCTTGCTCGGCTCGGCCATGTTAGTTGCGTTTTCTGTGTTTCTGACGCGGGCTTAGAGAGCGAAGGAACCGTCATTTTTCCTCCACACCTCGCCCTCGCGCTCACCTTCCCCTCTCTTGTACTCTCTCCGGTTTTACCCTTACTCGGGCTGACTGCTGGCCCCCTCGCCCGATTCTGTAGCCTCGCTGCAGGGTGCCACGTTCGTGCTGCGCCAACGGACGTCTCTGATTGGCCCGCGCAGGCCGGCACGCATCGAACCAGCGGTGGGCGTGGCTCTCGGAGGCTGCAGCAGTCGCCGCCGACGGCACTGGGAACGCCGCGGTCTCCTCATCTTTAATTATCCTCCCGTGCGTGGTGCGCTCTCCTTTCGCCTCCGGGGGGAACGAACGAAGGGCCCAAAGACGAAGCGGAAAAAGAGCGAAGGCAAGGGAGAGGGTCGGAGTGAAAGAGGCGGAGACGGCCCCTGGCGCCACGATGCGGCCGACTCTCGAACGTCGGCCGGGGTGTCCTTGTCTGGTGCGCAAAATCAGGACGGTCGATTCGTCTCTTTGAGGCGTAGTCTGCCCTGTGTATTACCAGGAAGCGCGCGTAATAAATCGTCGGCGACAGAATTTTGTCGTTTATACTCGCGCGTCAAGCGAGGAAGGGCCGTAGCCGCGCAAAAAATATTGGGTGTTCATGGAAAAAAAAAAATACTAAAGGTGATTCAAACGAAGAATGAAACGCAAGCAAACTTCGAACATGTGCGGTACTAGCTTTGTGCTTGAAACCATTTGCCCGTTTTGAAGACGTGTACATTGCGCTAAACCTCCCTTTTCAACTCTCTATTTCTCTCCCCTTCCAGTTTTCGTTCTCCTTCTCTTTCACTAAAACCCCTTTCACTTACTGGCAGCGTTAGTTATGGAGTGATTGAAGTGTCAGTTACAACATTAGCCTTTTTCTCTAATTTCCGACAGGATACATCAAGTAAATACAAATACATCACTGCAGAAGCCACAGTCAGGCGGAAACGAGTGTGTATTTTTGATGTCACGGTGGCGTTGTCGAGAAATTGCTGGCGGGCGACTTCATGATCCGGCGTCTTTTAGTCGTTTTCTCCCGATGACGGTTGACGCGCCTTTCAGGTCTCGTCGTACCTGGACCGATACGGAAACTATGTTGAAGAAAGTCTGGAACACCACGTACTTTTCTCTGCTTGTAAGTTAAGAAAACGAAGAGCTTTTTGTGTGAACTTTAAACACAAAAATATATTCACAGTTGGCAAACAAACGACATTCGGAAAGACTCAAGGAAATACATGGTTGTAAACCTGAGACTGGGGCAGAAAAGAGAACACAACAGAAGGTAGTTCTCTTTTCTGCCCCAGTCTCAGGTTTACAATCATGTTCAACTTACGCCAGCTCGCCTGCACTCTGACTATTTTTCGTTCAAGGAACTAATTTCTAACTCCACCGCGTCCGGTTTCATACACTCTCGAAAGTGCCTGTACGTCTACCAGGCACGTAGCCAGGGGGGGGGGGGGGGGGGGGGGGGGGGGGGCGGGGGGGGCATGGCGCCCAGGGTTTCTCCCGAAATTTTTCATTTTGCTGAGACCTCCTCTCCCCCGGCGCCCCAATACAGCATTTTGTCATGGGCGGGCTCCCCCCCCCCCCCCCCCCACCCCCCCCCCCTCCCCCGAAACAAAATCCTGGCTACGTGCCTGACGTCTACTATCTCGCAGAGCAGGCAAATCACTGCGGTGCATTATGGGGCCGGAGAAAACGTTTTCACCGGTTGAAGTCTAAGACGTAATATAGTGAACATGATGTTTACGCTCGCGCCAGGCTTGTGTGTCGCATCGCAGGCTTATTTTCAGGTCGACGAAACAAGTTCTTCGTAAAAATGTAGACGCGCCAACATCTTTGTTTTATTTGTATACGTCATTCGGTCCGTCACCTAAATCGACTTCACCGCTCTAAAAAATGTCAGGCTTCTATATGTCCCCGCCAAGCGCAAACATATTTTTTTTATCTAAAGAGGAATCTCTAATGTGAAAGGGAGCATGACGTTCCACACATGCATGCTCAAACATCATGAGCAGTTCGCGGCCTAATATTTTCCGGAAAAGTATTTGTCTAGCCTCAACATTCCTTCATCTTCCTCCTCAGAGCGCAGTGATTAGGTTTTCAGTGCACTGCGTAAAAACGTAACTGAACAAACATTTCTTTTTTCTTCTTTCTTTCTTTTAGAGAGAGAGAGAGACTGCAACAGGATAGACAGGAAATCACCCCAAAAATGTCCCTTAGCAAAAACAGGTATTTTTTTCTTTTCCTGGCGTACCTGTCGGTTTCTGGAAAACGTGTTGTTCTAGATATAGTGATGGAACGCGAAGTTTAGGTATCATTCTATGAAATATCTTACGAATCAAGAGATAATAAAGCATAAAAAGACCGCAGCCGCACAAAAAGAAATAAAACGAAACGGGTATGATATTTGAGTTTAGTTTGTCCGCGGTTCTAAACTTATTTATGTCCCTTCATAAAAGGCGTATACCTTTAGGTGTATCACGTAGAATTGCACACTGTATGAGCGAGAAACCAAAATAAATTAGTATTTCTACTTTTGGCACTATTGTAACATCCGGTGATAACATTACACGTGCACAAAAAAGATTGGAAAACAGAACGTACGAAAGTGTCACCAATTTACAAGTGGGGCTGATGAGACGATGCAGGAACCGTGTTACACCACGTTTGTTTCTTGTTCGTGTTTCGGGGGTACAACAAGCAGCCCAAGACAGAAAACTCAAGAAAACAGCTTGAATCCTGCGGTGCACGGGGTAAACATACGAACACGACACCGGGAACTGCACCGGTTTTGTAACTTTATTATTAGAAGCGACAGAATTTAATATCCGGAATTATTTTCAGCTTTCCCATTCGAGGACTACGTTTCCATACGAAATTCCGCCTTCCTTGCGATGTTTTCAATTTGGCACTAATGAGTAAACTTAAAATCTCAAATAGTTTGTGATTTATTTACACCGCTTGCATATAGCACTTCGTCACCACCTCTATTGTGGGTAGCACTGAGGCCTGGATAAATCTGAATACAGTTTACTTCAGGGCTCGCTTTGAACGTAAATTTGATTGAAAACTGCAAACACGTCATCAAGGCTATTATTATACCAGGAAGCACTTCTCTCCAGGTACTTTCTTGCAGACGTGTCTATTGGTGTGAATCAGACAGGAGGATGCTTACGAGGAAACGTCTGGAATCGGAATACAACACAAAACAGATGTTAGCGCAAAATACGATTGTAAGATTAGTACCTGTTACTTAGCGTGATATCTGAAAATACACGTCAAAATAAAGTACCGAAATTGCCACAGCGACGAAGCTACGAACTTAAGCCGAATCAGCGAATGGGCAGAATCTCAAGGTTCGAAATTAGTCTTGTTGATACTTTCAAAAATAATATCTGAGCCATTTTTGATGAACTTTCATGAGGAAGTAATCACAAGAGCAATCTGATTTCTCTTAAAAATTCTAAAATTACTTGAAACCGTTGCTATCCCCCCCCTCCCCCTCTCTGTTTTTTTTTTTTTCCTTTTTTTTCTCATGACGCTTCTTGTACTTGCAAGTTTCCCACAAGAGAATCCTCGAAATAACTTGCACAGGAGTGGTCTGCCAAAATTGGTGTATTGAGAGGATGAGTAGTTGGGGGTGGGGGGGTAGGGGGGGGGGGGGGTAACCTTATGGTCCTAATCCAATAATGGACAGTACGGAAGGCCCGCATTCAAACAGGCAGAAATATCAATCGTTTTAAAAATCTGAAGCGGTCGGAAAGTCACCGATTACTTTGCCAGGAAGTGGTCAATTATTTTTCCAGTCAAGTTATCAAGTAATCTGATTGAATACGTCTTAAACAAAAGTGATTGCAATTATAATCGGTGACGTTTTGCTAGTGACGTGTACGAAACTGGTACCAGAACGCCTCTGGCCTCAATTCGCTTTTCTTTTATTTGAAACCGTCTTTCTGGACAATGGCTTTCTCAAGTACCTTTTTCAAACGTCCCAAGGTCTCATATTTCCTTGGGTCGAACCAGAAACTATCCGATCTTAAACTCGTTGAAGAGTCATGAATGTTTAAAAAAAGGAGGTTTTTAGTTGCTTTCTGCGCGGAGATAGTTTAGATTGCTCCTCCCTAAATGAGTCAACTAAACCTACACTTATATCGACGATTGTCAAGCGTATCCATCTTCACATTTACGTATGCGGGTTTGCAATACGTTTATAATAGAAGCCAAAGCTTTACAGAACCATTTCGGTAACGTGTTAAGTCGCAGAAGACGCGTCACACGCAGGGAAATGCATATAGGTGAGTGCATATAGTTTCCAGAAACACTCGATCCTCGTTGTTATTTATACCTCACGCCTTTTCGCAACAACTCCAGCGGCCGCAATCAGAACGTTTCGACCCTTGGGCCTACAAGGCCATCGACTGCGTCACGTGACCGTGCCGCACGGCGGCGTCGCTTTGTCTCTCCTGAAGAAGGCAGAGGGTGAGAACAAGGGCAACGTTTTCGCGGGCAGCGAGTGCCCCCTTCGAGTAGGCCCCACGAAAGCCGCCAGACAGGCCGGCCGGTGCAAGGACGGGCAAGGCAGGCAGGCAGGCAGACAAGGCGGTTCCGGTGTGCGCCGGGTTCGCTCGGCCAGCCGCTCTTCCCCCAGTCGCCCGAGTAATTGCGGGATGGATTCGGCAAGACGGTCATCGCCTTGGCTCTAAACATGGCTTGCGGATCACCTTTAGCCGCGGACTTCCTCAAAAAAACCTTGTAATCGGCCGCTTAATGCCGCGCTTTTGGGGCATCTTGCGCAACGAACCTCCGCGTGTGGGCAACGCTTCTCCGTATGCTTAATTCGGTGGTACTAAAAATGTGCCATCCGGTTATGCATTTTACTGCTGTCTGATGACATTCTTTCGTTCTTTTTTTTCTTTTTTTCGTCTTTAAAGTTAAATCGCACTGTGTAGCGTATAGCTTCGATGCGATAACCTCGTTCGTAAGACGCTGGCGCAGTTGATTACTGGTGTGTGTTCCGACATATACACACACGAACTATTCGCGTCTGGCTATCCCCCGTTTCACATGCAGTAAACCTGTCAGTGGGATTATCGGCGCCCATGGTCGGTGCCAGTTTTAGCGCCCCGTAGGCTCTCTTCCAACAGCACGCGCTTTCGGCTTCCCTCCATGGCTTTGGAATGTGCGTGCATGCGACGAAGCGTTATCAAAGGTATGCACCCTTAAAAAAAAAAATAGCGAAAAGCTAGTTAGCTGCAGCAGACCTTAATCTAACGGTTACTACCTTTCGCTAACTATTTACTATCTCAAACGCGCGATGTGTAGTAAAGCGTTAATAAGTGCACCAGTTGCTATCTTTTTCTTGACAGTTTTTACATTTTAACTGGCTATATACTAAACTAAACTACCCAAAAGCGCGGACAAGATAGGAGCGTCTGCTGCATCGCCGATAGCCACGGCGTTAAGCTAGCACTTACAGTTTCGGATGGCAGGGGGAGGTATCAACACACAATCGCAGCATCAAATATTGTTGGAGGGGGCATGTTTAATGTTTGCATCTTACTTTATAACGATCGTAGCCTCCGTTCCATCCGGTCGTGGAAGCCACCGCTGCCGCAAACGCAACCATTGTCGATGCAATGGCCATGCGGCTTCTGATTTTCGCTCTGTTTGCATTCTTTTGGAAGCATTTATAGTTTCATATTGTTTTTAACTGGGACGAAAATATCCACGTAGCACGTGCTAAAAGCGTTTCCAAAGACAAAAAAGGTTCATACTGTTTTTTTTTTTCCTTTTTATTATTGTATTATTTAAAATATATGTTTTTCTTTCACAGAAGACGCTTGGCAACATTGTACGACAAGACCGTTGGGACCAGTTCTTTGCGAAACGTTCCTTTCTGCGAGAACCTGCCGTTTTTGCCGTGTGTCCTGTTCTGCATGTTCTTCTGTTCTCATGTTGGTGTGCATAGTTAACGTTCGTGTGCTCGACTGGGTGTGTGTGTGTCCGTGAACTGCTCCGAGGATAGTTCAAACCAGAGGCTCTGGTTCTACCGAGCCGGTACCGCTCGTCACCGGATCCACCACTCGACAGCGATCGTTCGGCCGGTTCAGTGGCATGGCTCTCGCAGTGCAAGAAGATCCGCTGCTTCACTCCTATACTTGACACTGAGAACGCCTTCTTCACGGTCTGTGTGTGCTCCTTGGTTGGATGATTCTCATGGAGCTGTCATCGGTCATGACCATCGTGTCAGTGGCCGTTAAAGCGTGAAGTACCAACCAGGAAGCGGAAATACGGTGTAGAAACGGTACGGTTGCCACGGAGACGCGCATGCGCAAAGTGTTGCAGTCTATGCGGGGGGCACTCGCTGCCCGCGAAAACGTTGCCCTTGTTCTCACTCTCTGCATTCTTCATGAGAGACAAAGCGACGCCGCCGTGAGGACCCGTCACGTGACGCAGTCGATGGCCTTGTTAGCCCAAGAGTCTAAACGTTCTAATTGCGGCCGCTGGAGTTTTTGCTAAAAGGCGTGAGGTATAAATAACGAGGATCGAGTGCTATTGTAAACTATATGCATTCACCAGCTGTTACGTTAGGCGTTTTAAGAGCTGTAACTGCGTAGGTTTTGGGAGACATGCACAGAAAAAGGGTCTCCTCTGTAAGTTAAGAAAACGGAAAGGGAACATGAATGTTTTAGCGCCGTGTGTACCGAATTGCTGTGCAAAGTTTTTTTTTACGAAAAAAGGGTTTGCTTGCGCGCGCGCGTGTGTGTCTGCGCAGTGTGTTTGTGCGCGTGTATGTGTGGGCGTGTGTGCGGGAGGAGGGGGGAGCAAAATTAAAACGACATTTTCTCGTGTGTGACACGTCTTATAACAGTCTGCAACTTACTACGTTACCCAAATGGTTCTGTAAAGCTCTGGCGTCTATCATAAACAAATTGCAAACCCCGTATACGTAAATGTGAAGATGGATGCGTTTGACATCAGTCGATATATGTTTAGGTTTAGTTCACTCGTTTAGGGAGAAGCAGTCTAAACTGTCTCCGCGCAGAAAGCAACTGAAAACCTCTTTTTTTTTTAAAAACAGTCATGGCTCTTCAACGAGTCTATAGGATCGGACAGCCTCTGGTTCGACTCAAGGAAATATGAGACCTTGGGACGTTTGAGAAAGGTCCTTCAGAAAGCTATTGTCCAAAGAGACGATTTAAAAAAAAATACAGAATTGAGGTTAGAGGCGTTCTGATACCATGGCTGCTGAGAACGTATGGGGACCAAGGAGGATAGAAGGGTAGGACAGGGCATGACGTCAGCCGCGTAGCCTCCACAAGCCATGCTCCCTTGACGTCTCGCCTCTTTCTCATTCTCCTCCTTACTCTCCTCACTTATGAGCCCAACACGACCACATCACGTGACCGTAGCTAGCCCTCGTCTAGCCTTCAATCTGATAAAACCTACCGAACGGAGCGTGCGTAAGCCTGCAAGGAATCCTTCTAGAATCAACCATCATCTCGCACGTGACATGTCACGGCACCAATCGCCAGAGAGATCTGCGGTCACGCTGGGCACAACATCGTTTAAACTTTTTTTATGACTAGGCTTCACCAATATTGCAACGTGCCCCCTCCTAGTACTTATAACCTCCTTGATGGGGACGCTGTTTTATAGACTGTCACAAAAGATTACTTTGTGTACCATTACTTCTTAGCAAGATATACATTTCTGGGAATGTTTAGCAATCAATATTGGAGAACAATATCCGTGTGAAAGCAACACCATATGTGTAACATCATTTACGGTCGAGATGGTTACTGACTTTCGAATGATCAGTTTTAAAGACAGATTGGTATTGCAGAAGCAGTTGGGTTAGCGAGTCGTCGCGTGTATGTTCTGTGTTCAAATTCCTTGTTTCTGTTAAATGTATAATACAAGTGCAAATGTGAAATAAATGCTGTGGAAATATGAATCTAAGCAGCGTGGAAAAAAAAAATCTATCATAGCAGCCACAATTTTTTTGCCAATTTTGAACTGGACGTTTACTATAGTGCCACCTCGGTGTTGTGAGAGCTGGTGTAGGTTACTAACTATATAAAGGTGGTAAAATAAACTAGTTTGTTTAGTAACCATTACTAGCTTCTTGACCTAGTAAGCGTCACTATCTTGACTGTTACTACGTGGTTACTATAGGACATAGTAACATATGTGACAAGCGTTTTTTTTTTTGTTTTTTTTTTTTTTTTAAGAGTGCAAAATTTTTGCGCTCGAGGCGGAGCACCCTACTGCTTTCATAACCCGTCACCGACTGCAGATTTGTGGAGAGCCATTTAAATGCACCGTATTTAACTAAGCGTACACTGTTCGCAATAGTTTATGAGATAAACACGGGATACTTTCTTCGTGATGTGCCGTGCTTTGCACGTCGTACCGTAATTATACGATGTGTATATTGCTTATACCAAATTTCTGGCTTCAAAGCACACGGATTGAGAAATCGCTTCGCACTCATGTCGGAGGGGACGGGAATACGTCTCGTAGAGATACGCCTTCCCCGAACAAAGCGGTCGAACAGCCCGCATCCCCACATCAAACTCCGCGGGGATTGTGGCCTCGGATCACGCAAGCTGGAAACGAAGCAGCAACAACGGCACCGCGAACCCGCAAGGGCCCGGATCCCCCGAAAGAGTTCTCCTCGACGGATGCCCAACACGGAGATAGGCCGGGCCATCAAGCATCCATCCGCTGTAGGAGCATTAGGACTTCTTTTTCTAGCAGCAACAGATCATCATCGGCCCGTGTTCTTTTTCCCGTGTCCCCGTGGCAATACAAGAATCGTCCATTCGTGTGTGCACCAAAAAGAATCCGACCAAACCCACACAAAATACGAAAAAAAAACACAAAAAAACACTCATCTAATCGCCGGCGAAGGTACGGCCGTGTAGCCCGAGGCAACGGTGGACGTAACTCGGTCCTTGGACGGAGATATTGGATACGGGGAGACTCGGTCTCGCATCCGATGGACGTAAGGAAACCCCCTTTCGTGCTTTGGGCCCTCGTGGGCGCTCATATAGCAGCTGATTACGGCTTGAACTATCGTGTTTACCTAAGAGCTCTCTCTGATAGGCTCTTTAGTTGTTTCTTTTGCTTCTTAGTTGGGCGTCCTTTTGTGCCCGAGGCACCTTGCTGCGTACCAGGGCAGGCAGCGAGACACGGTAACGTCCTTAGGGGATGTTCAGCGACGTTACTGCGTAGCTGGCAGCACGATGAACTCTCTCGGAAGGGTTCGCGCCGGAGGCGGCTCATGTTCATAAAATATGTCCGCATTTTATAAGGAGCTGGCGGGCGTGGACCATTGCGGATCGAAATTTTGTGCCCCTGGGAAATATGTAGAATAAAACTGTCTGGAGGTTAGAGTTTTGCGTCAGACATTTTGTTGACGGCCAGGCGCCGTAAGAGGCAAAACTTTACCTTCTCTGTGTAATGAAAGCAAATATGCAGGCATATCAAGGAGAACCACGCTAGGGGCAATTTAACCACGGCAAGGTGCGGCTGATTCTCACACGTTCTACAACCAGCCTACATGGCTCCAAGGCTTTGCGTGCTTGGTTTAAACAAGGGTAGTATATAAAACGTTCACATTTATATATCGGTGAAAATCCGTCAGCGCCCAAGAGGGAAAGTGTAAAACTTCGAAGCTTCGTAGCAAACTACAACTAACGTTTACCCGTTTCAAATAGAACGGCTTCAGCAACATCAGCAGCAACAATAGCGGTGTCCAGTGGAAATTAGAAAGGCACACAGCTTGGGCTACAAACAAATATTGAAGAGAGAGAGAGAGAAAGAAAGAAAAGCTGAGTGAGGAAAAAAGAAAGAAAAAGTTTATACTAAAAAAAAGCAAGGGTGTCAATTGGGGAGTAAAGATGTTGATTCGTCCTGGTGTAAGAGAGCGAAGAGATAATGTTTACCTATTTATTTATTTAGGAACACCGTGGCTCTCCATTGAGCTCCACCGCAGGAGCGACCGCGTACAATGTTAATATATACAGAAAAGAAGGCATGCAACCATGAGCGGTCTATATAAATATACAAAAAATAACATGCACGCAAAAGGGATCTAATTAAAAATGTTGTTAATGCTCTTAACTGCAGAAAGTGTTGTTACTTTATTATCTACGAAATTCCATTATTGTGTAGCCTGAGGTTTAGTTTGATTGATTCTGGACGGTCCCGTGGGTGAACGTAAAATAATTATCAAAGTTAATGCCAAATTTGCAATGAAGAAAGGAATACAAATATTTTACTTTGCTGATTGTTGCCCTAGCTTCTATTGTTTAAACGCTGGCTTGAGACTTAGAAATATTGTTTCCAAAAGCGTTGAGAATTAATCTAACGTCCTTCTTCTGGACGCCTTCCAATTTGCTTATCTATCTGCTGTGTCACGGAAACCAAATGGTGCTTGCAAACACCAGCATAGATCTAGTTAGGGTTTTGTATGCTCTGCGTTTTGTTTCAGCATCTGTAAATTTAAGTCCGCGTCTAAGAGTAAAAAGCTTACATCTCGCCTTGTTCACTATGTTGTCAATATGCTGATTTCAAGTCAGCTTTTTGTTAAAGATAGCACGCCAATATCTTTATAATAGGCTACTGTGTGTATATCCTTTCCAGTTACAGAATGGTTAAATTTTATATAATTTTTCCCACGGTATTGACATATCTCATAATTTATTTGCATCTGCCATCTTCCTGGCCACTCCCATATCTCCTGTAGCGCACTGTATAAGTTTAATTGATTCTGTTTATTTGCTATTTTTGAATAAATGACGCAATAATCCGCAAAAGTTTAATTTGAATTAAATAGAGAATTACGAATTGGCATGACAGAAACATTGGGAAACCAACTGATGAAACATTTAACGTCTCCTGATCAACCTAGAATATGTCTTGCATTGATTATGCGCACTCGACAAGGTCTGGTAGCACTTTCTGCTTGGTTACGGAATGCTTCGAGCGCTTTCGGATATGCAGGGCACGTTCCTGTACCCCCCCTTCCCGGGATTATCAAACTTATCGAAACCAGCTTGAATTTATTCCGGAACCGTAACGTTTTCAGATCGCGTGTGGAAAATTATCGTCTTTCGGAAGACAGGTACGCGCGCCGACAGTACCCTACCTCAAGCTCCCTTAGTCATACTAAGTCGTGTTCCTTCCTCTTCCGCTCGCCTCCTACTAGAATAGTCGAACTAGGGTTTCGGGTTGTGAATTGCAGGGGGAGGAGGGGGGGGGGGGTTGATTTTCGCTGAGTCACTTTGTTAGTTTCACTGAGTATGAATAAATATGAACAAATATGCCGAGATACCCATCGTCTGCTTAATGCCTGCTATGGGCTATTCATTCCCTCGTTGCCTCGGCCTGCATGTAACGGCTTTTCGTTTCCACTAGAGCGTAACGCTTTTCGCATAAACACATTCTGTGCAAAAACGAAGTCTCCAGTGAAAACAATAAATTAATCAGGAATATATGCTCAAAGCTAATGCCTCTTCGAAGGCTTTTTCCTTTTTTATTTTCTTTTTTCTTCGTGTCCTGTTGTCGACACGTTGATGAGGGTTGTATCTGCGCTTGGGGGGGGGGGGGGGGGGGGGGGGGGCATCCTGTTTGCTGAGTGTGTGAGTGTGGACATCGAGAGCTGGTCTTTTTTTATACTGACTTTCTCTTTTCTTCTTTTAGAAAACTGGCACGCATTCGTGACTGGACGGACCCTCTCATGGCTGCATGTTTCGTTTTCGCATCATCGCAACACGGGTTCCGTCGCAACATGAGAGAAGAGAAATGCATTGTCCGTGCGACCGTCAAGTGCGTTGTTGGGATCTGCAGCCGTGGGCAATTTAAATGCCATTAGCAAATGTGCTGCTCCGGCACGTTTCGACCATTGCGCATTTTTCTACGGACATATCTTTTTTTTTCCCCTCACGCCGACGTCCCCCTGTCCACGGGCTTGAGTCGGCGCCAGGAGAGGATAGTATGCGTCCCGTGTTTCACGCTCCACGAACACTATATACCTGGGGCGCTGGAGCCCGACACGCGCTTCGCCGCGCTTAGGCGACCATTATGGTCGATGATATGCGGCTTCGAGGAGACTACTTTCTGAGCCAAACGATGTAAGATCTCACTAATATGTGCCCACATGAAATAAGTCACTGTAAATATGAAGCGATTCAGGGCTGGCCTCTAAATTCATCGAAATTCGCTGGACCTGAACAACTTTCCTGAAGGAAGAATAATGAATGAGTCGTCGGATGCATGAGTGATGGCTAATACGACAAGATTAATTAGAAAGCTAGCTCAGAAACGGGACAAGGGACTTTTGTGATAGTGCAGATACATCAATCATTTGTTTTGTGAAGCATTGATTTGATGACTACACTATTTAAATGGCTTTACGTGGGTTATAGTTAAATTATAGTTCCATATCTCCTATTAGGAAATATTTACTTTTTTTTTTTTTTTTGTGGATCAAGGACTATATGTGTAACGCCGATTCTCTTCGCTTTCTGTTTGCTTTCCTTATCTGAAGAACATTGGTGCTACATAAATTGTTGTTCCACCTCCTCTGTTCCGCTTAAGCCCCAACCTGATCCAATTACGTCCAAAACGATTGTTTTACAATTATCGTTTACGGTTATCAAGCATTTTAAACGCTGTTATGTACAAACTACGAAGTATTTACAATAAGCTGCAACCTTTTACAAAACATGATCCGGTTATAACCGGAACCTAAGTTGAAAGTGATTAAGAGTGTATACGGGTTTCGAAATGTTTGTATTTTCCACGAAATTAATCAATTTATGTCAGTTCAAATGTGTCTGACGCAGCAGGATTTACTGCTAACGCACAAAGGAACTCGCTCTTTATTAAAACGATTTAAAAGCTCGCTCTGTTTGAAGAAAAAAAAATAAATAAAGAAACTAACTATAATATTCGATTGCTTTGCAGCCGGCAGAATCAAACCCAAGCGAGCGACTTGCTACAATCATTGCATCTCATGCTCACGCTTCTTGTTTAGTTACAAATTCTTGGCCGTTCTTATTAGATAATTTCACAATATCATTGGTCGCTGAGGCCCGCTTCAGACGGGGCAACTTTCTCGGCAATTTTCGGGTTGCTGGCGGATTGTTCCCTAGCTTTCCCTAGATGAACACGAATTGCTGAGATTGGGTCAGGCTCGAAACAAGCGAGCGACTCGAAGTAATTCAAAGGCGTTTGAAGCGGCAGCAGCCAATCAGGGACGCGATATTTTCTCGTGATACCCCGTGCTGCTGATGATGACAACTAAAGACTTGGTTCTGGTTTAAAATTGATCGTTTTTGGAAATAAATAGTTACACACAGATGCATTAGTATTCTCAACGCAATTTAAATGCATAAAAACACGTTTATAGCGCGTAACTGAGTCTCTAAATAGTGCAAGGAAAACCCTGAGGATCTCTCTTTAAAAAAACAAACCAGAAAAGAATTCACCCGATATTGACATCATTTTCCTCCAACCCTATTCGTTACACATGGCATCAACTCGTCTTCCCTTTCTCATTTGTTTATTCTGGCTTCAGGTCTCAAGTTCTGCCTACTACTTGCCACACGAATGTGCAGTAGCAGCCAATAATACCGTGTGCAAACATAAACAAGACCCCCCCGCCCTTATTAAGCTAGCATACGGTGGGCACGCTCGAAAAGGGAATCCGATTCATCTGAATTAAGCCGGTGCTGGCGCTTCCCACGGCTTGGCGGAGGCCTCCATTCCCTTCGAATGAAAACAAACAAAAATCGGTCACGCCGAACCTTCGTTTATCATGTCTGAATACCGTAGCAATTTAGTCGTCTTTCGCACTCGGTCGAACAACCAATTAAGGAATCAATCAAAAGTGCTAAGTATTTGGGCTAGAAATCTTTAATTGGTTTACAGCCCTATTCATTACAAATTTTAATTGGGCGAAGCTGCACGAATAGTTCATCGATCCCTCGCATATTTGCTATAACCCCTGCTTTGTCAAAACCAATGTAGGTATCTGGTTGTCGGTGTAAGTTTACTTCTGCAAAGGCTTCAAACATAGCCATTTCACAAATGGCGAGCGAATTGGGTGCCAATACCGGAAATAAGAGAATATAGAGGTCCATCTGTTCTATTTTATTTGGATTTTTTTTTCTTACATTCTTCGATTCTCTTTCCTCATTCTAGGACAAGCCACCATGACGAGCATAATTGACTTGACCATGTTTTAATTAATATTTTCGTTAATCATATATAGTTCGATAAGTTATATCAGCTATTAAAGCAGGAAGAGCCTGATTTAAACAATGACGCTTTTTTTTTCAGGCTACGGTTTATATTTTTTCCGTTAATTTCTGTTTATGTTGATGGCCAGATATGTTTCAGATATAAGCTCTTGCACCGCACGCAATCAAAACTTTTTTTTTTTTTTTGCGAACGATTCTAAATTTATTTATTCCAGCGGAATGGTTATACAAAGTGTGAAGTCAATCTGGCTAGAAAAATGACACCTTAGCTTTGCTGCGTAATTATTTTTTTATATATATAAATTAGAAAAATTAGAAATAAAAAAGTTTGAGATAAAATATAATCGGCACACTTATAACGACTACAGAAATGGCATCGAAGGTGAGAATTGTGCCAATATAGAGTTTTGTATTTACGCTAGGACGTCAAATAGTAATCGCTAAAAAATAAAAAAATTTATATTTTTTCATAAAAAGTGCACTATTTTGTGCCACCATGTGCGTGTTCCTCATACGCTTCAGTGCTCAAGACAAGTGCGACTACCGACCAAATTCACTGCCTGAAGGCCGCAACACACATACGATTAACAAACCGAAGCAAAAACCGCTCCACGTAATACTAAAAAAAACAAAAAAAAACACAAAAAAACGAGAACATTTTTCGCTTACCAATCACGAATACAAACTCGTTCAAAGCCTGTTCGCGATTTACGTACCACACATGTGGTTCTTTATTCAAATAATGCCGTGTAACTCTTTTTTAGTCGCGAATATGGTTCGATTTCTGGTTTCTGTTTTTGGCATGTCTTTCAGCCTTTAGAGCGCTATCGAAGCATCTCCTGGCCAGAGTTTCTTATATTAAAATGCGTTACATTCCACTCTAAACGGCGGCAACGCTACGTGTCAGTTTATTGAGAAAACGGCTGCGTAATATGAATTGACGTGGCACTGAACGGCGGCAAAACCCTCCCGAGATGTGAGGAAAAAGAGGTGCACTCCGCGGCGCTTAGGGTCTCCATAAATAGTCATTTAATCTGAGCCGGGTGCTATTAAAGCGTCGTTAGCATCCATCTGGGGAGAGCTTTTTTGTCCGGCGGGTCAATTAATGAACGTAACGCCGCCACCGCGTGGTCGCGAGACTACGCCAAGCTGATGACTGCACCGCGTGTACACGCCCACATACACGACACGGGGCCGCTCACGGAAACGGGGGTACCTGTGTCTTGAATACAGAATGGAGCGTTTTAACGCGTAATCGGGCAGTGTGTGGCGCCACGTCCGCCGAGCGAGCCTCCGAGCAAGCGCCGTCGAAACCTTTCGTCGACAGTTCATAGATCACCGACCCGCGCCGGCTCTCCTCCGTGGTGCGCTTGCGTTTGTTGCCTTTTGTTTATGGCGATGTATGCTTTCTACCGCGAGCACGTTTCTTTTTTCTTGTTCGCGTTTTGGGGTCTCATGTAATTAGCCAAAGGGAGATGGGGCTTCAGAAAGGGGCAAAGACACCAGAACCAAAAAAAAACAACACCAACAAAGTATACCTTGCTGTCGGTTTGGTTTTGGTTTTGGTGCTTTTGTATATTTATGTGGGTAGTTATCTCTGTGTGTGAGTTTTGTGTTTCTGGTGAGAGGGTAGGTTGTGTACGAAAGCGAGGGTCACTGTTTGGGTGGCCCCGGGCAGGCACGAGCTGGTCCCTGGGCAACCGAGAAGATTGCCAGAAGCCGACGGGACGGGGGGTTTCGGCCGGGTAGGAGTAAACCTGCGTCGACCGTTGTGGCATGTCGGTAATTGGAGGTGGTTATGCTCATTCCATGAGGTATCACGCAGGGCTTGTTGTTTCTCTTATTTTTACGGCGAAAAAGAGGCTCCTTATTCGAAGCGAGTTGGATGATTGAAGGAAAAGATGAAATACTAAAATGATTTTGAGGAACGACGGCTGCTTAGTTGTTCACCCGTGTGGTTTAAATTACATGGTATGTGGACTAACCAAAATTCTAAACTATAGAAGTGTTATATGTTTGATACCTCAAGTTTGTTTTGTGTTGATTGCTTTCTTTTAATGCGCGTTCATAAAGAAAAACTGCCTGCCCTTTTTATATTTGAAAATTGTTAACATGATATTTGGATAGTGTGCCAACACAAAGTTCAACTGTTGCACGACTACACTCAAATCAAAATGCGATCCGCATAACAAGCAAGATAGCCATACAGTTCCCTGCAACACTATTTGTCTTGAAGTCATGTCATGTTACTTTCTAAGCTCTAAGCATGGAGTAACCGCAGTTGAGTGCCCAATCTACCGAGCTTATCGTTCTGTGAATTAGTCTGCTCCGAGATTGCTCGAGAGGAACATTTTGTACTTTGTACTTACATCCAGACGCCGAAAAAGATATTCCTATCCAATAAATAGGCCGAAGTGGCTAGTTCTCAACTAAGGAATGGAATACAGCATATCGGTCCGTCTTCCATTTCCGAAAGAAAACAAAAAACAAAAAACAACAAAAACTTACGGGGTGGTTTCTTATTCCGGGAAATTTGTTTCTTCCTCTTGGGAGAAGCAAAAAGCCCTTTTATTATCTTTAAAAAAAAAAATACGCAACTCAACCCCAATTAAAAACGCTCCGCATAAGCCTTCAGCCTAGCCCGTGTTTCCCTTTAAAAAGTTTCTCTCCGTGAGGCTTCCCCCCTATACAAAACATTCAGCGAGTCTCGAGACAGTGCAAAGTCTCGGTCGTAAATAAAGCGGGCTAAGATTTATCTCGGAGACAGAAACGAAATCTGACGGCGGAGGCGGCGGCAACGCATGGACCCCCCGCTTGAGCCCCGGGTCAGCGCTGGCCCCGACAAAGCGTCCACAAAAGCGGAATTCGGGAGAAAGGAGAGTCGTTCAAAAGAGGAACGCTCTCCTCGCCGGAATGAATGGCTCGCAGCCAGCGGAGGATTTTTTTTCCAGAGAAATGCGAGACTTTGTGTGAGCGGCAGTCGGTGTCACGGATGGCAACGTATATCTAGCGTCTGGGTCGGACCAGAGGCGGCGCGTTCGACCGTCGCTGCCGCTGCCGGCTGAACGGAAAGCGAAAGTTCGATCGCGTACGTGCCGCGCTCTCCGTCAGCCGAACGACTTCCGATGTCAGGTCCCGGTTCCGGCACGCACGACCGCGTTCGGTCTACGCACGCCGATGGCGCGTCAAGATAATGGGATCGTGAGATTGACTGGCCCAATCGCTATACCCCGACGGGTTTTGCTTTGTTCGGGGCGCACGCGACGAGGAAAGGATGGGAGCGGTATCTAACCCGGAAGAAGTCACGCGCGGGTTTGATATCGACTCCAAGGTCTCGTCCGAACCTCTGCGCGCAAAACTATGATTTCTTTGTTATCGGTTATCCAGGTAGGCGAACGGAAAATTTTAAATTGTTACGCAAGTATTTATGCTACGGTATTACGCTTCAACCCTCCCGAGTTTGGTTTCCGCGCACGCTCAGTGCCCACTTCTTGTGTGGGCAAAGCGGGCTTGTTTGTAAACACTGCCCTGGTGTATACAACGTGTGACATTCTGAGAGCCTGTGCAGGCGGATATACTTTAAAGCCGTGGTAACACTGCTACTACGTCATACAAGATACAGTCCTCGGACGCTGTTCGATATGTGTTTCTTCCCTGCATGGCGGTCCTGTCACAGTGGTGATACAGAGATTGCCTGCAGACATGTTCAAAACATGCAGATGTTGGAAGCAAACATGATTTGAGCGTACTTGAAGGCTCGTTCAAACAGCTGCGCTGAAGCGCGACTGAAACCTCTTGCGTCTTGTTACGACTGCTTGCGTCGAGGTGTTGCTATGGCGACACTTACGGCGAGCCAAGGGGGGAGGTGCTGTGCGCCGCACGATGCGACGCAGTGCAACGCCACTGTGTGAAGGAGCCGCGAGACGTCCGCGCAGATAATTCTGGCCTACTTGTCTGCAGCGATACCGTGGCGTTTGTGTGATGTATGGAGCGGTTTAACTGCAAGCAAAACATTTTGGGAAAAACAATTCTCTATGAATGTGAAAGATATAGCAAATAAAGTTGCGAGAAGTTTATTATCCGGGAGTAGTAACTTATTGCTGCCTAATATTTGTTCAGGTAGAGTCCGTTGCAACTCAAGAAGGTAGGGCGAGGGTAAGACGGGCCGGGGAGGAGGGACCAGACGGGACGTTCAAGAAGGAAAGAGATTTTCCCCTCTCTTCTCCAGCGTTCCGTCTGCTTCCTCCTCCCCGGCCCGTTTTACCCTCGCCCTACCCTCTTGAGTTGCAAGGGACTATAGTGCGTACATGCATGTGAAGAAGCTCATTTTTTATGCCATCTATCACGTATTCCCGCGGTTAATACATTGCCATGCCCCACGCCCTTAGTCAACGAAATCCATAGGAGTTGCATAACGTGTGCAATCGTGCCACTGCTGTTACACATACAAACATACATACTATTTAGCAATATAGCATGGTAATTGACGAACGATGGCAGGGATTTAACCGTACAGTAAACCCTATACGGCATTTAGTATGATGAAGAGTGTTTTGCTATTGGCAGATGTGCCGTCAAAAATCTGCTACATGACAAAACAGCACACAGAACACGAAGGAAGAGAAAGGACAGGTAGAGCGCTCTTTCGCTCAAACTGTCTTTTCTCTTTTTCTGTGATCTGTGCGCTGTTTTATCATGTTTAAGAACCAGCAATTTCAAATTACTACTTTAGCTCAAAGATCTGCTAAATTGAGAATGATTTAATAAACAATAAAAATAACATTAGGGTGAAAGTACCACCGCAAAAACTAGCGAAAAACCTCTTACTGTTGTTGATCCATGTCCGTATCTTCTCAAACATAGCTGGATTACTCTTCACACAAAGTGTAAAATGTTTTCAAGATATCCGGAAGAAAAGATATTTTTTCTTCGTTGCTTTCTTCTGAGCCTTCAAAATTTCCGGAAATTTTACATCCCTAACGTTTTGCCGCTAAGCCAGAAAAAAGGAGAGTTGCTTCGTTTAATGTCGTGTACCTCATCATCTGCTCGACCGAAAAGCGAAATAGGCAAGTAGGTTCTTATTACTGTTATTTTCATTTTCCGAATTTGTTACTTTATTCATCGGCTACTTTAATAAGGTGCCTAGCAAAGATTTTATACATCAGATTTTTAGTTTCCTTCTTTAATTGCGCGGAGATTCGAGGCAATCCAGAAAATGACTGAGTTTTCAATTTAATTTTTATTTGATGCTAGGAAGAAATGCAAGGAAAGGCGTGGTTGCATAGAATGGGCAAGCACTGTAATTACGAGGGCTAGATAGGCTACACTCAGGTCTAATCATGAAAGCGTAGAAAGGCTGGTCATTACGAGAGGCAAATTGAGTTTAATGTTCCTGTACAAGAGAAAAAACAGTAAAAAAACGCCTTCGTCAAGTATAAGGAATGGGTTAGCTCGCCCCTCAACTATTACCGGCTATACTGAAGAAAATAGTAAACGCATTTGCCTGCGCTTTTGTAGCACCTCCTCAAACCAAGTAAAGCGAAAATGCTGATCATCGTCGATTTTCTTGCCAAACCTGCCCATCGATAATATATTTTCTTGATATTTAAGTTCACGTGGTGCGTAATATTTGTGAAATGCTAGTTTATTTTTATTTTTATTTTTGCGTAATACCTATCGGACGACTAGTCAGATTACCGGACTTTTCCAGCAGAAAACAATTTACAAATGACGCAGTAAGTGTAGAATTACGATGTGAAACGTTCAGCTAAGACGCTCGAAACTCTCTTTCGTTCATTTTGTGTTACATGCCTGGGAGTTGCTTTCAATTTATATTTAATCAAAGCTGTCATTTGTGAAAGGCCCGCCCATGAATGACTGCGACCCGTGTACCACACCTAGCTCGCTGTCAAAGTCTGAAGCGAACAAACACACGCTCACTTTAGTGTAATTGAAGATTCGACGCAACAACGCGGCCCGTCCTATAACCAAGCACGCCGCCATCCCCCCCCCCCCCCCCCCCCTCTTCCCCCAATAGTCCTTCCGGATATATGTGGTGCGTCCAGCGTCCGCTTTACGAAATGTGACGTTCCGCTGGATACGGCCGGTGAAATTATCCAAGAAGCGAAGACTAAGTTGACGTTGGTTTATTATACCCGTGCCACACGGGCGGCTCGAATGCCTTTTACAACGAATGACATTTGTGTGATCGGCCAATCAGCTCGCAATCTGTCGCACGTGGAATGCGCTACGCCCGGAGTGTCGCGCGCTGATTGGCCGTCCGCTCAAATGTAATTCGTTGTAAATTGCATTCGAGTTGCCCGTGTGGCACGGGCAACTCGAATGCAATCTCTGCCGAATCTTTAGAAAAGTTCGGCAACGAATCCACTGTGCCGAAACACAAGATTCGCCGTCAATTTTTCGATTCGGCAAAGGTTCGGCCCATCACAAGTAAATACATGTGCTTAAAGCTAGACGTCATACGGCGGATTTGTAATCAGCACAGATTATGTTTCGAAAAAAGATCGCTTCTCAAATTTGTAATAAAATATGATGTGATGCTTGCGCATAATGCAAAACTGTTTAATAATTCCTCCCAGACGGCACATAAGTTATCTGATATTTTTCGTTTCGTACATAATGTGAGATTTTAGAATAACGTACGCCGGACGCAATTTTAGCGCAAGCTAGCGCTAAATTTAGCGCTTGCGTTGCGCACGCTACGCAAGAGCGTTTTAGGATACTGCTTCTGCTCCGTGATGGAAAAGCCCGAGCATCTCGCGCTTGAAACGCCACCAAGGTAGAGTAACCATTTGTATTTCACACTCGAAAGAACGACACTAAGGAAAAAAAAAAAAAGGGGGGAAAGTTAAAGGGGGAGGGGGTGATTTGTTTAAATATGAGAATACGACGTGAGCGGTTGACCGTTCCTCTCCGCTAGCGTCCCCTCGGCAAGAGATGTCTCGTGTATGCTGTCCTTCGCGCACCTTACCCGCCTACTTTAAAGACGAGAAATGTTCGCGCGTCGCAAACAGCGAGTGTCCGGCTGTCCTTGCCCACCCTGCTGGGTATTCCAAGCTGTTTGTGAGGTACACCTCCCCTAGGAGTCCCATGTCGGCCTGCATCGAAAATCGCAGTCGCACTCTAAGAAACAAAAGCTCTACTCTTACACCTTCTGTCCCATATACTACACCCCAAAACTTCACTTCGACGTACAGCGTACTCACGTCGAACCGACGGTACCAACTATTACGAGCGGCTTCAAAATCAAAAAATCAAATTGGACGTTTTTGTGATTTATACAGCGTAAGGTTGGTCTGGCAGTAGGGGCGACACTGGTTTACACTGTAGATGAGCAATTTTGCCAGTGCAGTACGACTGCTAACCTGGGGTCTTTAACGTGCTCACGCAGTAGTGATACACGACCGCACGCCGGTACGATGCTCATATCCAGATCGGCATCGTACCGGCGTGCGGTCGTGTATCAAGCGGCTTATCAGCCAAGTGGTACAACTCTTCAAAATAACTAATTTACGTGTTACTACGAAAATCTAATAATAATAATCGGAATTTTCTTGGCCCTACTGCAAAACCTCAGTGTTTTATTCCTGTAGTCTTTGATACGTAATTTAGATGTTTAATAAAAAAAAAAAAGAAATTATATCGCACCGTTATCAAGCACCTCGTGAAATTTGGGACCGTCAGTTCGACGTCAGTGCGCTGTACGTCGAACTGAAGTTTCGGGGTGTATCATATGGAACCAAGATGTGTAAGAGGATATATACCTTCTTTTTTTTTTTTTTTTCTTTTTTGTGAGAGCGCGAAGATACCGCCGACGTCGCGCTCACAACGACCGCCAAACGCGGCCTCAGCCACGACTGTAGAGCGACAATTTCCTAACTGAGCTCGTCGCGCATCACGGGTCCTGCTTAGAGGAGCGGAAACACTCTTTGCGTACGGCGCAATTTCCGAAGCATATCGTACTCGAAGTAGCGTACGCAAAGCGCGAAATGCGGTTAGCGTTTAGCGCACGCATGCGCATTGCCGACGTCGCTATTCTTTGCCGCTGTCTTAAAACTCCCTCATATCTCCGCAGGCGCATATATCTTAAGCTTATTGTCAAACGACGTAACGGGAGTTTTCTAAACATTTTAAGGTACAACACCATCTATACTCCGTCTCACTGTTAATTGGCAAACGGCGGAGGATACGCGGTCTGAGTGAGCCAATCAGCGCGTCAGAGGAAGACTATACGCCTCTGCAAGTGGAATCCCGGCTTCACCAGAAACCGCGCACCGAGGTGAGGGCGACCAACTCTCCAACTCGGACCTTTGCTGCTGGTCGTACAATATTGCGAGCCGTCTCCTGCTGAAGTAGATACCCCTGAGCATCGAGAGACCCTAAAAAGTTGCTTATAAAATATACGGATATTGTCTTCGATCGAAAAAGAGCACGAAAAAATAAAATAAAATACCCGAACAAGTAACAAACGTAAACATTATAAAAAATTCATGAGTTCTCAAATCACATATCAGATTTCACCAGACGCTCCTTCCACAACCACATGGCCGCCAGCCAGTGTTCTTCCGAAAGGTCATATAGTTCGCTACCAAGGTGCACCTTACGCGGACGTCTTTTGGGATCTGTGCACACTCTTTACCCGCAAAAAGTAGAAGTCAGGCTGCATAGAGAAATAACACACCCTTAACCGAGCACGCCCAGCAATCCATTGCCAGACTTAGCCCTCGTGCGCCCCAAGATGCGCCGACGCCATTCTCCTTCACACGCCCACACGTCACACACCTTGTCATGGCTACGGCATTTTCTGGTTGGTCCCCCATTCGCGCACCCCAGTGACGTGCCCCTAGCACACCCCAGCATGGCGGAAAAGTTACCAGGTGCCAGCATCGCTCAAAATGGCAGCGCGCAGGAGCCTGTCTTGCAAACGTGTACTCTAGTTGCAACACCAGTTGCAACACTATTTGCGAGTAGTACTGTTAAAGTCACGGGTGAGAGAGAGAAGAAAGCTGCTTTTGTACACAGTTTAAGTGGCGGGCTAATTAAAGTATTTGGGGTGATCTTCTCTAAGGAGAAAACGAAGTCTGGTACAGACATAAGAGGGTCCTGGTAAGTGGGGAGTTCCTTTTCCCTTCTCAAACTGCTTTGGTGACGCTCTCTCTTCTCTACGTCAGGTACGGGCTGTCACGAGATTCGCTTCCGTCGTTGGCTCGAAGGGACCGCAGCGGTCGCATGCAAGGTTACGATTTTCAACGCAGTGTCTGTTTTTTCCTGAGTGCAATTCTGAAGAGAAACGTAACGTAATTGACAAATTTGACATCACGTGCATAAGTAACGGCACGTACAAACACAACGTCACGGACGAATGTAACGACACGGACATTCCAACGCGATGGAGGTTAGCTGATGGCCTGTGCAAGAAAACCACGTAAATGTGTCTTTTTCTCCTCTCCCTGAGCTTATCGGGCGAGGATTTCCGTTGTAGTCTTGACGCGGGAGCATTTCGGTATAAAAAAGAGCGTCCTCTGGCCTCGTGACCGGACATCACGGTGTCATGTGACACGGGGATGGCACGTCACCTGTCATCATGTGACCACGTGACGTCAAGGGGCGCTCGTCTGGGTGGAAGACACGTGGCATTCGTCCGGAGGAATGTTCGTCTGGACACATTTTCGCTCACAGGAGTTTGCGGAAGCCTAAGCTTATGTTTCCTAGAGCGATTTGCGCCTGGAAGTTGCTCATGCCCGCGTCCCACTAGAGCGACAGACAGAGACAGAAGACAGCGACAAGCCTCAAACCCATGCAGCATGCTCGTGATGGTACCTTTTGGCAGGAGCTAAGTCTTTCGGTGCTCGCGAAGTAAGCACGATCCGATTGCAAGCCTGCCAAGGATACCCTCGCGTGCATGATGCTCGTGTTTGAGCATAGCCTCCGCTACTCTACAAAGCGTCTCAAATCGCGAAAGACTCTGGTTTGAGGCTTGTGTTTGTCTTTTGTTTCCGTATGTCGCTCTAATGGGACACGGGTATTAGAAAACACAACATACCAGAACCCCAAAGAAGATCAGTCATGGGTAAGTTACTTTTAAAAAATAATTAATTACAGTTACAGTTACTTTCAGAAAAAAGTAGCGAAGTTACCGTTACAGTTACCGCAACAAAAGAGTAACTCGTTACAGTTACAGTTACTTTTAAACAGTAAAGACGTTACATTTCAGTTACTTTTTATAACACAAAAAAATTCAGAAAAATTTAAAAAACGTTTTTCACAATATTTTATCGCATAAAATTAAAAAGTACGGTTTTTGCTTCATATTTTAACTCAGCAGCAGTTGCTTCTCGAAGTTAGTGTTTGAAAGTTTCCGCGCCAAAGTAGTGGCGCAAATCAAAATACGAAACATGCGCAGTGCGGAGTAGTGGCGCTATTCAAAATACGAGACATGTGCAGTGCTCTTCACGTGTATCGTTGTTTGACGGTTGATTCACCAGATTAAAAAGCGTTCGCACAGAAAGAAGAAAAATTACAACATAGGTAGTGCTTCAAGACACTAAGATGTAAGTATTCAGTCACAAAGTACAAGCGCGTGCATAAAGATAACTAGATATTTTTTCATAAAATCTACACGTGGCTATATTCCGGCCGTAACTCGCGAGAAAGAACGTATTCGCAACTTTGTGCAAGCCCAACTTGACACTCGAAATGTCGGAATAGACAAGTTGGAAAGTGCAAAGAATGGCTAAATTGCACTCGTTCAGTGATACATTATTCATAAAACACTGGAAAGTAACGACAAAAGTAACGTCGTTACTTTCATCGTTACCTTAGAAAAAAGTAATAGAACTATAACCGAACTCAACTCTCCTACGTCTCGTCGCGGTGGTGGCGCGCCGGACGCATTTCCGGTCTGGGGCGGTAGGCAGAAGTCGCCGTGCCAGACATGCATTCCTGTGTTCCCTTGGAAGAAAGGAGAGAAAAAACCTGCCTTCTCGTCAAAATACTGCGACGGGGGTTGTACCAAGAGAGTCTGGGAAGGTTTGAAGATCAGCTTTCATGTGTTCTTGCCTCCTCCGTTCGTCCGAGAACGTGGATAGTAGCCGTGGAAAGGACAAACCAGACGCTGTGGAACTACGATTGCGTGCGCGGGCAACACTTTGTGGTCGCCAGGTGTATTTGCTTTGTTCCAATATAAACGAGAGAAAACCGCCAAGTTGTCCGAACCACCCACGGGTTCGGTGCGTCTTCAAATTCACACGGCCGCCTGATCGTTCGAACTTTCGTCTGCTCTTTCAAACGTCTGCTTTTTGTCGTCTGCTCGTTCAAACAAACGCGCCCCGTAGACCAAACTTTGACCCGGTGATTGCAATAAGAAGTAATTGCAGGCCTCAAAAGACTTAAGTAGGCTCGGTGTAAATAGTAGATACAAGATGTTGATCATTGGTACCGGCGGCCATCACCGACTTGTTACGCTTGGTCTGTTCCCGCTTACGATTTTCAGTATATCGACGTCGATCATCGCCGCTACCTTCTACACTTTTGCAAAACGAGCGACGTCGCTACCGAAAATAGCTGGAAGAATCTCATCATGGTTTTGGCGTCCATTCTGCGGCGTTCATGCGAATGAATCGCCGCACGTCAAATTATTTACGGAAAGTTTAGCGGCGTAACGAGCCTTGATAATTTCGCTTAGGCGATTAAAGTGGTAAGACATGGCGATGAGGACGTAGAATTGACAATTCCAACGCGAAAAAGAGTATGCACACTCACACAGACGCCGATAGCGCGACATTCGAGTGGTTTGTTGACGCGGGACGCGGTGCTTCTTGCCCGTACCCCATTACGCATGTGTTCGAACTGTCGTCTGCTCTTTCAAACTTGGCTGCTTTTTGTCGTCAGCTCGTTCAAACGACAGTGGCCCGTAAACCAAACGTTGACCCGGTAATTGCGATAAGAACTAAGTGCAGGCCTCAAAACACTTTTGAAAGTTGGTTGGGGTAAGTAGGCTAAGTGTTAACAGATACAAGAAGATGTTTATCATTATTGTTACCGGTGGCCATCACCGACTTGTAATGCCCGATTCTACTTGCGGTTTTCAGTATCGACGTCCACCATCTCAGCTACGGTCCACGCTTTTGCAGTCCGAGCAACGTCGTGTCTCAAAACAGCGAGCAGAGTCTCATCGTGGGAGTCAGGCTTTAGCGCCCTTTCTGCGGCGTCCACGTGAAATGGATCGCCACACGTCACATTATTCACGCAAAGTTTTGCGTCGTTAGTTTTGCTGAAGCCGCTCAAGTAGTCAGACATTGTTAGGAGGACGTAGCATCAACAATTCCAACGCGAAAAAGAGCACGGGGACTCCCACCGACGCCGACAACAACGCAATTCAATGGTTTGTTTATGGGCGACGGCGGGCTTCTTGCCCACCATCCACCGCGCATGCGCGGCGCCGGTGGCGTCCGCTAGGGGCGCTCCGATTTGTTTGTAAACATGAGTTGGTGTATAGTTACAAGTCACATTTTTAAAAAGTAAGTCGTTACAGTTACAAGTTACCAAAGAAGTAACGAAGTTACTGTAACGCGTTACTAGTAACGCGTTACTATTTAAGACTGAAGAGGATACATCACAATGAAATATTGAAAAGAAGAAAAAAACTACATAGATACCGTACTAAAAATAAATTAAATTTCTTTTTCCGAAACCTTTTGTTATTATTTTTAGTGGGTACTTTTAATCAAGAATTTTTGGTTGGGTCTTTTCGGACTACAGAAACTTGTAGTGAGCCAGCAGCCATGCACTATGTATATATACGTGCATCAGTCGATAGCAAGAATCGGTGAATTAAGACGCTCACCATATCTGCTAGATATGTTGCTTTGTAGCTTTAAAAAATATACACGGATATGTTCTGCGGTGTTCACTTCGCCCGATTTAGAACCACACCATGCCTGTCTTAAAGGTTTTATTTAAATTGTCTGTTAATAAACAATAATAAAAATATAATCTGTGTCTGTGAGTTCGAAAGTCACTCTCATCACGTCTTTTTATCACACAATCATTTTACTATGTTCTCTCACAACTATAATTTAACCTTTTCCCTCTACCCCAACCCCATGGCAGAGTAACGACTTATACTCAAAACACGTCTTGGCTAGCTGTTCAGTCTTTTTGCCATTAGCACCAATCAAATTCAAAGAGAGACAGTCCGCACAAAAGAAAGAAACGTGTGTCGATGCAATGTTGTTGGAAACGCGTTAAGTAAAATGGCGTTACGGGTTGGCGTTAGTAGGGAATTGTAGTAGACCGTTCCCGCAGCCCGCTAAGCACCCGGATAGCGCTCCGTAATCCGCCACAAGACCTTCAACTATGCAGAGAAGGCTGGCGGCGCGCATGCGCAGCTGCGCCGTTTTTTCGGGGATAGCGTAGCGGAGGAGAAAAACGATCTACTACAACTCCCTAGTTTCTCGACTGTGGTAACGTAATATTAGCGATCGGTCGAGTAGACCGTCAGGTGCGGCGGAGAACTAATACTCGGTGGGCAACCACGGAGATAAAGAGACGCAAGATGGCGCCGGCTTGATCGGTTATACTTCGTCTCACCTTATGATGGACATAAAGGCGAAAGCTACGGACCGCCAGATCCAATCACGAGTCATTTAGAAATTGTGCGGTATTTCGATTGGATGCACGTATCGGAGCCCGCGTCTTGGATCACTGATGAGGGGACGGGTGGACAGTGGATCGAATCGAAGAGCACTGAGTGACTCAACAATTCGACATCGCAAAGAAAGCCACGACATATAGATCTTTGCAGCGTCGAAGCTATAGAAATGATGCAACGCTTTTCGATTCGAGCATTATTCGTCCACCCTTAATCTTTGTTAGGCGTGTTATAGTATCATGGAACGTGAGTGGACCTGGCGACTCGTGGCTTTGGCCTTTAGTCCGTCGTAGGATGAGACAAAGTATGAAAGTATTATCATCTTTAAATATGCCAGTTCGTTTATGAACGTTCGATGATATTACTTCGAATTTTAACATTCAGAAGTGGGATTACCACTTCCCAAAGCAGCGGTGGCTGCGACAGCGTTCACAAAGACGAGGGTGAATCTTCTTAACGGGCGGTGGTGCGCCTCCATTGTTTCCGCTGTTAAGAAGAGAGTGTTCAGTGTTCCCGTTGACTCGACGAGAAAGCACAACCTTGGCCGGACACCGTGAGCTCATACGGATCCTAGCAACATTTCCGTATCGGCTCGCCAACGTGCGGTTGAGAACGTCGTGACCGGGTTTCACATCGGTGACCGCGATGCCGGACTTGACGGCATCCATTTCCACTTTCTCTGGCTCGTCGTCGGCTGTGGGCGTTATGAGAGAAATTGTGTGGGACTAGGTTTCACATGTCACCAAGGTGGCGGCGCAAGCTGGATGGAATAACGCTCGCTCTTGTGTCATCGAGGGTGAGCCTCTTAAATTGCATTGAGCGACCGGGAAGCGACAGGAAACTTGGTAGAAATGGGCAGAACTACAGAAGGTGTTCCCCGATGACGACAATAACCCCCTCGCACTCTACGAGAGGATGCTCTGGCGGATACAGGGACAACGTGAGTCCGTTGCTGGTTGTTTTTTCGACAAGAGCTTCCTCTGCTCGAAGTGCATGAGACATCAAGAAAATGAGTTCACAATGGCGCCATCTTAAAAATACGGCACTTCGGAACGTGAAACGTGCTGCGATCCTGCGTCTTCAACCACCGACTTTCGCAACGTCTTTGGACCTCCTGGAGACAGCTAAGAACCTGGAGTCAGGGAATGCCGCCTCCCAAAGTTCCATGGAACCAGCCGTGAACCAAATCAAAGCGGAGCAAGGTTCGTGTCAGCATCGGCAGCTGTAGACGAAGCCGGAAAAGATCGACTCGACCAAGGTGGCTGTCAAGAAAGAAGGACTAAGGTGCTTTAAGTATCGCAAGTAGGGGCATATCATGAAAGACTGTCCCACCTCCCATGATCAATAGTGAAAAGGCTCCGGAGAGCGTAAAGGCAAAACAACTCAGTGCAATACGTCGCGTCTCCGTCGACCAGCGTGCAAGCTGCACTCTAAGAAAAAATGGAGGAAAAAAGTAGCAACGGCGCGTCTTCCTCCCTTCTAATGACGCGCCCCCAACCGGACGCGAGAAAAGGGGAGGAACGAAACGTTTTTCTCCTTCTCCAGGCAGACGGGAGAAAGCTTTCGCCCTCCCGACTCATCGTCTTTCGGTTTCGTTTTTCGAGCAGGTCGCGCACGTTGTTTAATAAATAGCTGTTGAGTTCATTGAGCTTCAGCGGCAGTAAAGGCCGCCTGTAATTCCGTTTTCTAGTCTAAACGTGCAGAACATTTCGGTTGCATTGACGCTTTTATCACTAATTTTATCAAACGAGCAAACGAAGCCGCTGGAAACAGCGAAGTTGCGGAGCAGTGCCAGCAGTGCCACGTACACTGGGGGATGGCCGTCTCCGGATTGCGGGACTCGCGCGCGCGGCGAACCGATGGAACTACAGTCGCTACAGTAGCGAAACCACGCGGAACTGTGTCGACGTTTTCGACGCTATGGAAACCGCAGGAACTGCGTCCAAGACAGGCAGGTTTTGCTGCCGGCTGCCTGGGTGCCTTCCGCGCTGAGTTCGGTTCTGTTTTCCGATGCCGAGTGCAACCGGCGTTCAACGTGGTTCTGTATTTGTGCGTGTCAGCAACATAGCTGCAACATCGTGATGGCAGTGTTGTGGGTTGTGAACAGAAGACTGGAATTATCGCCGATGTGACCGTGTGTTCGCGTATCAGTGGTGTAACAACAATATGAGATCGTAAACTGTCGGGCATTGATGCCGTTGGTCGGGCCGTGATGAGGGGGCGGGGTGTCGCAGGTTGACATTCAGCTTTACATTAAAAAGTTTAATACCACTTGAGGGATTACGTGCAATCGATCAACGTGCGGATAGTCATGTTGGAACGCTGGTCTGAACAGTAGAAGCTCCTATCGCTATCGTACAATGGCCAATATGACTGTCGGAATTGTCTCGTCCCCGAGAGCGGTTGCGCTCTGGGGCAAGGACTGAACAGTACGAAATCGTGACGGAAAGTACGTATATTTACAGTATGGAATTCCGGCATTAAAAAACAATAGAAGGTAAAATCGAAAAAAAAAAAGCTGCCCTTTATTTTGCTGCTTAAATATACTACGGTTCCTGGAGAAACTGCCTTCCAAGTGGCGCGCTGGGATGAGCGCTAGACGTTTTTGGGCTCGCCACGGCGTAGCTCCGTACACTGACACCTGCCGCAAGTCGCGGCTTTGACTGCATTCAAGTTGATCGAAAAGCGATTTCTCAGCATGTGAAGCATCACTTCCAGCTGAGTGAATATCCGCTCTACAGAGATTAATTCAAGACGGCAATTGCAGCTTTGCGCGAACAGCACAAATAGAAAAACCAATACAAATACAGGCTACGACGTGCCGTGTGGGGAAATGCTTCGAACCGCATTAGGGCGGCTCGATTTATAGGCTTTCAAATAATTACGGCTTGATCGAGCGTTTACCTTTAATAAGAGATTCATCCCTTGAGCCATTTAAAATACTTTCAGAGGTATGACATTGCTGGGAAAAAATCAACATGCTGGGAATATTTTTTATTGCTTAGGGGGTCACCGAAAAGTTCCGTACGTTCAAAACGACCATGTATAAAAGACGGAAACGCAGAGCACGGGTGTAGTGTTCGGGTTAGTGTGGTGTTCCGTTGTATTAATATGTGTGTGTGTGCCGTGTATGTGCTCAATGTATGTTCACCAAATGCTTGTAAGAAGTGTAATGTGTGTGTATAGTAGAGGATCCCCGCAGGAGAGCGGCTCTGAAGCGCAGTAGTGGCCTGAAAAGAATAAATTATTTTTTGTAGAACATGAATTGGGCGGTACCAAGCGCCACCTAGCCTAGCTGCTTGCAATTACTCTGCTTGACCCCGCCATCTGGTGGCTAGCGATTTAACCTTTCACGCTACGCGATAAACAGCGGCTTCGAGTTTGTTCTTTCGAGAGCGGCTTTTGGTTTCGCGGGTTGAGTTTGCCCTTCTCTGTGAAGTGCGGTTGACGAAGGAATTGTGACTCGAGGAACACCAAAGGTAAGACTCAAAGAGCGCGAAGTAACTGGGTATCGGTTGTCTCCGTTTAACATCGCAGTGGTGTCGACGAGAAGACTGAGTAACTGCTTTCAAAACGCAAGTTTCTGTACCTGTGGGGGGAATCTGGCTTCGAAAATAAACACAGTTTGCGGAAAGCTCGTGTGACGCTTTTATTTGCTGCTGCTCTCGTCCCGTACAAGAGACGTAGCGTCCTGGTTAAGCCTTATTGGGCTCGATTTGCTCGATTCGGGGCCGCCATATTGAGATGCAAGCGACAGAGGAACGTTGCTCCCCAGCTTCAGGGACGAACGTTTCTCCCTTTCTAAAGGAACATAGGTTACAAGACCGTTCCTCCCCTAAGGGAGGACTATCCATACCCTTTTTTCTAAGAGTGTGGGGTGAAGAACACAAAGGCTGCCTCTATCAACGAGAAACGCTACGACGCACTTGTGGACACTGGTAGCTCCATGTGCACCATTTTGGCGTCTGACGCGATGGGATGTTGCCGCAACTTTGAAGCGGATGACCTAGGTTCTGCCATAACCCATAACATTTCTGCAATAACATTTGACAGGGTTATTGCAGAACCCCACGGGTTCTGCCATTACCCTGTCAATTGTCTCTCGAAAGTTTGTGCAGTGATCTAAATAGATAGCGTAAAGCATGAAGACGTGGGGCTTCATGTCGTCCCCGACACCGCGCAACACCTGCTGATCATTAGAAGAAACATGGACGGAGCTGCCCAAAATGGCTTACAGTTCCAAAAAAGCGTTGTGCACACTGAACGTTTGACCGCACTCCTGGTTATATGAGTGTTTCGGAATCCAGATACTGAAATTCATGTCTGCTTCCTTAAGGTTACAATATACTTCTCCTGTCTTTGAGAATTTGAATGCGAGAAAAAAATATTAACTTCACTATACTAGCCAAAGGCACAAAAATGCCGATAGAAGGTTCAATGCACAAGCAAGCTGCAGGTATATGATCGGAAAAGGTAGACCAAGAACACAAGAAGAACATCAAAGTAAGGTTACTCTGCTGAGCTTCTTCGTGCGCATATATTTGTTTAGATATCATCATTGCGGTAACACGTTCTCTATTTTTGCAAGTGATGAGTGCGGTATTTCGTCATTTTTCTTGTTTCGGCGATGCATTGACGGTGTGAGAATTTCTCTAATATTTATAGTGACGTGTATGGAGAGCGGGTTGTAAGTAGGGACACCTTAAAGTACGTTGCTTTGAATATAAATATGGACACAAGAATTTGGATGGACGAAAGTCCTCTTGAGTAAGCATTTATCAAAGATAGATTGGCCAATGAAAAGCTTCAGTATTTTTGACATACATATAGTCTGCCGAGAGCACGCCCGACAGGTGTGTTTAACAACCCGGTATTTGGAAAGGCATCGGAAAGACTGAAAATTGCACCACACGCTCTTCCCAAATAGTGTCTCAGGCCGTCGTGATTCAGGGTATCGTAGACGTGAAAAAAAAACAGGGCAACCAGGATAGTGACCAAAACTCGTGGCTCGTATGCAAGCCACGCATTTTGGTCCCCATCCCGCGTTCTCGGCAACTTAAACTTATGTTACTCGGGACAGCTAATGCCATTTTCATCGCGTAGGATTTCTATGATTGGCAGATCAGCTTCCAATCCTGATTATTTGGTACTGGATCCGATTCGGCGATAGAGTTATACACAAATTTTAGGGCTGGGCGTCGATTCAAAATTTTAAGGCGATTTATGGTTTAACCTACAGGCATAATAACTACAAATGTGTAAAAACTACACTTTTCTTTTGTCTGTACAGCCTCTTATTAAATCTGTAGCGGACGAGCAAGCTGTGGTGGTAGAAAAAGAAGAAGCGACACGCGGGCAAGGCGGCTCGAGACAGAACACACCGACGGGACAGGTCTGCGATGTATATTGGATGTAGATATTTCCTATTGTAAATAACATCCGCTGTAAATAAATTGAAGAGACCTTTGGTTACTTCAAGTGGTGACCCGGATCACGCCCGACTGACCAGCTTATGGCAACCTCTGAAGACCATCCACCGTCTGACCTTGCTGCCCTTCATCAACTACGCCTTCCGAAATTCTGGTCCTCTGATCCTCAAGTATGGTTCGCGCAAGTAGAGAGCCAGTTTATCACCAGCAAGGTTATTTCTCAAGCGCAAACGTTCCATCACGTCGTGGCCGCATTACCGCGCCCGTAACCGCCATGGAAATACGAGACATCATCCTCGACCCGCCTACTGTCTCTCCCTACGACGTTCTGAAAGCAGAACTTGTGAAAAGGACTTCAGAGTCAGAACAACGTCGACTCCAGCAACTTATATCGTCGGAAGAGTTGGGAGACAGAAAACCTTCCCAACTACTTAGGCGCCTTCAACAACTTCTGGGCGCGAAGGCGCCAACCTTCGACACAGCTGTCTTGCGAGAGTTGTTTCTTCAACGGCTACCCGTCAATGTATGGATGATCCTCGCTTCTGCATCTGGGCTGGTTTTACCCGAACTTGCCCAACTGGCAGATGCTGTCATGGACGTCTCGACTCCAACGTCCACGCAGGTCGCCGTTCTTCAAGATTAGCAGCCACACCTCTCGGAAGCGGCGCCTTGCGATACACCTTGCACGCTCGAAGTCATACGAGCGGAGTTCCATCGGGAGATGCAAAACCTCTCAGTGCGGATATCAGCCATCGCAACCCGCTCTACTTCACCACACAAGCGGCGCCTTTCAACTCGTCCTCGCCACGGGTCACCGGCCGCAACCCGGGCGAAACCACCGGAGACTAGGCTTTGCTGGTACCACCGAACCTTCGGAGAAGACGCCCGCAACTGCGTCTTCCCCTGCTCAGCCTCGGGAAATGCGTCAACCCACCACTAGAGGCGGCGAGTGGTGCCGGTAACCACCCTAGCCGCTTGTTCTTTATAACTGATCGTGACTCTGGTTTCCGTTTCCTTGTCGACACCGGTGCAGAGGTAAGCGTCTTACCCAGCTCTGGTGTCGCAAAAAGATCCAAGCAAACGCCTTCCATACTACAAGCCGCAAATAAGACGCCCATCGCCACTTACGGCGAACAGACCATGACTCTTAACATCGGGCTACGAAGAGTTCTCCGATGGATCTTTTTAGTTGCGGACGTCTCGTATCCAATTCTCGGCGCTGATTTTCTTCGCCATTACAACCTGATGGTTGATATGCAGCGCAAACGACTAATAGATGCTACAACAAATCTGGTAGTGCAGGGAATCGCGTGCACCACTCCCATCATTGAATGTGTGGGATGCTTGACCCCTCAGTCTCCCTACCAAAAGCTACTTCAAGAATTTCCAAGCTTAACCCGCCCAAACAATTTCCAACGTCCTGTTAAACACGATATCACCCACCACATTGTGACGACTGGACCACCCACCCATGCACGCGCACGACGACTGGCACCAGATCGTCTGAAAGTAACCCGCCAGGAATTCGAGCACATGCTCGAGATGGGAATCATTCGCCCGTCCTCAAGTCCCTGGGCGTCACCACTCCATATGGTACCGAAAAAAGAGCCTGGAGACTGGAGACCCTGCGGAGACTACCGGGCACTCAACAACGCTACAGTCCCCGACCGTTACCCGTTACCGTACATAGCGGACTTTACAAGCTCCCTGCATGGCGCAACAATATTCTCAAAGATAGACTTGGTGAAAGCCTATCACCAAACACCTGTCGAACCGTCCGACATCCCAAAGACTGCAATTATTACGCCGTTTGGTTTGTATGAATATCTGCGCATGCCGTTCGGCCTCCGGAACGCAGCGCAGACATTCCAACGATTTGTCAACCATGTCACCCAAGGACTTGCTTTCTGTTACGCCTACGTTGACGACCTGCTCGTTTCTAGCTCCAGTGAAGAGCAACACCTCGAACATCTTAGGCTTCTCTTTGAACGCCTAGAGGAATACAGCTTGATCGTCAACAACGCTAAATGCGAGTTTGGCGTAACGGAATTAACTTTCCTCGGTCACCAAGTGGATCAACGCGGAGTTCGTCCTCTCCCTGAAAAAGTAGAAGTTGTTCGAAACTTTCCACGCCCCTCAACAGTTCGGCAACTTCGGGAGTTCTTGGGATTGATTAACTTCTATCGCCGCTTCATTCCGATTTGCGCCTCAACCTTGCTGCCTCTTACGGACTTTCTGAAAGGTGCCAAGCGTGACTCCACACCACTTACGTGGTCCGAAACAGCCTTCCATGCATTTTCTTGCATTAAACATCATCTGGCCAACGCGGCTCTTCTCACCCATCCACATAACAATGCACCCATCAACCTATGGCAAAAACGAAAATAAAGACACAAGAAAACAGTATAAAAATGTATTTTTATTTATACCAATTATATCAACTCTGAATGACAATCATCAGGAATGCTAAGCTGATTTACTAGGAATACAAGAGTGAAGCCCACAAAATATATAAATTTGACTCAAGTAGTAAAGCGGGCATGATCACTTTCTCCTCGAAATGTCTAACTCAGAACCGAGCCGGTGAACCCGTTCAAAAATAAATTACAAAAGGACGCCTACGCTTCATCTTTAAGAGTGCAACGCGAAAGACGTGCGAGCGTGCCTTGCGTGGCGGGATTCCACTTCCGGCTTTCGAGCATGTCGGTTGTGTTGTCATGAGGTCCGTCTGAGCGGTGAAAACGGCTGGGTCAGGACGCTGTGCGTCTGTTTCCAACGATACCCAGGAATACCGTGTTATACTGCCCCCGCTGCTGTCAGGTACTGTCACATTGAACTCTGTTTTTCTACATTGTGACGTCTCCGGGCGACCCTACGAAGTAGAGGATTTCATCGAAGAACTGCACGGGTTGGGGGAGTACTGGGGAAGTCCAATTGAAGCCTACCAGATGGGCATTTTCTAGGTGCTATCCCTGGAGTCGTCGGCAGCTAAGCAGTTTTAGAGAAAGTCGGTAAGCTGGCAAGTGAAGAAGACGTGTCTGGTGATTGACCTAGAAAAAAAAAAAAGAACGTCCTCTTAAACTGAATTGGCTGCCTTTCTACCTGACGGACGAAGCAGACAGGAAAGCTCTCTAGCCTTTCGGCAAAGTGCTTGAAGTTGCAAGAGAAACCTGGCGCACGGACGGATTTTAGGGCGTGCAAACGACTACGCGGTCGGTAACAATGTCACTGAAGGAAGGCATCACCATCGAAAGACTGCCGCATCAGCTGCGAGTGTTCGGGGGCAGAGTGCTATCAGTTGTGCCCGGCCCGCCACCTCTCTGCTTGTGTCGTAAAAAGGCAGGGCACATTCGAAGAGACTGCCGTGTACTGCACTGCCACGCTTGTCATGGTTTTGGGTACGTGTACGAAGAATGCCCGCGAGCCTACGTGGCTGCTGTCTGGACCTTGACGTTATGGGACACCTCGGGAATGCAAATGGACGAAGCAGAAGCAGAGGCGACAACTGCAGGAATCGAAGTATACTAGCTCCGGTAGAAAGTTAGGCACCCGAATACCTGTCAACTCGACCATCTACGCCTGCTGCAGTTAACAACTCTGCTGCAAACACCAAAGTGTCTGGAGAGGATGAAGCGACAGCACCACACCCGGTGTTGGGCAACGGTGTTTCTCAGCGAAAATACTCGGCGGTCGAACAACCACCTGATCTGAGCAAGCCAGTTGCCCAGTCTCAGAGCAACAGCAGCCCATCCCTCCAGGAACCTGCTGACGACGGAAAGGAAGTTGAATCGTGTCATTCAAGTTCCCAACCGACAAAACTACCGCTTCGTGGGATTCCACCACCAGGTCACGCGGAAGAGAAGCGCAAGCTGCAACTTCGCTTCAAAGAGGTAACCTACAAAAAGGGTCGCTTCCTACCGGAACCACGATTAACTCCTGACGACCTTGATCAAGAGCCAAGTCACTAGGTGTCCACTTATATAAGTGACAATATTCGAGCTCAAAGACGCGCGGAGCCTATTGCAACGATAAATGTTCGCGACTTCAGTGCGAGTACAAAGCAATATCAGATGCTACGTCTTTTGCTTGAGGAAGAACTTAAAGGGGTTATGACACGCCAAAAATAAAATATTACATAACTATACTGCTAGGATCCATTGTATGTTCCTATAATCCTGCTAAATTTGTTTTGAAAAAGGCGCGATAATTTCGTGGATAATTCGATTTATATGCGGGCCCCTCGGAGGTGCAGATCCGGGCGGACCTGGAGGCTGATGACGTAGCCAGCCTCCAGCGTGGTGTCTACTTGCACGCACTCACAGACTTGGCTCTCTTGGCGTATCGAGCCTCAGCTTCCTCGTTTACCTTCCACGTTTCCAGTATCCGGTCTGTGACGATTACGTCTATGGCATCGATCGCCTTGTCGAAGTGTTCGACATTGATCGCAGCAGCGATGAGAGTGATTGCTATCAAGAGATGTTGAAAGCTGTTCATTTTGACTGCGACCCGCTGGCGACGAGCTCCAGCGACGACGAGTTCGCCGTGGTCACCGTCGTCCGGGAATGTCTCGCAGGCACATGCAGGGTGGAAGGTCAACCGGCCGGGGGGCGAGAGCGAGAATAACTTACAGTTTACCGAGCTGTTTGAGCGGTTTTGTTCGTACCGCGACGAGAAGAGCTTGGGCGATCATGGGGGCGCCTAGAATGAGAGAGTGTTCATGGTCACGTGGTTTATGGACACCATGGTGTGACAAACTTGAGCAGTGTTGCCTGGTCGCCAGATGAAAATTATAAAAATTCGTAAATTGAATATTGCAATTATCAGAGCTCTAAAAATTGCGTAACTTGGTGTATATACTTAGTAGCTTATGAGCATTCCATTTTAAGAATAATCTATCCGTTTAATTTTCGTGTCATAACCCCTTTAACATAGTTGCAGTACAAGAAGCTAAGCTGTCGAATGATGATAGCATTTCTCGCGTGGTTAGAATATTCTTGCCGGTGTATATCTGCGGCTATCACGCTGTGGGTGCGTCAGCAGGTTGTTTGTTGTTGTCAAAGAAAAGCATGAGGCTTCTCAGCTTTCCATTGTAACAAATGAAGCTGAGCGGTTTATTTTGGGTGACTTTTTTTATGCATGACATACAGTGGCGCGGAATTTGTCTATAGGCTTCTAATCGGGTTAACGGGCGACCAGCAGTTTTCCGACACGTACATGTCACATTAAAGAATTATAGTGTTATTGGTTGACTTTAACTGTGCCTCCCACGCGACTGATAGGTCAAACGAAAATGTGCGCCAGGACCGAGGTGCCCAGTTTTTAGATCAAATGGCTGACCCATATGACTTGGAAGATGCTGCCAAAATTAAGCCACAAAACGAGCAAGTCAAGTTTACGCATTTTCAAAGATCACCACATGCCAGGCTTCATAAAATTTAAGTCTCTGTAGGGCTATTAAGTGTCCCGAGACACTATAACGCAAAGCATGTTTTTTACAGATCACTGTCTGGTGGCCATGACAGTTGGGAAACAGGGTCGAAAGGCGCAAAAGTTCAATTGGAAGCTACGGAAGCTGACATAAATGTTAATGAACCTCCAAGTGTATGCAAACTGTATCGAAAGTGCCATGAATTGCGTATTGACGTACGAAAACTATATACTGTATTTGAGAAGTGTGAATCTTTCAAACCAGAGGTAAACCAACCTGCTATTGAGAGGGCGGCCACCTCGAACTATAATGCGCGTTTGAAACAACGTAAACTGGAAGAAATTCTGCAGTCTTTATGCAAAGCGAAGTGTAACAGTCCTTAAGAAGGAGTTAAAGATATTGAGCGCCTTATACGTAATGTTGAACAGTTTTACGCTGACCGCTATCATGGTGTAATTGTCCATTCAAGGGCAGAAAAGTACGTTCTAGGTGAGGAGCCTACAAAGTGGGCCTTAGCTGTCGAAAATTAATATGCAGCACAAAAATAAATTGTTGAGATAGTGCACAAAGGCACTGTCTCTACTAAAAAAAGAGACAGTATAACTTTTCGCTAACTGGATTATGAAACTAGAAATCTCACTAGATTTCTCGCTTGAAACCTGAAATCCAGTTAGATTTCCAGTTTCATAATCCAGTTAGCGGAAAGTTATAGTTTTTTTGTTTTTTTTTGGTAGGGCTGTCCAGAGAAAAGAAAACGATTGGAGGAGTTCTCACAGACCGCGACTTGATCAGCAAAAAAATAATATCTACTAAGGCACAGGAGCGCGAAAGGCTTAAAAAGCTACTCCAGGAGGTGAAGGATTGGCTCGAGGGACCAATTACCTTGTAGGAAATTGAAAGGCCAATTGATGAGTTGCTTGCTTGTGAAACGCCCGGTCCAGACGGAATTAATTCAGAATTTTACAGAAAACATAAAAAGAGTATTAAGCCCTTTGTTGCATGAAGTTAGCCATGAGGCACATGAACTCAAATCACTGCATTTTTATTTTCTAAGGACATTTACTACACTCATTCCAAAATTAGAGAAAGAGGCTAAGGTGAGGCATGTTTCTGGTTATAGACCCATAACTTTTTATATGAGTGTTTTACAATATTTTCCTAAAGTTATGGATGGGGATTGCCAAATATCGTTCGCGATTAAATAGCGGGCGATTCAGACGAACATTCATGTCGCGCGTTGTGTGTTAGAGAACTGTACTGGAAATCCAAACCTCTAGTATATATAGTCTCAATGTTACAAATTGAACTAGGAAAAATTGTTTGAACGTCGGAGGCATGAATTTCTTTTTGATATTTCAGGCTCATGTTGCGGTTGGGAAAGTCATACTAAAGAGGGTAAAGGTATCATACACGGAATGTTCTACATGTTTAATTGAGAACCACGCAGTAACAAAAAGTATTCTCGTCGATTCTTCTCTGTGGTAGGGCTGTCCTTTGTCTCCTCTGTTGTTTTGCTTGTACCTCGATCCATATTGCTAAAGATCATTTCCAGCCAACAGTGTCATGGTATTAAGTTGCACGCAGCTGAAGTGAAGGTTTTAGCGTACGCAGGCGATATCGCGGTATTTTGTAAAGACATGAAAAGTGTAAGCGAAGTACCTGCTATCATATATGATCTTTCTGTGAGGCCACGGGCGCTACAGTAAACTGTAAAAAACTGACACAGTTTTTGGCATGGCGAATGGGCCATAAAACGGACTCAGTTTAGAGACATTACGTGGTGTGAAACACCTTGTAATTATATTGGCATGTCTTTACGTCACTACCGCACAAGTAAACTATACTGGTCAGAAGTAGCAGAAAACCTAAAAGACCGTGCCAAGAAATGAGCCCACCGGGATTTGTCCATTTTCGCAAAGGGGAGTGTGTGTAACATTTTTTATTGCTAGTTATGTCTTGCAAGTTTTATATTGTGCCAGAACAAATATAGAACGGTTCCTCAGAGTGTTTGCGACCTTTATCTGAAAGCCATCCTGGAAGCCCATGCTACACGACAATTTTTTCCGTCGCTGAAACTCTTCTTTGAAATAGAAGCTGAAACTCTTCTTTGAAAAAAAAACGAACTGGATAAGAATTCCGGCGTATTTTTATTCCGTGAACCCAAATATCACGCTCGTTCTCCCCAAAGACGTAACTAAACGCGAGAAAACGAGAAAAATCTCCGTCATACCTGGATCATTGGGCCGACAAGCGCGTGTCGCTTGTGTGGGCAGCGCGCGCAATCGCAAGCTTGCCAGGTGTATTCTCCCGCACGGAAACCAGTCATCACTAAAGCCCCTTGATATGTTTGCGGTTGTCTTGCAAGTAGCGTCAAATGCGCCAGTGCAAGAGGCCCGTGTCTTGAGCACTTCTTGGAAGCAAAAGGCGGCGGAGCACTGAAACGAGCGGCCTACGGAAGCGAAGTGCGGCGAAGCACTCACTCGTGGCACATGTTTTTACAACAATGGGTGGCGGTACTTGAAAGCGGGAATTTTATCAAAAGACTTTAGTGATGACGTCTCTTTCTGACATTTTTTTTTTTTTTTTAATAGCAAGAGTGCGCGTCTAACCGTTGGTAAGCTCAGTTGGTACAGCACTCACCTGGAAATGGAGAGGTCCCGGGTTCGTTACCCGGATCAGGCAGATTTTTTTCGGTCGCGCACCAATAACCTAGCTGCGTTTGGAGATTTGTGTTTATCCTTTGTCCCTCTTGTTCCCCTTCTGCAGGGTTTATTTTCTTCATTCTTGTTCAGGTCGCTTGCACCTTTGCATTTAATGGCGTTATAATCACAAGCTCCTTAACGCTCTCGCGTTAAAGTGAACAAATAATAATACATTAATCAATTAATTGGAAGGTTTGTTAATCAATTTCTCAGCCCGAAACTTTCTATAATATGTAAATGACTGCTGCGACCGCCTCTATAATATTTAGGATCTCACGAACACTAAGTTACCCCGGCTATATATATATAATGGATGTTTAAGAACCTACCTTACGACGAAGAAAGATATAGAAAAAAATCTTTAATCTCGCTCAGCTTTTAAAAATCTTCTGCGACCAGGAGCCACAGCACAGCTGCAAACCTCGATTGTGGTCGGTGGAGTATGCCGGCACAACTGTTAAAGTTGTGTTCTGGGTTGCTTCATTACACCACCCTATAATTCATCAGGTTCACGCAGCTACAACATTAACGTTTTGTTGCATCTCACTTTGCAAGGCATATCTCAGAAAAGTTAAGAAATACTAATGAGTTTTTGAATAGCGTAGATTCACAAGTTTTGCGTACGCAACGAATAGCGTCGTCAATATTGCGTATGCTCCGAGCCCGAAGTGCGCTTCCCCAACCTTAGCCGTGACACCCGCTCAGCGGAAGCATTAGCTAACTCCAAGCGTTGTTTATTTGGGGGCAGTAGAGGGGGAAGGTGGCGGGTGAAATATTGCTCCCTATAGAAGCGCACTTTCGAGATGAGCTATCGTTTGTACGCGCTATCCTTTATCAGACCGGATGTTGTGCTTCTCACGCGCCAGGCATGTTCATCGTTCTTCGGGAGCCACGTGTTCAGCCGGCCATGGGTCCCCGTAGCTAAGAGGACGACGGGAGTTCCTCCGCGCGACCCTGAGTCACGCACGTTTCTCCGAGACACGTTCATTTACTCTGGACAAAGTTGTCCTCCGAACGCATCTTCCTCCTCCCCCCCCCCCCCCTCACGCCCCCCTCTTCCCCTAACCTCTATTTTATTGGTGGCAATGGCACGCCGACAGGTCTATAACATCGCATGCTGGACAGGTTTCTCGACTTCAGACTTCCGCTGATGACAGCACCTTTTACTATAACCGGCTTTAGGCAGCTCGCATGGGCGCTACCATAACCGGACTTTAGTTTTTCACTCTCTTGTAGAGACTCCTTGCCCTACATAACATTATATTTAGAATATTTACAAGCGGACAACCGCAATGTCCAAAGACATTTGACGTCGATGTTGCTTCGTCAACAAACTCCTAGTGCCGACAAATAAAAATATAAGGTGGGCGACGTTTTTATTTTCATCGATAATGGTTGCGAAAACAGTACCTAGTTCCTCTTCGTGGTCTGGAAATACCATGACGTCGGTCACTTTGCTGCGGACACCATAGTGGCATGTCTGAAAGGCATGCTTCTTCTTTCACCATAGAGGAGATTGTAGTGTCAACTGTGATTAAACAGGTGAGAAAAATTGGCAGTTAAGGTGGCCGTTGCTGTGAAATGTAACCGTGTGCCATTACTCGGGGTGCCATTCCTCTTCTTCCGTTTACTTCACTTTATAATTACCATAGCGAGCCAGGTTATTTGCATTTTAGATTCGTGTCGTTCTCCCCAGCATTTGCCTTTGTGGAGGCTCATCAGCGCTCCTTTAGGTGGCTGGGTATCTCGGTAAGACAAGAGAAGGTCAGGAATGGCAGCTGTAATCTGGTACATGTTAAAAGCGTCGTTCGGTTCGAAATGAGGTGCGAGATGCTCGTGTGTGTGTGTGTACGTGTGTGCGTGTGTGCGTGTGTGCGTGCGTGCATGTGTGTGTGTGTGTGTGTGTATATGTGTGTGTGTGTGTGTGTGTGTGTGTGTGTTTCGCTTTTCGTTCGTTTTTGTTTGCCTTCGTTCGGGTCTACAGGGAATGCCTCCGTCCAGTCGCTGGCACCGACTGGATTCCGGTGCGTCGGGTTGTCTTTCCGAGCGTGCCCGCCGTACTGGCGCCATGCAGACGAAGGTTTATTGAAATGTTTTCACACGGTAGGCTCCTGCTTGCTATTGCGTATCCATGTGGCAAGGACGCCGAACTTGAGACTTTATGTCAGAATCAAAGAATGTGAAGAGCAAAGACCATGTAATGTCAGATTTAACGAAAATCGTTAGAGAAAAATTATGTCAGCCCCAAGCGGTGGCTCTTAAAGGGATTGTCCGGTCGAAACCGGAAGTACTTAAGTTTTTGCGCACGCTACGCCGAGGGAGCCTTTATGTAGACAAACGTCATTTTTAGTTTGATATATGATCGCCCGTTGTTAATTAAACGTTTCATGAGCGTATGTACAAAACTGCACCCCGAATTTCGCCAGTGTCAATGGCTGACATACGTAGCTGCTGCGTGACGTCAGAAAACGTAAAGGTTTGTCGGATGGTCGGGATAACAAGCGTTGGTCGATGGATGTCTTGTATTTTGTTTGGAATTATTTAGTCTCCTATAGTCTTCTCACATGGGGGTCCGCGGATGCCCTGCCTCACCAGTCAAGCCCGGCAATAAAAGTTGTATTTTTTTTTTCAGGTCGAAAATAAATGTATTCGTTTTTGGGCTTCAATAAGAAACGTCTACTTCACACTATCCCTTAGTTATATCCATTTATTAAATCATTATTATATCTAACCTACACCTTTCCTCTCCTCTCACCACGAACGGGGTACTCCATCATCTCCGCCAATCCACAAGGGCTCGGCGAAACATCGATGGTTGAGAATCACTGTCCTACTGAAATACGGTTCTTTTTAATGCAGTTTCCAAGCCTGTACAAAAAAAAAAAAGTCACGCCTTTCAAGAGGAAATCACTAGAAGCATCCATAAGCTTCGAGCAAACGTGTGCCGGCCGTTTCGCGCAAGCACAACTGCGACGGCTACCGATCGAATTGGGAGCGCTTGCAAAGAAAAGGATGCAGATTTTGCCTTGAAGCGGCAACTAGGTACATGACGCGGCATCTGGGTACACATTTCGGCGAATCCATTGGATCGGTGATGAGGCTGCGGGTCTTTCCTTCAGGGGCGATGACCGCGGGTCGAAGGCATCCGGCGAACCGTTCAAATGCATGTCGTCACTTGACTTGGACGAGCTTGGTGAATCGTAGCCACGCTCTATTTTCACATCCGGGTCAAACAGAATTTGGCTGCACGCGTGCTAAATACAACTTCTGGTATCGCTTCCAGGTGGTCTAGCTGTTGGTTTTGGTTTCGGTGCATAAACAAGTTGATTGATCCGATTTGTGCGAAGGGTGGCTGGACGTAGTCTAATAACGTTGGCACAGCATCACACCTCAGCTTACGAGCCTTCTGTCCGCTTAGAGCTCAGCTACTACTTCTCTTCTGTGAGATGATTGCTGCGTAAGCGGGATCTCGATCTTGACGGGAACCCAGTCCCTACGCACGGCGACGACCCATTTTGCTCGTCCCTGCACGTCTCGCGGAAAGTGCGGAAAAGTGTGGTCATGTCTTGGCTCCCATGTGCTGCCCGGTGGCTGTGGCACCCAACCGCGCAACAAAAATCTCACCCAACCACGAAACAAGTCAAGCACAACAACAAAAAACGAAGCACGCTGAGGCGTTCACTCGCAGGCAACCGACGAGACAGAAATGCTCGCTTTGTGTTATGTGACATCAGAGCATGCATGTTGCCACCGAAAGCAGCGTTTACGCTAGAGTGCGATTGGAACAGTATAAATTCAATTACTCCATGCAAGGGGAATATAAAATTCAGAAATTGCAGGTACGATGCGTCTCAAAGAAATAACAATGATATTCAATTGATTTCTCGGATACAATATTTTACCGGACAATCCCTTTAAGGCGTTTTGTTTTCTGAACAGAGAGCTGCGCGAATGCTGGGCTCTAAGAAGTGGGCTGTCCCAGGGGCAGCCTTCTCGTCTGGAGCTAGGAGGGCAGACCTCACCTCGAGTAGCCGCGGAGAGGGTCCGCGGGACGTCCGGAATGTCCCCTTCTTTACTCCCCATCACCAACCGAATCCCGACCTCATCATCATCAGCAAGATCAACGGTTGTCCGCGGCACCTCATGAAGAAAAGAGCCAGCATCAACATTTACTTGTTCCAGAGTAAACCTTTTCGCCTTTCCATTCTCCCTAGCACTCTCACTATTTTGTTTGTTTCCTTCTGTGGTCAGCGTTGAAAATACTATTTTGTTTTTATTTCTTGAAAGCTGGGTAAATGTTATTTTTATTCTTTTGAAGGATGCGCCACTAACTTTATATCACACCTATAGCATCGGCGTTTGCTTTTGTTAATACTCGTAATGTATTTCGTTCTTTTTTTTTTTTTAAACTGCATGATTTGTTGACGATCTTTCCGTAGTATACATTGTCTCGTAAAATGAAAGTAAATATATTATAACAACGACTCGACATAACAAAACAAAATGGACGTCATATCGTTGATTTTTGAAGGACTTGCTTAGGGAGGTATGCAGCTTGTGACATTATCAGGTTTTAATCTGTTTTAAATAACCAACTTTTTAAATAGTTAAATTTTAATATGAAAGCATGGTGTATTTTGAATTCGACCAATAGGCAAATAACCATTTAAAAACATGAATTAAACAAACTAACTAATCTTTTTGATAGACCAGTGGTTCTCTACCATTGATGCTTTGTCGACCTCTAGTGGATCAGCGGAGATGATGGATGGCCCCGTTCGTGGTGAAGAGAAGGGAAATGTATAGGTTAATTATGATAATTATTCAATAAATGAATAAAGCTAAGGCCTAGTCTGAAGAAGACTTCTCATTGACATGTATATGAGAAAGCTCACACGAATATTGGAACGTTTCTTCCCAATCTGGAAACAAAAGACAACTTTTATTGCCGGGTTTGACTCATAAGGCAAGGCTTCGCGGGCCCTAGAATGCCTTCGCGGACTCCCATTTGAGAACCACTGAGGTAGATAATATTTCGATTGAATACGAAGTCATGAAATATAATGAATCGAGCATGAAACTCATGACAGATGGGATAAGGTTTGTTCCGTCCTCAGTCGCGTCCACACATTCACGTTCTCTTATTTTTAATGCCCAAAAATTTTATCTGTCATGCCTTAGAATCGTGCCATTTAGAGACGAAAATTCCTATATAGAAAAGAAGCCTGAGTACATCATTTTTTTCCTGGAGTCCTGGAAATCGGGAGAATTGCAAAATATTTTTTTTTCTTTGTTTTGTTCGTCTATGTCATTCTGCAAGTTGCCATGCATTTCCCACCTTCGCCGCTTTTCATACAGCGATAGCTGTTATTGGCTTTTTCCACCACTGGAAATGACATCCGTTGTTAATGTTGCGTAGTTTTCGTTGGCGACGTGGGGCGGCCGCCGTCGATGTTGCCGAATTTTGAAAACTCTCACCCACCGCACGCGGGAATCGTTCCTGGGCCTGCTGAGTGCAAAGCGGAGGCGTTACCGCTAATTTACGCCAGTTTTTTTTTTTTTTTTTACGTTACAGCGTTAACAGCAAGCTATATACATAGTTTTCTTTCTTTTTTTTTTGCAGTATTCGATGCTTACTGTGCGTGCTTTCTGTTAACAAAAAAAAATAGCCGATAACAAAATGTCATTGTGGCACTGTCAATGACAAGAGCTCATGCCTGAAGACTCGCTTTCAAGCGCTCCGGAGCAATACAGAAACCAAAGCGTTCGGAACAAAATGGTCAGATGCCTATTTGCTTCCGAACACTTTTGTTCACGCACCCCACGTTTTGCGAACGCGACGCCGACGCCCGACTTCGCCATGACGTGTCGCAGTTATCGCTCTGGCTCTATTGGAGACTTAAACAGAACTGCTTTATTTTTTATTCACTTATCAGTTACGCTTGTGCTTTATAGCCTCCTTTAGGCATCGTAGCGACATCCTTCACCCCACCAACACCCTCACCGTTTATTCACTCTAAGTTTTGTCTTAAAAACACACGCACACACCAGATAGGAACACACTCACAACACGCCACTGAAGGAATGCACGTCGCCGCGGATTCGCCGAAAGCGGCCTGTTTCCCCTTAGCCCTATACGCGAACCGACAGCTGACTGACAGCGCGGGCCATGTGCGCCGTGTAAACACAGGGGTCCACGACCCAAGGGGTTTCGGTTTCGGCCTCGGGCGGCCTTTCTGACGGATACTGAAAGACGCTGACCTGCCATAATCTCAAAGTGCCGAGAGACGTCGCCCTCCCTCTTGGCGGGCCTCCGAGATCCGAGCCCCATCACAGAGCCCTATAGGAGCGACGCCGTCGACAGACACTTCCCTTGACGTTCCCTCGGCAGCCTCTGAAACAATGACTGGGAACCCTCCACCGCCTGCGAAGGCTGAACCTCGGTGGACGTAATGATGGCAATCCACGAACACTCCGAGCGCGCGATGGATTTCCTTTGTTGTTAGAGGACTTGCCTCTTCAGCAGTTGATGTACAGCCCGGTGTTCTGTCGTTGCGTAAAAAAAAGAAAAAGTGAACGCGTCGTGATGAATGGATGCAGTGAGCCTCTCTTTGGCCAGGGTATGCAGCACTAAGAGAGACCTCAGGACTCAGAAGGAGTGGTATGCACACGGGGCCAAAGCGTGATCGCGCTGCTCGCTCGAGTACACCTCTGATTTATATGTGCGTGCACTTTGGTACGAGGTTGCAAATCGTTTCTGCGATTGTGCTCCTACAACAGCAATAGCACGCGTACGGGTCCGGTTTTGTGATTGCCTAATAGCTGGGAGAGTAAGTTATCATTTTAACTCGATGCTGCATGCGTGCCTCGTTCAGGTGCTCGTTCTTCCTGGGACGGCTTGAGTTTTTCTGTTTCTGAGTGCGGTTGGGCTGCACTTCCTCTTTGTTCTTTATTGTGGTAGTGAATTGTTCAGGTCATACTTTCTCTGTACGCGTTTTCTCGTGACCGTAACTTTCTTGCTCGCTGCTTGTAAAAGCAATCATTTCACCTGTGGCGCGCGAAAGGTGATATTTAGCGTGGCTTCGATGTAATATATAGCTGCGCGTAATGCTGTGTATACGCTGGCGATGGATTGAGCTTTCAACATCACGACCCCGATGCCAAATGTTTATATCGAAGAAGCTCAAAGGCGAGCTTCTAAATATGCTGTGCTCCTGTTTGAGCCTGACGTGGTGCATTGTTGAAGGTATTGGGAACTGCTGCTACTTGGAAGAACTACAGAAGGTATTTGGATTTGTTTCAGAAAAGGTGTGTTCGTCCTCTATCTGCCAGGTAGTCTTTTGGTTATAACCGTTAATATTTTGAGATTTTTTTTTTATGTTTATAACAATTTTAGCTTCAACAGACTGATAGTTTAGTAGATAAAGACGTATGCCATTTCAAAATATTCCTTGATAATCCCGCCTATAGATTGCAATCCTCGTAATGCATTAAAAGGTGCCGTATTCACTCAAATTTAAAGCACGCCGAACAGCTTAAAGAAACAAAAGGCACTCTTCCGAGACTTCCAAACTAGTCTAGCTTTGGCCAAGACGTTTACCGCCAGCGCTGGGTGAATATATCAGAGAGGTGGTTCAAAGGCAGGAGTATGAATAGACTCCATTTTTAGCTTAGAAGTAGCTCCTCCGTAGTGCATCCTATTCTTCTATCAAGTCAAGTCTATACAAATTATATAAAAATAGGGCCACAGAATGTATATTAAAGGATGGCTATAGAAATTGTATAGCGTTTCTAGCGTTATTCTAAAGACTTCGGTTGAAGGAAAGTCTAGAATATCTATTGAACACTGTCGATAAAACGTGACTAGATAGGAAGTTGAAAGTTTCGTTAAAATGTAAATAGGAGTGATATAGATTACCTCATCTATTTTTATTTTTGTAAGGTACTAACTTTGTACTCACTGTGAATGTAAAGTGGAAAGTTTTACGCGGAAGGGCTAGTTTATTTTGTGAACGCAAGCTCATAATAGAAGGGCTTTCTAGTGTGTCGAATTAAGTATCTGCTCTTGTTGCAGCGCTTTTTGAGTTATAGAAAGTTGTTCAAGTCCGCACGCACTAGTCTGGGCAGTGCTCTTTTCAAACCGCTTTTAAATAAACCGGTGTTTCTATTGTACGATACATGATAAGAATCCGTCTGGAGGTCCATCCGCACCCTCATAACTGCCAACCACCATCCCTTCACGTTGTGTAAATTATCCGCAACTGAGGCGCGCTTTGTGCTGGCATTATATAACTCGTCATGGCAACTCCTTTCCTTTAGTTGGTTGGCGGAGCGTTTTGAAGCCGTGGCTGATACGTGGTGGTGATTATATGGAGCATGTCTCTAGCGCCAATTTGAATAGAATTTAGTACATACCCATGTAGCCAGCTGTATCTTCAATATTTTTGGCAGTTTATTTTTATTGCCTGCTGCGTCTTGTTTTACTAGCTGGAACTGTGTTTTTAGAAAGCCGGAATATTTACAAAAATATTAAGTACAGAAAAAAAAAATATTGTTCATGCAAATATTCCGGAACTAAAAAAATGGAAGTAAACTATAAAATTTAGGACAAGAGAGTTGCGAGGCTTTCAGTGTGCTTTTACATGAATATGTTTTACAGTGCAAACATCTACGACAGCTACGTAAACTTTCAATCATTCATATCGTGACTAATCCCGAGGCTTAAACAATTGTTGCTGCTAAGCTGGTAACTTCACGCAGAGACGTTAATAATTTGTTTTATAGTTTCGTCAAATACTTTCTCGCATTCCGATCTCACTTAATTTGCTTGAGCGACAACGATCACACGTCGGCAAGGACGATATCTCATAGAGGCAAATGCCGCGTTTTCTGTTTGTGTAGATTGTCAGAAGTAAGGAAATGAGAAAGTTACTGTCCTGTACGTACTGTACAGGGAAGTAACTTTGGTAACTGTAGTAGCTCTGATTTCATATGGAACATACGTTTAATAGAACACATGTAATAAATTCTTAATTCTTTCCATAAACCTAAAAATAGTCAATATGTGAACTTCTTTAAAAACAAAAGAAATGTGTTTAAATGGGCGCCTTATTTGGTAATGTTCAACTGGCAAGTATTTCAAATAGTTTTTATTGAAAAAAAAAATTGTTCAAAAGTATTGTTGATTTACAAGCCACATATATGCTAAATTTCAGAATTCAAACAAAACCATGTTTCGCACATATGTTTGCTGATGACTGTCTCGCAGGGCTTTATTCTTTTAGGATCAAAAGGATCCAGTGTATTTTTTACTGTCGTAAAGCGGTACATCAAAAAGAGGGCATCATTATATTTAATCACTACTTCTAATCTCTCAGCATTTTATAATAAACGGCATAATGGTTCGGAAGTCTCACTTCTTAACGCCCATAAATTAAGAGTTCTTTTCGCGGGTGGATCCTGAAAATTGCACGCCACCCTCGGCGGCTGTCTCTAAATGCTTCTTATAAAATTATCCTCATTACAGCGCAATCATTCATACTTGCGAAAGAATACCTTCAAAGACGCCGGTTTACATACCTCTTGGATATCACGTCCCACGAGCATTAAAGAAACCCTTTACTCGCTCGTTTCTGACCAGCATGCGAGAAAGTATTGCGATTAATGTCTGCGATGACCAGCCAGCCTATCCCACAACAAAGACAACGAAACATTGTCAGAGATCACAATGGAGGTCTCCACTTTCCACCTCTATCTTTGTATACGCTTGCTCGAAGAAGACAAAAAAGCGAACCCACACCAAGACGGCAGAGTTGTATGGTTTTGTTACGTTTATTCGGCTTCGTAAGAGGACAGCAACTACAGAGTTATAAATGCCCCTCAAAAAAGTGGGATAGAAGTAAACAAGCAGAGCAAGTTAAACTACACAATGGTTCCCCCGGGGAACCTTCATGTTTCCTTGTCACGCTTGGAGGAATTGGGCGTCTTCTGGGGGACATAAACAAAAGCTCTCGTACACGTCCACACCGACTATCAAGGTGTTCGGGTTAAGAGCGAACCACCATCGCCCAGAGACTAAATGGTAAAAGCAAGGCGACAGTGCGGCTCGGCTGCAAAATACTACGAAAAACAAATCGGAACAACTCATGAAGAAAAAGAAACTTCTGGGAGAACGAGAGAGCGAGAGAGACAGAAAGAAAGGCACACACAAGCACAGACGTCCAAAACAGAAAAAGTCACCATTAGAAGTTATTGTGCCCGCAGGGTCCGCGTATACTTATCCCTATGGGCGTATCCAGCGGCGAATGAGAAGCAAGTAGAAAGTAGTGCAGTAATGCGCATGTCCGCGAGCGCGAAGGAAGAATCTCCGCATATACTCTTTTTTCTGTGTCTGTCATTTTGTGAACCGGACCAATGGTTTGCCGGGAGAGTCGGCCTTAGTATAAGGGAAGGCGGGCATGGCGGATGTAGATGTACCACGTGACTCTTGGCAACGGTGTTGATGCTTCGAAGACAAATTCTTCGGTGTTTTATTTTCTTTTTTTTCTTTTCGAATTGGCCTCGGTGACTTGGTTCCGCGAGTAGTGTTCGTGTTTGAATATTGTATAGAAAACAGAAAAAGAGTAGAAAATTTTCTAGTTACGTTCTGGGATGGTATGTTTTTGTCTTACATATATGCTTGTTTTCAAACTTGGTTGATCGCAAGGTTCCTAAGGTCTGACTTAGATAAAACTTAATTTTGCAAAATCCACGCGTAATGTATGTAAGATAGGTCAGAAGATGAAATGAACTTGTTTCACATTTTCTTAGGTAATTAGAACATATCGTTTGAAAATACGTGTTTATGGTTAGGCTACTTCCCAAACGGAGAGCACCGCTTTTGTGAGTGATGGTGAAATCTAAAAGAGCACAATTATATTTTCATCGGCATCAATCCCCCAGAGTCTAAAGCTGAAGATTAATTTGAATTTAGCAGACGAAACGTTGAAATATCAGAAAAATAGCTGCATTTTGAGCATGAGAAGAAAGTCTTAAGTACGCACAGTAAGTGGGTGTTGGAAGTCAGTACAATAATATGGTGGCTTAAGGTGAACCGTCTTTCAGAAAATAAAATATATAATAGGGCTATACAATCGATCGATTCACCTTCCGAATGATTGATTATTGCTTTAATAACATTTAATTAATTTTAACACGTCAATCGGTTGCTTTCTGAGATATAAATTTCGAGAAGGTGAAAATGCCTGCTTACTACCTGCTGAGCGTTTACTCCTTTTAAGGGGCAGCCTAGTGTTTACCACGGTAAAGTACAACGGCATTTCAGAGTCATACACTGTGATTATAAGGTTTCAATTAAAGTTTAGAACTATTTCATTCTTAAAATTGCTCGCTCAGTTTTCTTCTTTTTTTTTTTTTTTTGTTGCGGTTTCTACAGCATTAAGTTCAAATAAGGGTGTACATAACGCCATTGATGACATAGCAAGAAATAGTGTAACAAATATGGTGCTTTCATACTTTTTAGATATTATATATGAGAAATAACGCCACCGATTAATTGAATAATAAAGTAGCGATTAATCGGCTTGAAATTCTTGTATCCACGCTCAGTCACACTCTATAAGCATGCAGTACACTTTTCGGTGCTTGGAGGAGCTAAGCGGGCAAGAGGCACACCAGGGAACATGCATAAGAAGTTAAAACCCATATTCGGAAGTACAAATACGTCTAAGCATTATCTTCAATCGCACCATATACATGACTGGAACTCCTGGAAGCTGTTTTTTACTCGCCTAATTTCAATCAAAACCCAATAACAGTATTATATTCGTTATCATTGCTTTTGTGCTGCATTTCTTCCTGTAATTGCCGATTAAAACATGTTGCCTATTTGTTTTTTAGTAATTGACAGATTAAGAACGGCACGGCGTCTCTTTCGAATGTGCTGCCTCCAGCACGCGCTCGATCGTCGCTTTCCGTCGTGCTTTGGCTGCGCGTCCACTCTCAAGGTTCACGAGACGCTGGAGCGTTATCAAAGGTATAGGAAGACCGCACCGGAGGCGCAACAACTCAAGAATCTTACTGCCGTTCTCTTCTCACTTTGTCAGTGATTATAGAATCAAAGTTTTGAAATATTGTTTTGTTTGTTGTACATTACATGCATATCTAGATGCCTTTTTTTTTTTTTGGCATGTGCTCCTTGCTTGGGTTGGGAATATGGTATGCCTTACTTTTCAGTAAATATATAAAAACAACAACTTGGATTGTATGTGGATGTCTACCTAGAAACCAGGAAAAATACTTGATTACTGTTTGCACCACATCTTTGACTGAACTTGAGCATTAACTTCACTAATATATACGTAAATTGTACCTTGGTATAGTGTATTAAGAAACCACTTATATAATTAGTGTGAACCGTTCGCTATCTATGGATATCTTGTTGAGGGGGTAAATCCCTCCAACCTAAAGAGATTATTTTTATTTGGTAGTAACTTACACTTTTTTAAAGATTGTCAATCACCTTTGGATAAATGAAGGCTTCATGTGTTCTCGCACCGGAAAAATACACGTCATTCTGCACCTGGAAGCAAAATAAAGTTCAATATTATTGATTAATTTTGCAGGGTCCTTGAGTGCAATCCGGTTGTATTTAATTTAAAATTTTTATAAAGTTTATAGTGATCACGTATATATAAAGAGCAAGGCAAGTGGTAGGTTTGAAACATCAGATCTCGTGTACGTAGATAACGCCCCTCTTTTGCTTGTCTTGTTTGTAGAATAACACTTGCACATGAAGGCAATTGTGAATAGTGTTCCTGAATATTGGTTCGAAGCCACTGTCACTTACCTAATTTCGATAAAAAAAATAGAAACGCTCAAATGTCAAAACTATCGTGGCGGATCCTCGCAGCTGTGACAACGATTTAAATTGTCGCGCTCTCCGACCCCAGACTTCGCGGCGTTGGCGAGTTGCGCTCCCGAGCGTAGAGATGGCGCCAGCACCGCCGCAGATATTCGACGGTTTTCCTTCTTCTTATTTGCATCGGATGAATGTCGTGAGTTCCGCATAAAGGAGTCAGGTTCAAGTAATCCTGGCCTTCCGCTTTGCTACGGATGCCACAATCTCTTGTCCGGTCACATTTTTTTTTCCGCCCTGGAATTCTGTCGTATAAAGGCCACATCTCTGCAAAAATGCCTACGCTGTTATGGTATTGATTTACTGCTCTATATTTAAGTGACCGCTTTATTTTATTCCCGTGAATACCGATTAGAGTGAGTGCTTATACGTCATACAAAAGCCAGTCGGCATATAGATTCGAACTCGAGTCACCTCCTGATCTGTGGCTGGAATGCCGCATGGTAATGAGTTTAAAAAGCAGACACTTGACACGCGTGTTTGCAGACTGTCATTTGTATGATGTATAAGCAGTGTGACCCCAGCTTTAGGAATATCTTTATACAAAAAGCTTTTCAACTGAAACGAAGAAGACGACACCGGAGCAAGCTTTAAATAAGGGTACGCAGAGTATTTGAAAACGCTACATGTTTCTGCTCCTGCTCATTGTTATATTGTCACGCGATAATTCTTTGTGTCAGAAACACGTTTTAATTAGAAACGCCGGATGGTCAAACGGGCTGGCCACTTAATGCGTCATCGGGTGCTTCCCAGGGTGCATTAAGGCAGAGTGACCTTATAACGTAAGTTTTTATTGCGTGGATTGTATGGTATCCCCGATGTCGTCAGGAGTTTTTAACTGTTGCTACCATGATTAAACAAAACTTCTCTGTGGGTTTTATTTATGATTGATATAGCGATATTTGGTATTGAATTTCCTATTGCAATGACATTGATTCATCCGAACATTCAAGAAAAATGGAAAAGGTACTAATAAGTCCAAAGTCCAGATCCATTCGTTCACTCTAAGAAATGCCTGTTGTGTGTGCTTTGATGCGAGGCACTGCAAAAATAGGTTCGAAGTGCCAGCCAAATTAAGTTACGAAAAAGCTGAGATACTGACAAGATCTAAAATTTCGATCAAGAAACAAAATCTGCGACGTGGAAGTAAGTACAAGATTCAAAATGAGCATCAACCAAGCCCTAAAACAGTGGCGCTTCGAAACCGACTAGGAAAAGTGATGACGTATTGCAATGTCATAATATACTGAGTGCGATAAAGCACAGTATTGATTTTGGTAACGGAAGTGCGGTTCTCTTCTGTAAGTTTATTTTGACATCTTGTCTTATTTTGCGAATCAACCCTTTATAACTTAGGAATTTTTACAAAGATAAGTGCAGAACGCTTTAATTATTGGTAAAATAAAAACGAAACTACCCGAAATATTTTTACTGTATTAGCTGCCTAATAAATGTGTTAAATAGGTTACCAGCGAAGTTTAGTCAATAAAAGTCAAATCAAAAGAAGAAAAAACAAAGAGCGAGTCCTGCGCATCTGCTTTATTTGTTGTTGGTTATGATGTTAAGTTCTTTACAGTATAGTTATATTTTCATCCGCTCTTCCAGTGGGTTCGATACGTATTGAAATAAACACAGCGCAAACACATGTCGCGCGTCAGGCTGCAGGTTGGGGTTGAGACGGTCCCAGTTTCCCGGTGTAAAGCATTACCTGCTCGGCGCCGAGAACACCGCGGGGGGGGGGGGGGGGGGGGGGGGCGAAAATGACCGGTCTCAAATTCCAGGATCTATCCGCGGCATCGGTAACTTGCTGGGATCCGCGGGAACTTATCGGAACACCGTTGTCGGCATGAAAGGACATGTCACAGGCAGCCTGAAGCTGGGACCCCGGTAATAATTCCCAGTACCGGACGGAGTCCGGCATTTGGGACTGTCGCCATTTTCGCGCCGTGATGGGGCGTTGCCGGTCCCGGTCCGGCGCAAGGCCATATATACCGGCAGATAGAAACCGCCCGGGCCCCAAACCCTGTGTGATGTGCTGCTTGGGACTGAACACCAACTTTACTCCTTTTCACTTTAAGTCCCGCCAAAAGTGACGCGTCACGGTGTTCGTTGTCTTTGTCAGCTCGCTACCAGCGGCTAAACCAATCTAACTAAATCGAGATCCTGGGCTTTTTTTTTTTCTTACTGCGTAGTTGGTGAAAAGAAGGCATAGCAATCGCTAAATATGGGTTGTTACCATAAGCGGAAAGAGCATCATTTCCCTTATTTATTGCCTCTAAAGGCATATTTACATGGAGAACATGTCCCCGGACCAGTTCTTACGAAATCGGTGACGTCACCTTTTCTGTGGTTTGAAAGCCACCATGTTCCAGGCGAAAAAAAGGTACGCAAAACGCGAGAGCTGGTCCGCGGACCACTGGTCTGGGGACAAGTCCGCGGACCTGCGGAATGGTGTCTAACACGTGGACAAACGTTATAAAATAGGTACCTGTATAGTACAACGGTTATCGAGATTTTGAACACAATCTTTGGTCGCTTTTTCCTGGTCCTGCGGCGTCCGTGCCAGGTCCGTGGACTCGACTAACTCGCAAGGAACTAATCGCGCCAAACTGTTCGTGACACAACTAAACGCGAAAACCGTGTTTCTCTTTGTCTTGTTTTCCGTTTCTTTTTTACGGACCACTTTCAGCTTTTGTTTATATGGTTACATAGTTACACAAGCGCTGCCTCTTATCGAGCCAGGGACAGATTTTGATGGTGGGGCCCCATATAAAAGACTGCAAAATAAGTGGCCCTGCGTCCGCTCCCGCCGTCAGAAACCGCAGACTTAAAACCAATTTAATACAAATGAATTGGAACATAAGATCATGTTGCAATTTTCAGTAAAAAGCCAATTAGGAGCTAACTATAGGAAAAATAAAGCTGGGCGCCGGTTAAGCGAACGACCCATGAGGGCTGGGAAGAGGACCCCAAGACCCCGGCCCCCGTCCGACCCCATCACGGGGCGAAGAGGGCATGAGTGAGTAGCACAGTGGGTTTGACGAGACCGCAAGGCAACCATAACTGAACCAGGCGGTCTTGCCGCAGTGATCTTTTATGTCCAGGGACAGTTGACTCGATCGTGATCGGCCGGAGTTACTCGGCATTGTCAACTGTCAGTGAGCCGCTAACAATCAGTGAGTTCAACTAAGCTGGCCCACTTAAGTTAACTTAAGAGGGTTCGCCCCAATAGAGCTAAAGATGGGTGAACAATAGCTTAAGGCGCAAACGAGTTGGTGGGGGTTAAACATTTTATCAAAAACCCCGAGACTTAGCCGAGAAGGGACGGACAAACACAAACACGAAGTTTGTGTTTGCCCGTCCCTTCTTGTACGAGTCTCGGGGTTTTTAGTGAAATATAAAGAGCTAAAGGAGGCGGCATCCGCCGTATTTCCGTCGATGGCCAGCACCAGCGGGACACTTACCATTGTGGAAGATTCGGAGAGGTATTTAAAAAGTACCGTAGTGGGCAAATATCATCGAAGAGGGGTGATTGGGAGCCAGAGCTGCCGCGAGAACGATTATGGCACGTCGCAGAAGCCAAAGCTCGGCGAGGGCGACCAGTGTGATGCCAGTGCCGATAAGCCTTTCGCTATTTCCCTCTTGCTTGAATTCGTGTGGAACATTCTGATTATCGTTTCTTTAGTTTAAAATAAAAAAGAAGCTAATTTTATTTTGCTTGATACGTTTACATTGATTGAAAAGTGTGCATATAATTCATATGCATCTCTTATAAAAAAAAAGGTAACGTGACATCAGTTTGTGTTTTGTGTCGGTTTAAACTTTCTCATGTTACGCAGATCTTAAGAGGGTTTGTTAGGCCTATCTATACCGTGTAACATCGCACAAATTAGTTGAGCTCGGACATGTACACGTCACCCCGAAAAATGTAACTAAATACCGTAAGTCGTTCCTGGCTCAAATAGTAACTAAATAAGGTACTCGCTACCGATTCGCAAAGATAACTTTGTTACATTACCTCAAAAGTAACGAGTCACATTTCTTATTACTTCGGCGACCAAGGACACAACTGTGTTTGTTTCATGGTTTATAGTCTTCCTTTCGTAGTCGTTGCACTCAAAAGTTTCATTGGTTATGTTCCTTCGGCGACGCATGAAGAGTCGCCGGAGATATGTTATCTGCTGACACGCTCGAAGGAACGACAGTGCCGTGCTTCGGGAAGAGCTGGTGAATCTGGGATTCCCGTCTCTCTTTTTCTCTCTATGCTTCTAAAGTTCGAAGTTGACAATGGGATATGTACCTTCCCGTGTTGGCAACCTCCGAGCTTGCATTCGGTCTGTACAGGAGTTTAGAAAGGTTCTCCCAACGTTCCTTATGGTATTCTCCAGGTGAAGGACATTCCCAGATCATAGAGTTCGGCTGACGTGTTCAACGATAAACGCTGCTATACTTACATACCGTTTAGTTCTTTTTCATGTTGCCCATCTGCCTTGTGGCAATAGACGCATACTCAGGTAAGAATAAAAACAAGGAAGTTTAAGCAGTGTTATACACGTTACTAATCAAAAGTAACGAGATACCGTTAGTAGTTACTAGTTACTTGGCCTTAAAAGTAACGAGGTACGTTACTCGTTTCTTTCCTGAAAAAATAACTAAATGCGTTACTCGATACCAAAAAAAAGTAACTAGGTAGAAGGAACTCGTTACTTTTAATGCGTTACGCACATGTCTGGTTTAGCTTATTGACAGTTGGAAGATGCCAACGATCGTTGGCTCAATGATCGTTGAAACTGCCCGTGTAACAGGAGTATTACTTGACTGGGGTTTATGTGACGATTGACACTGCAGTTGACACCTCATTGAACCAAATGCGTTTATCAGTTTTTTTTTTTTGTAATTGCTGTCTTCATTCCGCCGCATGTAAAGAACCGTTAAAGATCTACGATGTTCTGCGGCCTTTTGTATTGCAAAATTTAAACATAGCTCTGAACATTTCCAAACAGGAACCCTCTTCGATGAAAACAAACACTAACTCAAAATGTGTTTCGTACAGAAGGCAAAAATAATCCTCTAAAAGCTCCAAGTAAGATAAAAATTCCACAACATGTATGCACGCCCATTGATGTGACAATGAGTGGCCACTACCTCAACCAGAAATCGTGCGGTCATATATGGCTATCAAAAGTATAGTTATCAAACGTGTAATAATTATTTTATTTCGGGAAAAAAGGTTAATATGCTTCGACTTTTGTTCTTGTTCCGATTTATCAGACTATTATTTATCTTGCGCTCTGCAAATGACCTTTGTTTTGATTTAACTCAATTATAAATTAAACAGGCAAATGCTAACCGGGAAAAGCGTTAAATGTGTTCAAAAGTGAAATGCTGTGAAATGGATTGGCTTTGTAGATCGATAATTTCTATTCCTAAACATGTTTGTCGCTTGCCGAGCATTAAGCCGGGGTCGCACTGCCCATACATCATACAAAAGACAGTCTGCAAACACGAGTAACCGCAATACCTGTGTTTCGAATGCCGCGTGCTAAGTTTCTCTTTGAACTAGTTACCATACGGCATTCGAAGCGCTGATTTTGCGGTGACTCCCGCTCGAATCTGTGTGCAGACTGTCTCTTGTATGATGTATAAGCAGTGTGACCCGGCTTTCGGATTTAGGCTGAATAGGATATATATATAGTTATTTATTCTCGGGTGGCCTATACATGACATTCAATTAGTTAGACACTTCTATGTGACACCAAATAAAACATCTTTCGATTAACTTTCTCTTGTATGATGTATAAGCAGTGTGACCCGGCTTTAGGATTTAGGCTGAATAGGATATATATAGTTATTTATTCTCGGGTGGTTTATACGTGACATTCAATTAGTTAGACACTTCTATGTGACACCGAATAAAACATCTTTCGATTCACTTTGAGATGTGGTCCGCCACTATTCTTTCAAAATTGCCAATCGCATTATAAAACAATCTTTGCCACGAAGCTTTCGGTAGTTTTATTGAACGCAAAGGTACGACATCCGGAGGCTGAGTATTTGTCTCATTTTTTCTTTTTTTATTTAGGCACTTCCCAGGCAAACCTGATGGTTCCACGCACGGACTTGGTGCTGCGCACGAGGTGTGTGAGCATAGCCTCCTCTATATACTCACAAAGCCTGGAAGTTCGATGACAGAGCCCTAGAGTGTCCGGTCGCAGATTCTGAGCGCAAGGATCTGGTAGCACAGAGCATTTCTCTGGGTGTCTGGTATATAGAGGAGGCTATGGTGTGAGGCGTGTCAATCCAGGATGCTGTCGTATCAGCCACAATAAATCCCAACTTTGTTGCGCAGGGTGGCTGTAGAGTAAAAAGTAATTCACGAGCTATTGTCGTGTCTCTTAACTATATTATGAGCTCTTCCCGTCAGTTATTTCACCGAACCAGCTGCTAAATGCGTTTCCGACTCGCCCTTAAGTCCTTATATATTCCCCAAGGGAACGTCCTGGATTGTAAATGCTCTTCTGAACTTTGTCGCCTTGGTGGAGCATGACTCCTATACAAGACGTGGCTGACAATTACTAGCGTTAGCAGCTTCACGGCGTCTACTTCGCATTTCAGTAAAACCAGAACTAGCCGCGCGAACTTAATCCGAAATATGCAGAGCATCGTCATGGCCAAGTTCAACTCCATCGGTGCTGCGCAACGCTAAAACTATACTAGCCAATGACAGCGTGGTTTCGCACGTGAGGTAATGAGTTTTATCAATTAAAAGGGAGCGTGACCACTCTTCAATGTAAAGCAAGGAGTCAGCGAATTGCCTTGGAGTTACTCGCGGCAAAAGGATCCTCATCTTATCATTATATTTATGTGCATGCCCGGGAAGCACAGGCTGTTGCGGCGAACTGGAGGCCGTGGTAGAACCTCCGAACGGACTTGTTTAAAAAAAACCTAGCTTCTTTTCCCGCTTTTTTATAATTTGAAGATGTGTCGTTTTTTGTTTTCTTGGGCGGTTTTCTTATCTATAGGACAAATATATGCCGACGAATAGAACTGCACGGTTTACGTGAATCATTCAGCGTTCAATGATCTCACGTGCCATGTAATACCCGGACATCCAGAATCGCCGCTGCCACTCTTCTCTAGGTCCGGAGTTGCCATTTTACATTGTTGTGTCGGTACTCATCGTAATTGACGTACTTGCGGATTTAGGTATGTGTGTGTGAAGGGGGGGGGGGGGGGGCGGGCGGACGACGGCCTTGCTTTAGTTTCCAAGGTAAACTTTATTTAATAAAAAAATGTATGTACACCAGCCAAAAGTTTAATTTCTGGTGACATAGCAAAGCGTGGGTGAACAAATAGAACTGGGCAACGTTTCCGCCGTAAAGTTATCCCTCAGTAAACACCGCCCCAAGCCTGACTCATAAATCCGCCCCTGAATGAAAGCACTGAAGTTATAGGAATTCTTCCAGGACTAAAATTAGAAAGAACGCCGTTTCGTCGCTGGGGACCGTCATCTTCGTCTTCTTCACTGGCAGATTGGCCAGACGCTGACTGGATATAAATCTAGCGTCACGTGCGCTGCGTGGTGGTTCTTTCTTAGCCTGGAGTGCTGCGAAAGCTAGGGGCGCAAGGTCGCAATTTTGAGGGGTGCTGATCTTCTTTGGAAGCACGTGCAGCGAAAACAGCAACCGAAGCTACGAGCAGGACTTGCAGCCTTGACTTTCTGCGGACCTCCGAAATTATCCGTAATGACGTCAAGACCACGTGATACGCACATTTATCTTGTCCGCGGACCTGGTTCTTTTAATTTGTCCGCCGTCTGAATGCACCTTAACCAGCCCCCTTTATTTGTCCGGTGGGCATCCTAACACCAACTATACTTTCTCAATTCACATATTTGAAACAGAGGCTTAACAACGTCACCACACAGCCGGAAAAAACTGGGGTCAAACAGAAGACTGTCTCCCACCATGTAAACTCATCATTTTCGTCGTAACCCCCTCAACAAAGAAGTGGTACGATTTGTTGGCAGTCCTAATAACCCATTATACACCGTTGCACGTCCACACACTGCTAAGGGTCCCTGTGTCCACACCTCTTGAGTCAACATCTTCGGGTGCTCCGAGCAAACAAGGCGGCATCGATCGATGAAGAACAGTGCTCGCACCCGGCGATAGAGGTCGCCACCGCACTCGGGACGGAGCCTTAGAGGTGGGACCGGGGTCGCCCTCCTCCAATCGGGGCCCGGAAGGGAGTTTTCGCGGATCAATGGCTTGCTGCTCGTTTCTATTTTGAGGCGCCATTGGAATTGATTTTAAGTACGCCAATTTTTCAATCCTTCTTTATTCACCCGTGGTGAGGATTCTGCAGTGCCCCCCGCCCTTTCTTTTCCCGTGTTTGTTCCCAAAATCGGGCAGTCTGGATGTGTTATTGTCTTTGTCCTGAAAAGAAGTCCATTAGGACGATGTGAGAAAAGAATAAGTTCCCTACGCTAATGGGAGCGCATTCTAAGATATTTCGTTATTTTGGAGCACGGCGCAAGATGTTTACCACGGGCATGATTCTTGCTAGTGTCAGTCTAAGTGAAAAGTGACGTTTTAGCGTGATCTTTTCTTTGTGTGAAAACTGTGAGCTACTTTCCCTCAAAGGCTTCGAACAAAACCGCTCTCTTCTTAGAGGACTAATGTTATTCACAAATAGCCTGGTTATTTTTTTAATGTTTGATTTTCCTTTTTTGAAACAAATCGAGAGCTTCCAAAGAGTGGTTGGCCCTACAACTACTGTTCACACATGACGATATCGTCGGTAGACACTGCACTAAATGCTTTGTATAATCCGCGAGATTATTGAAGTGTGCGGGGAGCCTCTTGTCAAAAAGCAACAAATATAGCAAGAAGATTAACGAATCTCCCAGTCAGCACAGAACACTATTATACTGCTGTGTAAATTCGTTTAGAACGCGTCAGCGATTTCATTGCGACATAAAATGCTCGGTAAACAGTCTCTTAATTTTTTTGTTTTTTTTCATATCTCAATTTATGTTTTTCTACCTGCACTTTCACCACCTTACATATCCCTGCCATATGCCACCGTTAACGAAGTTGGAGGCAATAGTCTCGCATATATAAAACAGCTTCGCGTGCTTTTGTTCTAATTTGGCCCTGAAAAATAGGTTCCTGCACATCAGCAACTGCCACTGTTGGAACTATCGCGTCACAATAACAACGTTTCTGGTAATATGTTAGTTTTTTTTTTACTCGTTCGAATCCCAAATGACTAACGAGTGAACTAATGCCGTTATTATTTTGCGGTATCTCCTATCAAATTGCGTCACCTGTTACTCGTTACTTTTAATTAAAAATGGCCGCATGATTGTTTGAAAACAAAATAATTTTTATTTTCTGCTCTACGCCAGAGCCTAACCCCTGGTTAGCTCAGTTGGTAGAACGCACCACCTGTAATGGAGAGGTCCCGGGTTCGATACCCGGACCAGGCGGATTTTTTCGGTCGCGCACACAAACACAAATCTCCAAACACAGCTAGCTAGTGTTTGGAGATTTCTGTTTGTCCTTTGTCCCTTTTTTTCCCCTTCTCCAGGGATTATTTTCATCATTCTTGACCAGCTCGCTCGCACCTTTGCATTTAATTGCATTATAATCGAGGTTATCGCTGCGGGGAACCCCTAAGCGTCCTTAGTGCAGTCTTTGTATAGAAGCTGCTAAGATCACCGTCGCTGTGCCCTGAGGGAGCAGCCGTCTCACTGAAAAGAGACATCCGTTCAGAAGGCAATAATCTACCGCAGCTCGAAAGATTTTTCCTCATCGTCCCTAGCTACTCCATCTGGTCACATCCTTTTCTTCAAAACAAATATATTCTTGTTCTGTCAAGAACAGAAATAATAAGCTCAAGTTTGGAAGCGTTGACGTTCCCGTGCTTTGAACCAAATAAGTCTGTCAGCGTTGGCCGGATGCTGACGTGTCGTTAATTGGAAATGCCACGTTGGTTTGTGAAGGAATAAAACAACGTTTATATTACCGGATAACAACTTCGATTACATAAAGAGGTCTATTTTACGTCCGCTACGTGGCGTGCATCCGGCCGTTCTTTTAAGAGCGGTTTCTTCTTCCCAGGCAGGTGCTATGGGCAAAATATCAGTTCTCCGAATCGTTCTAGCGAAGTGTCACGTGTTCGAGGATATACCCACCTGCCGACAGTGAATATTTTTAAACCTGATCAATGTAATGTTGAATTTATTTGTTAGTATTTTTAGCGTTATCGAAATTTTGAAATTTTATTATCGTGTGTTGGTTTGAATTGTTTATTTATACTGTTGGTTGCTGGTTTGTGCTATTTGTGTGAGTTTCCCGTATAAATGGCACCAGTACCCCACTCCTCTGCTGTAAAGCTGCGGCGCTGCAAATTGCAAATAAAAAAATAATCTCTCGGAACAAGTGTAATGTTGCCGAAGTTTATAGAGGTGGTTTATTAAAAACGGCTGTCATATACTAGCAGTGAAACACCAAGTAACGACAAACTAACGTAATATTAACGTCGGTTAGTCATGGAGTGACGGCACCGGAATTTCGTTTCATTTGGAAAACGGTAACCGAGCTCTGTAACGCGTTAGCATTTTTCCAAGCTAAGGAGTAACGCTATTTCGTTACTTATTTTCAGTCACGAGCACAACACTGAGAACTGCACATCACAACGGCAAGTCAACAGCTTCAATGGCAATGGTTTATGATAGGTCAGCGAAATTAATCGATTAACCGACAAAGTAATGGATGAATTATTTAATTGCTGGTTAAATTTTGACGAAATAATTGATCAAACATGGGACAATTAGAGTGTCTTGGTCGTTATCAAGAACCTTTGTTTCAACATCAAAAATTTAGTCATGGGGGGTCTCCGTCTCCAGTGTATCAATATTTTCAGGCACGCAGCCCCGAACGTTTTAAGCTTTGGCCCAACAAAAATAAGGACAAGCCTTGGTTGAAGTACTTACTGTAATTGTTGCTTTCCTTCCTGCGGGAAACCATTCCTTCGTGTTGACATCAGTTTTCATATGTATTTTTGCTACTGCGACACCAAGAGTAAGAATAAGCAGTGGCACGACCCGACATAATGTTTTAGTCTACTGATTTATATTTCAATGAACTTTTTATCTGGAGGCAGACAACACGTAACTCGAAATTTATATTATTTATTCTAAAACAACGCAAATATGCCTACGCCTTTTTATTGACGTCTATTAAACAGCTACTAAATATACATAGTTAACAGCTGGTAGCAGACGTCATTAAAATGACGTATGTGCGTTCCTTTTTGTCCCCTCTGATTCTGCCATCATCATGTCTTTGCCTTGGAATGTATTTAAGACTAAACTAAGGAACTTAAATGTCACGATATCGAATTTGAAAAAAGAAAAGAACAAAAAACAATATTAGCTTTTTCAACCGACCGATGAACCAGTAAATTATTTATTTAAAGCTCAATCATTAAATGATGAAAATTCTTAATTGCTACACAATATGCTTGTAATACGCTGTCAAGGCCGCTCCGCTGTCGGAGTTACTTGAGCGAGCGCGTGCTCTCGTTCAAAGTCTCCTTCAATTGAAAGCGTGTGTCAATTAAACGCAAGACGGAGCCACAGGCTCGCGCAGCAGTGCGGGACCGCAGCACTTCGTAAACTACGCCAGCATTGGCGACGTCGCAAAAAAAAAAAACTGTTTGCAAAAATCAGTCAACTCACAGAACCCTGACCAGCGAGCGCGCGCTCCCAACTACGGCCAGCCAACATGCTCGTGCAAAATAAACAACAATGAACGCGATATGAGCACACTTGGGAAGTAATCCGTTACTTTTTCAAGTAATTTTGTAATTGCGCAACGTTACTTTTTTTCGGAAGTAATTTGTTATGTATTTTTTTTTTAATATTCGTAACGAATCACTTTAATTACTCGTTACTATTTAAAAATGTGACCATAATACGGTACCTTGAGCAATACGAGCAGAGCATTCAGCAGCATAAAGAGAGCAAGTTCAACAAAATAGAAAACATAAAAAAGGGTGCTAAAGTTGATGCTTGGGCGAGTTTGTGCATACTTCGGAATTAAAAACAGCGCGAAAACACGAGGACCAGACGAAGAAGTAACACGAACGCAGCCGTGGGAGAATAGCTGAAAAAAACAAAATAACACGATTTTCAGCAGGACCGGTCACTAGAACCACTAGCAAAAAGGCAAGGCATATGCAAATATCCGAAAAGAAAAGATCAAGTAAGACAACGCCGAGTAGGCTCTTTGTCGCCTTCCATTGTGTTTTTCTTCTTCTCCAAGGCTGGAGAAAGCTCTTCAAGTTTATTTGTTTTTGTCTTCTAGACCGTTTCACCCTTCCCAACTTCTTCGACGCCTCCCGCCACTTGTACAGACATCAAACGTGGGTCCTTAACCCTCGATTCGCGGGTTCACAAATTGCGTAACAGTCGATGTAGCCTTGTGCGAAGGGGGCGAATTCTTTTGTCTTTGATGTGCGCTATTGTATTCTAGCAAGCTTTTGAGGCACGGCTGAAAAGCGCCTGGCTTGAGGGCAAGAGCATCGTCTTCGATCATATGGACGATACTTCTTTTGGTTTACTTGTCTGGACATGGCGGTCGAATCCACTCCTCACTTTAGAGTCAGGTGTCATCATAAAAGAGGGGGGGAGGGTGGGGGAGGGGGGAGGGGGGTTAGGTCATCTAAGGAGTGTTGACAGAGAGAGAGAGAGAGAACACGTAAAATAGGTGCGATCCGCTAATGTTTTGTGAGATTGATGGCCACCACTTCTCTCGCTCTCTATGCCCTCCCCTTCCCTAGCCTCCACGAATATTGGTTTGAACGTGAGAACCGATGAACGATCGATAACCCGTAACCGCCACTCTCTCTCTGACTGGTCGAGTTTTCGGTCATGGTGTCCGTCGTCTGCATGGACATCTCTTAGTGAGATACTCAAAAATTCAGGGCAATAAGGAGAACGAAAACCTAGAGTTTCAGTGCATATTTGCTTGCCAAAAAAACACACATTGTCATCAGCAAGGACAACAAACTCTAATCTATTGAAACACATCAAGGTCAGCTGAGACACCTGCATTCTGCACTGGCTATACATTGTAACGTTAAAACTAAGTTTGTTTGTCTTTTTTTTCTTGTGATCAGCAGCCGAAACACCCGAGTCAAACGGGAGCTTTCGTAGATCGCTCCTTTAGCGCGGAATCTCGTAAGAGAGGTAGACGCTGCTACTGAGCATGCGCACCGCTAGCTTTGTCTGCACAATTCCAGGGAGTATTTTCGGAGGCCGTAAGCTAGCGGGATAGCGGGTGTGGTTGCAGCTTCTGGTGCTTTGTCAGCGGTCAAGTGAACGGAGGGCACCTACACTCTTTCTCTTTAATATATTTTATTTTTACAAGGACTACCACAAAAGAGGCGTATGAAAAAGGAAAATTAGAGTTGGATACCTATTTTGAAAAATACCAAAATTGTTTCTATTGTTTTCTGGAGAAGTGTACGGAAAAAGTAACGTGGAAGTAATTTGTAACGAGACGAGTAAAATAATCCGTTACTTTTCAGCGAAAGCAATTTGTAATGGTAATCCATTACATTTGAGGGTCCGTAATTTGTGATTGCAATCTATTACATTTTTGAAGTAACTAGCACAAGTCTGGACCTGAGACGCCTTTGTGAAAATATTCATTGTTTAAAAACACTTATTTGGTTTGTATGTGAAATATTCAATGCATTTAAAACGCGATTTCACCACACCCTGAAAACCTGCCGGCTTTTGAAGTAAGATTAAGAGCTAAACAAACATCAAACAGCAGGGACCGTGCTACTTCTTTTCCGAAAGCGTCAGGAATGCATTCACAAGCAATTTCCCGCTCCTGCACAATTCCATTTTCCCCGTTTTACTACCTATTGTCAAGTCATCCTAACAGCGATTGACCGCGCGCTCGAGCAAGCGCCCGATTCGTTGATAATTCGAGGGGGAGCAAAGCAGGCCAGAGACCCAAGAACATTCCAGAAGTACGCTGTTTTGCTTCTATAACGGTCCCTTCTCACGCACGACTGCACGCAGGCCGTCAGCGATTGATTCGGGCGAACAACAGAATAAGCGGCGGCGGAAGAAGTAAGAAGAGTGCTACTGCAGCAGCTCTAAATCGAGCCGAATAAACCGTACGCCGGCATGCGTTCGACCTCCGACCCCATTCGAGTGTTCTTCTTCAACTCCTTTTAGTCGTTCATCTTGTTTCATCCCGTTCGCGAAACGTGGCACACGCCAACAAAACGCGCACCATCGCGAACACGTAAAAGTTGAGCGCCCCACACGCCCCCTTTTCCCTGCAGAAACGAGCTTCAACATCGCAAATTGTGAACCGTAGCGCGCCTCCCCGTTTTTTGTATTCTATATCCACGCATACAGCGGCACAATCGGCAAAACTCATTAAGCCCCACTTTGGTGGTGAGGGGGGACGTTGAAAGAAGTGGGAGCAGCTTCGGCGTTTGCCGATAAAGGGCCGAGACACGCATTCCGTCCGTGCTTCTGGTTCTTGAGGGGAGGGTTCCCCCGTGGCGTGCGCTCCCCTGTTCGTGCTGGGTGCGTTGAGGTGCTGCCACCCTCCTGAGATGCACGGGCGGCCTCCCGGCCCTCCGATGTCGTGGCCGAGAATCTCCAATAGAGCGTGTGCCTTGGCTGGGGTCGGAATGGAGGCTGGCCCTTGTCTGTTTTTGTTGTGGCAGGCTGTTGTTGTTGATGTTCGCTGTGGTTCGTGCTCCCCTTTGGGGGGCTTCTGCCTTTTGGGCGTGAAATCGCTGATGGCATTCCCGGCACCTCGCTCGCTCACACTCTCCTCTTTGCTTTTGGGACGGGGGGACATCGGAGCAGAAGCCCGAAGCGGGCCTGCTTACGTGAGATGCTCTCGAGAGCGATGTCAGATTTCATTCGTGGTGAGCACCAAAGCAGGCTCAGACGTGGCTTTCTCTTTCCCCAAGCGTACGGGTGTCTCTTTCCACAAGTGGTTTGGCCGTCCCTTTCTGTTTTCTTTTTTTGTTTTTTTTTATATATTTTTTTGTTTTGTTGTTCATTGTTTTACGTTATTCATAACAAGTAACAAAGTTACGTGAAATTTGTTTGTATTTACTTTTAATACTGGAACCGAATATTTACATATTTTACAGGGTCCTTGTAGAGTATTTTCATTACCTATTTAGATAAGGAAAATATCGTAATTCGTTAACATCTGTTTTATTTGTGGTGGGATGAAGTTTAAAGTTGAACACAAAGCAAGACGTTTTCTTTCCTAAAAAAAACAAACAAAAAAGGGTAACTTATAATTTCGGGAAAAACAGCTATACTTCTTACTCTACGGCGGTTTAAAAGTCGATGGTACGCGCCGCCAGGTCGATTTACGAGCCAATTGCAATCCACGTTGTATGTTGCGTATTTGTGCTCCGCTACTTAATCACTGATACACACTTAAGAGTATTATGGATACCACGTCGTTTCTAAGTGGCCCGTAGTTTCGGTATTTTGTCCATTGCAACTTGAGACGAAGTATGGATTACAGACAAAAAAAAAGACGCGTGGAATTCCACAGTTGCGCAAAAGCCTTCTTGCTCGTCACCTTGCTCTTGGAATCGTCTGCTCGCCCATAAATACGAATCCGCACTCCCACTGCTATACATGATAGAAAAAATACACTCTGCAGACGCTTTCGCAGGTGCGTTCCTGCCTTGTAATGATGGTCCTGACTGATTGGTCGAACAAAAACTGTCTTTAGAAATGTTCGAAGATTTGTGGGTAGTAAACATGCTTCGAACAATTTCGGGGCGCTTCCGCAGATATTTGTGTCACCATGTGCGCAGATAACAGCGTGTCTTTTGTATGATTGGGACTGCAGCTTAAGGCGAAAGTGAATTCGAAGTAAGAATCAAATGCGACGCGCAAAAAGATTGCGTTTAAACAATAAAGCCAACCGTGTGTGCTGTTTACGGCGCGGCATTTCGTACAACAGGAATGTGCTGCTTTCGTGAGTTTGGACCGTTTTTTTTTAAAGAAGGTCGTGAGGCGATATCGGGTTGGAATGTTCGTGACTTTACAGAGGCGTACTAGTCCTATAGTCTGGTCCAAGTATACTCGCGCGGGCCACTTATTTAGAGGCTTCTTTGTCGCGGTGAAAAATCGAGGACAAAAGGGGACTATTTCTTTCAGTCTTGCCTTCCGGCAATGCTTGATGGTGTGATTGTAGGATTGAAACCACTCGCCTCACGACAGTCGAGCGCTGCTCCTAGATTACACACGAGCACCGCGGGAGCATTCGAGATCGGCTCGTAACAATCAATGCATCGGCGGACACTCGGGTTGTGCCTCGTGTCTAATCACTGCTGTGACGGAATAGCCGAACCCTAGCAATGCCGGGAGCTCAGCGCGCGTTTTCTACTTTACAAACCCCAGCGCGTGGGTATGACTAACGTTGGCAGTATGAGATAAGCACCAGGCTACGTGGCCACACTTGTTCTGGCTCCGAGTTGAGGAACGATAGAGATATTTCTCGATTTCCCTTTGGCGACTGCCACTGCCTAGAAAGAAAGACTAAATCAAGTTTATTCAGTTATTACCGTTATGGAGTTATTGTAAGTTGTATTTAGCGAAAGTAGAAGAATCGTTTCATGACCCCCTTAAGCTTTCCTCGGGCAACTGCACGACTAATCTTAAAAGAAATATGAAATTTAATTCGGAGGTTTAGGTTCATCTCAGCTGCTGATAGACCAAACAAAACTCCCGAAGCGAACGAGAACCCTCTTTCTTATTCCTTCCTATCCCTAGCTATATGAATTAGACGTAAAGCCTTCAGTGTAAAGGGCTACTTTGTGGTGTAACGGCTACTGACTTTAATGAGAAAAGGTAAGTGTCATTTAATGCCTTACTTTTTATTGCTGAGTGCTTGCACAGGTATTATTTGCCTTTGTTTGGCAAAGTGGCCAGTTCCGCTGATGGCAAAGGTCATGACAAAAAAAATTAATTCATTATTAGGAGATCACTCTTATGACACCAATGTTTGATGTGTGAGTACACAGGTTGTGTAAAAACACAGGGCACGTGAAACTCTGTTTCCGTGAGCTTATATTTTAGGTATATCTTTCAATAGAGCAGCGAGTATTTGAGTCCATTTGCGTAACTCGTGACGGCATTGCCACCTTTAATTTACCAAATTTTTTATAGTAGTTGAGCTTTATAAAATACAAGTATATCTGGCTGCTTTGTTATACATGAATGAACCAAGATCTCATTTGAGATAGAGTTATGAAGACAAGGAAAATCCTAACGCAGGTGTGAGTCAACACTGCGACTTCTACTCTGTTTCACAGATATCCTGGATATCAGCACGTCTGATAGCGCTTTCATTTAGAGTCTAGATTTTTTCAATCTCCTTCCTTCTGAACAAGGCGATCCCGGCTTCCCCGAAAAGAACTCACTTTTTGTTCGTACAAAAATCATATAGGTTTTCTTTTTGAAAAACAGTGAAGTGCCTCCACTTCCGTGTGTTTACTATTTATGCTGACACCTGCATCGTTCACTAACAATGTCTAATCAACCGGACTCACTTCCGAAATACTGTAATTATTTTCCCAAATGTACGATTCATTTATAGGGCTCATTACCCGTTCCTTGTTTTTTTTGTTTTTTTTTTTTTGCTAAACATTGTGTTTTTGTGTTTGCTTCGAATTGCGTACCTTTTGATCCAGATAGGTGTGCAACACTGACATGCTTTAATTCCTCATAAACTAGGACGCCTTATATAAGGGTCACAAACCGCAATATTTTATTTATTTTTATTTAGGAATACTGCAGGCCAATTGCGGCCCAAGCAGGATTGGGGGTTACAAAAGTGGAGTAAAAAAAAAAAAACGCAACACCAGGCCATCCGTAAAATGGAAATACATTCCAATCCGCCAATAAGAGTCCGGCTGGGCGGCTCATCAAAAAAATTTCAATGTGTTAGGAAAGAGTCTGAAGATGCATAGGTGTTTGCGTAATATATCCGACCGCAGAAGCCATTTTTTGTTTTTTTTTGGTCTCTTTTCACGTTTAAGAGTTAAACCCTAAACCTTGCGTGAGAGAAGCAAGTAGATTGTCTCAAGCACGTGATTCCCTTTTATCCCTGTCAATATTTATTTCTCAGCCCCACTTTATTCGCCAAACTCGAATCCCTAATATGAATGCCTCCCAAAGCCTTTAATCAAACCTCCCCACTCAAAATTCAGCCGAGAGGACACTGTCATCCTCGCCGTGTTTATCACACTGACCACGCTTTCCGAACCTTTTTTTTTTTCTCCGTTACTTTTCTATACTATTCTTATTATTATTTTCTCGCCTCTTCGTCGGGGGCGAGGTATCGTTGCGAAACATTCTCCGAGCCATCCATATCGGGCACGTGCTCGGGGTTATACATTGCTCGGTGCTCCTCCCGCTCCGCCGTCCCATAAATTACTGTTTTTTTACGCGGTTGTCGACCGAATATACCATAAGGCTCGTGTATTTGGCATGCTAGCGACGGACATGACGCAAACGTGCCGGACACTCGTGAGGTGGGGGCCGTGTTCGCTCTTTGGATTCCGTGCTGCGTCTCGGGACTAAACATTCATATTCCTCTTGTTTTTGCGTCAGCGCAAGGAGAACCGCCCCTTGCCGTGTGATGCGCGGAGAGAGCTTCAGCGGGCATCCCAATATCGATCAGTCTGTTCGGCTAAGTGATGACAAATCGTCCTTGACAGCTTGATTTATGATGGATGTTGGTCCGGTAGGCGACCGCGAGACCCTTCTTCGTTTTTGTTTGTATTCCTTCTCTTTTCGTTGTCTTTTTTTTATTATGTCAGCAGCGCAGTCGGAGCCAAACAATCAAGACAGATAGGGATGCGCGCCTCGGAGCTTTCCAAACTTGGATACGAGAAAGAAAGAACGAGGAAGAGAGAGAATGAAAGGGAAGCAGGCGAACCCAAAGAACTTTGGGCATCTTATATATCTCATGGAGGCGGCATGGGTGTGCGCACCCCAGCAACGAGGAGCAGCGGAGAAAATGGTTCGAAAGTCCTCCCTCTATTACGAGTTGTGATATTCTGTTTTGTCTTTCTCTGTGTATCTGTGTGTGTGTCGGGAAAGGGTCGGACGTGAGCGTTTCAGTATAGTTGCTGATGAATCTTCAAGCTCCGTCGACTTGACAGGAGGCGCGGGGACCCAAGAAATCTGCGCGGAAAACAAAAATTGGCGCTGGCCCGTAAAAAAAGAAAAGAAACGGTCGCAAAACGAAAACTGAAAGCCAGGAGACGGGTGTTGTGAAATGAGGTCAGCGCTGAAAAACTCGTAAAGGTCTCGTCGTCCAACAGCGGCTCCTCGCCAATGCAAAGTTCGCTCCACCCCTTCCTCTCTCGGAGGCTTCCGAAGCTATAGCGAGAGGAGCTCGCTGCTCCGCCGCTTCTTTAATATACAGCGGAGCCACGGGCATGCATAAGCAGATCAGCCGACTGATCTAAAATAAATTTCGGCTGCCGCGCGTGCTAGGAGGAGCATCACGCTTCCCATTTCTTTGGAGTCACGGTATTTTTTTTTTTTTTTTCATTCACCTCATTTAAACGAAATTTTGAGGCTTTTTTTATCTTGGAGTTTTAGCGCAGCATGTTTTTTTCTTATTCCTTAGAGCCAGGGCAAACCCTTTTCAATGTAAAATCCGATACTAATGTTTACCCAATAATTTCTTCTTTTTTTTTATTACCCCAGCGCTCTAAAGAAACTTCGCAGACACAAAGTTTTTGTGGAGCTTCTTTTCGGATGAACACCCAAAACCCGTGAATGCGGGCCGAACGCGAATTTACGAATTTTTATACACGCATTGATTTTAACAATTTTTTTATAAATTACAAGTTACAATTGCCTACAGTGAGGTCAAAAGTCACCCACGGTCTAACATTCATTTAGCAGTTTGCTATCATGCCTCTTAACGATCAACCTGTAGCCGGTTATTCAATTTAATACATAGTAGCATGATTAAACATAATAATTGTACTGTGTGCTTAAACAGCGGAAAGTTTGGCACGATGGGCGTCTCCCGTCTCCCTCGTAAATAAGAAAATACATTGCAGTGTTTTCTTATTTTTATTTCCCCAGGCTGAGGTGTACCATTATGGAGTTAGTTCAACGGCTTGCCTGCATTTTTTCTCCCACTTTTATAGGAAACGGCATTTATTGGCTTGGGCCTCTATAATATAGTGTACTTGTTTCTATCAAAGTGACATGCTAGTTAGTACAATGTCTTCGAAACATGATAATTTCAATTTCACGGACCCTCACACAGAGAAACGTGTGTTCTCCAGTGGTGGAGTAGAGACCCAACAAATCGCTGGAGTGTTCTATGCGAAGCGAAAGTGAAGGAGAGGAGGAAGTGAGAACCTGCGGGCACGTCAGAGCGCTGAGCTCCAATTGACAGGATAGCGGGTAGACGTAAAGTCTAGGTGCTTTCTTCCGTACCCTCTGTCTCTCTCCAATCAGAGTGAAGAAAGCCGTCGTCTGCGCGTCACGCAGAGGAGGTTGTGGCGCCAGGATCTCGCGTACGAACGCCAGACGCCGGTGTCGCCTGCCATAGTCATAGCGATGGCTCTCTTACCTTTGCTACGGCTTCCGTAAATCCACCGGTTCTTTACTAACAAAGACTGAACGTGGGAATAGTTTTTTGTTGACTAACTATCAGACACTTTCCGACGAGCGAAGAACCCAAGGCCAAGGCATCAGCTGCGGGGGCGGAGCTATGTTGTACACGGGATCACTCTATCCCACCGCACCTCATTTTCCCAATCCCCTTAGTTTCGGTCCGTGTAGTTGGTTTCACTTTGTATGCAAGCAAAGCTGGAGCTACAAGCAGGAGTCTGGAACGCTGCTCGTGCTAGAAGCGCACGTGCTTGGTAGAGACGCTGAAAGCCCAGATCCCGCTCTTCGACATCTGTTATCCTCGCACTTAGAGCGAAAAAGTGTACAGTGCATTTCTTTTGCAGACTTAAAGTTTACTCAGTCACCGTTACATCGCTGGAATAACTTAGTGACCACATTGAAAGCCTTCTAGACGATGTTAATCAGGCAAATCGGTGAATGACAGAAAGAAAAAAAAAAAAACGGTTATGGTAATCTCCAAGAAAATGCAAAACACATTTTGAAACTTGCACTGAGAAAGATTACGAAAAGAGTGGTGATTACGCAGGCGAGCGAGTGAGCCATTCTACTGAAAAAAACCGTAGACCCGAGGAGACACAAAAAACAAACACAACACCATCTGAGACGATGTTGCGCTTGTACAACTTTTTGTCCCCCTGTCTCCGGGGTTTTTCAGTGTGATCGCTGGTAGTATCATTCTATATTAATTTCCCAACATTATGATACCACGTCAGAAAGTCCAGTCTTGATTTCTGGAGGCCTAGTCGCTGCAAGCCGGCAGAACAACCAATCTCACGGAACTAGGAGCTCTAAAACTATGTAAAATGGCGGTGCAGTGGACTTATTATCATTTCGGAAACTCCAGCTTCGGCCTCAGCTTCCTTGGTGACACTGAGCCAAAGGGCCGAGGTGCCGAAATTCTAAACGAGGCTAAATGCAGAGAACTCGCTGTGTAACCGAGATTTCGGTTGCACGTCAAAAATCCCCTGATGGTCGAAATTAACCATCACTCCTTCGCTGGGCCATTCCAAGGGCCCTTCGTTGGTTTCGCACGTAAAACTACCGAATTTTAATTTTGCTAGCTTCGGGGATGTCTTGTACATATTCTATTGTGCAGGGATTGCACAGCTTCCTGAAGAAACGAGATCAAACTTTCTCAGGGTGCCGTAAAGTGCGGAGGTTAGGGATAGCACAAAAAATGGTGGTTTTTCTGCAATCCTAATAAGAAACAAATTAAAAAAAAAACATTTGCTGCCACAGACCTTTCCAAATTGCCGTGTGACAACAGCGGTTTATCTGACGATTTGCGAGAAAGTCACTCATTCCGCAGGCAGCTCGCGGAAAATGACTAAATAAGATGCTTTCTTTTCACTTACCAAAAAATCTACTGACTTTTGCCACTCGCTGATTTTTTACTGAAAAAGCACTCAAGCTTCGAGTTCCTTTTCAGGCCTCCTGACATACCTTCAAAGCCATTATACACGATAACTCATAATACTGTCATTTTGGGTCATCAAGAATGATGTAAGGCATCGGCCTTGGGCCACCCTGGCTTGTCATATTCGAGTCATTTGAGGGAAGGGATATCCCCTCCGGATACGCTTTTGCGTGTAAAATTCAATCGGGGTGCGTTCTGTGGAAGAAAAGCTAGAAAACTTTCTTCTCAGTTGAAGAACGAGAGAAACTCATTCGACGGCGCTTCATCATCAACCGCAGCCGCATAAGGGGGGAAGAAGGCAGGGACGCCTAATTGATCGCTTGACGTGCCCCGCGTGTGCCGCTGCAAGCTGATAACCGCGAATGAAACGTCGAACAATGCTGAATTAGCGAACAAAAGTTTTACTTCTTTTTTCTTTATTTTTCTTTTCCCCCTTTGTCGTGGTCTCTCCGGGGCGCCACGGCTCTTGGCGTCGGGTATGACACCAAAGATCCCCCTGGTTGGAGCGGGCGTGAACCAGATAAAACGCTGAGATAAATTAGGTGAGGGAGGGGGGCGGCGAATGGGTCCTATTATTTTTGTCCTGGTCTATCGGATGAAGTGAGGGAAGGGTGGGGGTGCTCCTACACAGGAAATGAAACAGAACTGTGCCGAGCGAAGAGAGCGTGTCACTTTACATCCGTGGACTTGCGAGGGTCGTCTCCGATGCATTAGCCGACCGACATATATCTATCAATGAGATTCAATTTCGGGGCCAATCATAGCGTCGAGTCACCGTGTCTTTTCAGCGATCTGCTAAAGAGATCGAAAAAAGTGGGAATGTGCTGACGACGACACACTTCTTTTCTTTGGAGCGTTCTTCCACGGCGGATTGATTTGGAGGAAATGTAGCACAACGCCATCTCTCGTTGTATAGAGGAATACGACTACTTGAACTGTTCAACAGATAGCTTATTGATGTCGCGGGCAACCAGACCTGAGACTAAGTGAAATTGATGAAAGTCGGCCACGTACACTCTTGTCATGTGAAGAACTCGGTGCACTCACTCGTCGTTGACCGATCGTGAATAACATCACACGCGCTCCGAAAGAGGCACTATGTATTTTTCTTCCTTGACTGCATTACACGGATGTAAATATGGACTTACATTTTCAAGAAAGAGCTAAAATACGTCTTGTATATCCCATGCCTGATTCGGGACGCAGTGATAGATGCATGTTCGTATCTATTTGCGCACCCCAATATGGTAGAATGGAATATTTGTGCCGTACTTGAAAAGATGATCTACCACGAATAGCGCAAATATTCCCTGGAGAAGGGGAACAAGAGGGACAAATGACAACCACAAATTTTCAAACATAGCTAGATGACTGGTGCGCGACTGAAAAAATCCGCCTGGTCCGGGTATCGAACCCGAGACCTCCCCATTTCTAGTAGAGCGATCTACCGGATTTTTTCCGGCCGCGCACCAGTCATCTAGCTGTGTTTGGAAATTTGTGTTTGTCCTTTGCCCCTCTTGTTCCCCTTCTCCAGGGATTATTTTTGTTATTCTTGTCCAGCTCGCTTGCACCTTTGCATTTAATTGCATTATAATCATGACCGACCAAATCGCTTTAGGATGGGGTGAACGAGTTCCCGGGGTATATACTCTTCGAGGGTAATAAAGAAATTAGAAGGACAAAGCGGAAGGTGGAGGAAAAGAAGAAAGGTGGAACATATGTCGAATAGAAAAAGGCGAGTGCCGTCCATGGTATCCGGGAAGTCCACCGGCAATCCAGCAGTCAAGTTCGTCCTGGAAAGTTAGTTAAGAACCTCTACCACGCTCACATTTTAAAACTGGTTGACATATCGTTATAAGTATACCACTTTTAGCTCATAAATATTCTATCAGCCGCTGAAGTCAAAGCGTGAAGAGAAAGTTAGCAATTACCGAACCACAATAAGAACCAACAGCCACATGTATAGCACATGGTCAGAATGCTCTTATCAATAATCACACATATCTCAATATCAAGGTCGGTAATTTATTTCTAAAAAAACGCTTTCGTAATTATTTTCTGTTCATAAGAAATTGCGTTTCGGGATATATTGCAAATGATTATGTTAAGAGGAGAGGTTTGAACAGTGCACATTTATCTCCTAATAACGTGCTGATGCAGCAGCCTAAGGAGGGACCCATTTGAATCGGAAGTTGTGAAAGGGCAAACGACCAAGGACTGTCTAGAGTCAGAAACCCACACAGTCGCCAGAATTCGAAAGGACGCTTCAAGTGAAAAATCTCGCCGGTCTTGTTAGTTTCGACGGCAACGTTCGAGTTTCGACTCTATATCAACGTAGTTTATTGTACGTTTTTTTTTTTTTTACATTTTATTAATTTATTAGTTTGTGCTCTATCTCAAAAGTTCCAATTGTAAAACAAAAGAAAAAAACTGTAATCATAGTTACCTAAACGAACAGCATTGATTATCTGTAAATTGTTTGCATTCGTGGGTACCTTTTCACCCGTGACCAGTAGGTTAGGTTCGAATTCCTGACTTCTATGATAGTGAGTTTTAGTGCTACGATATTCATTGTTTGTTTTATTTTAAAACTGGTTTGATGGGAATTTGGAATTTGTACAAATATTAGAACAACTTAATGCCCGGTTCAACGGGCGCTTTAAAGGCATTCAGAACGAACTCCTTTAAAAATCGGCAGGTTTGCGTGCTGGGATGGGCAATATTTCAAATACAATTATTCGATATACTTTGAGTTCTTGGTATTTCGTAATTGATAACATATCGTGGAATGAGTTTATCCATCATATTTAAATGCTTAAAGTTTAGTATTTCAAATGCACCTATTTCAAATAGAGACCCAGATACAATTTTGGGCACTGCTCTTCGCAATAAATGTGGCAATAAGCACTTTTCGCAAAAGGTGCCATTTGCAAATAGCATGAAACTTGTCGCGCTTTGAGCAGAATAAGCATTGAAGAAACAACGAAAATTAGACATAACAAAATTAATGGTACGAGCTAAATTACTGCCTCTTTGGTTAGGTCATATGGTTATTTTTTAACACGTCGACTTAATTGCATGTTGTTTGAGAAGGCTTTGATGCACCAACTCGCTCTTTTAGGTTAATCTTACACTGAATACCTTGTTTTTTCTTATGTTGTATCCACTTATGTAGTTATGAAAAACAAGTTTGCTCTTTAGAGCTGCAACATTCTTTCTAACCACTTGTTTCTTAGCATATATAAACTACACTCTTTATGTAAGTATGTTTTTTTTTACTTGGGTTAAATTTAAGTCTAAGATGTCAGTCTTTGATAATAAAATGTAATTCTAAATGTATTTGGAGATAATGGTTTCGCTTAATGTTTTTCTGTCTTGTCTTTAAATACTTTTTTAAATGTGTAGTTGAATTTCTTATTAAATATCTTTTCGTAAAAGTATTTTGTACATCTTTTTAAATACGATTCTGGAAGTATTCTGCCCATACTTGCCTGCGTGCAGAGTTGATATCAAAATCTGAACTCCGATGCTTAAAGGTGCTCGTTCTGAAGGTCTTTAAAGTGCCTGTAAAGCGGGGGTAGTTGATGTTGGTGACATGAAAGTGATATGCAACCATATCTATTGCTAAAACATTTTAATTTCTGGTTTCATGTGATAAAAAACATCCCGGAAAGCGGACACTTTCACTGTATTCATGAGAATAACTTACCTAAATATTGAGATCTGATTATGTTTATAAACGTTTCATGAAAGGCTAACTAGGTGTACATACATATGCTGGCATTCCAGGCAATATTTGACTGCAACTTCGCGGCTTCAAGACAATTTAACTTGCCTTCAAGTCACAAACTTGAGACTTAAAGGCAAGCTTATACTTCAGCTATATCGTTCCTATTCTCGAGTTCGCGGAGTAACATCGTAACATGCAAGCCCCTGGATCAGGGTAATTCTTTCAGCAATTAGCATTCCCTTCGTTTCTAGGTGCACTTAGACTGCAAGTTTATACATGCATTTTTCATAATAATGTCGAGTTTAGTTGGACGCTTTCTTCCAGAACGACAATAGGAAAATAAAAGGAGTAATTAGTGGTCCCGAGAATCAACTTCTTTTCTTCGTAAAGCAAACATTCATTCAAAGTTTACAGTTATTTCTACCGACTGCGCAAATTAAATTTAAAACTCATTCCACCGCTCAGGGGAGAGTTCGTGGCTCACTGGTGCCGTGTTTCTTTATGAACGGTCGAGCGCTACAATTACGCCGTTAATTGCAGAAACAAGGCAACGCTACGGTGTTTTTGCTTACAGACACAAAACTGCGCGCCTTTCCTCCAACGTTTCGGGCGTATATAGGCCTAATTTACGCAACATAGAATCGCTCGCGGGCGTATGCGCTAGACACGCATTTTGCGGTTAATGAGTTAATGACTTGTTAAAACAATCTTACTTGTTATAGCTATTTACTCTTCGAAAGTATGGTTGTCTTGAGACATGAGCGCGACTTCAATTATAAGAGTCTTAGTGCCATGCAGGCCTGGGTACGTAGGATATGTAATTAACATCGATGCATCGTTTCTTGAATTTCACCTCAGAGGTATCCTTTAGTGTTGTAAAGGAAGCACACCCTCCGCCTCATTAACTAAATTGCTTTCGATCGTGCTCTCAAATGGACGCAGTGTGTTCATGAAAAAAAGGAAACTTGTTTCTGCTAAATTATTAATTATCACTATTACCCATCTAACGACGAGAGGCGCCAATGTTTTTTCTATTATTTTTTTACTGGCGGTTGGACGTGGTGCGTCTGCAACAAGTACCACGAAATCAGCTTAAGGTTCGTTCACAGAAAAGCGCTTGGCTGCGTTTGTGTATGGAAGTCAAGGTATGAGTGCAATTATCCAGATCGTCCGTGCGATATAGGATTCACTCTAAGCTACTCTTGCAAGAATTGACTGTCACGCCTTATACGAGGGATGGACGCGTTATACGAGGAGGTCAAATGCAGTCAAATGCAGTCATACACAGTCATACTCAGTCAAACCTATCCTCAAAGGAAGTGAAACGCTGCCAAACGCTCTCAACCGCTGTAGAACGCTGTCAAAGGCTGTCAAACGTCGTCTAACACAGTCAAACGCCGTCAAACAATATCAAACGCTGTCAGACTTTGTGAAACGTTGTCAAACGGAGTCAAACACTGAAGGCACTGTCATACTCAGACGTCGAGCGTAGCAAACGTGGTGTAGCAGCGGAATCCGATACTGGTCGGTCGCAGACGTCGAGTTCCTGCTCGCCGGCCAATGAGAGGCCCACGTTCCGCGCTACGCTACGTTCGCTGCGCTCAACGTCGGTATATAACAGAGCCTTGACAAACGAAGCCTAACGCCGTCAAACACGCGTTGCAGAGCTGTGAAACGCTGTAAGTGTCAAACGCTGTCGAACGCAGTGGAACGCTGTGAAAAGCTGGGAAACGCTCACAGTTAAACGCGACTCTGTGAATGGACTTGAGCCAGTCACCGTGGGCGGACATCGACTGCAGCGCAACAGTCGTTGGGTTGTATCTTCCCACTCCCAATCTGGCCGATTGAAGAGAGAAAAGTATAGCGGTCCCCTGTGGTCGGTGGAAGGGCCGCCACTGCGGAGAGGAATAACCTGGCGAAATAATGAGAAAATTCGGTCCTGTTCCTTTGGACAGTTCCGAAGCGTTGGCGACCCTCCCTGCAAGCTGGCATCCACTGGTGTCTCTCGGGAGGGTTGGCGAACCATCATTCTTTTTCTTGGGCACGAGTACAGACCGCTTGCTTCTATTAGAGCATGACTCATTTCGGAGCACTAGGAGAACTCTTACATTTTGTTTTCTTTCTTTCTTTTTCGCTGCAACTATGGGCCAACGAAGACAACAAAGTATATAGAAAGAAGCTGCTCGTGTTCAGGGAGAGAAACGAGAAAAGCAGCACGCTACTGCGTCGTTCTGGAAGATTAAGCGCAAATGCCAACTTTGACGCGTCTTCTAATGAAAGAGGCCGCCGCGTCGCTGTCACATTTTCGTTGGTCGTTCGGCTCTGTGCCCTTCCACTTGGACCAAAAAAAGAACGCAGAAAGGGATTTTTTTTTGTACTTCGAATTTGTTTATGCGCACATTCTTCGCACACAAAAATATGCGTCGCGGGTTGAGAAAGCTACGCGAGAAAAATCACTTACCATGCCTTCTTCAAATAGCGGTTCCTGCTCTCTTTCCTTTTTGCGTAATCACCGTCGCAAACTTCCTAAGAGCGTTTGCTTGCTGAGATGCTCTGATATACGTTTCTATGTACAGCTTTGGAGACTGACATTTCTTGAAATTGTAATAACTGAGGGCGGAATTGTTTGATGATGGATACAAGTTACGTTTAAAAAATAAAATAACATCTCGTCTCTCAGATTACTAGAAAAAGATAAATGTGCGCGTTTATAAACCCGAGGAATTACATAGACCTTTAAATTTGCTGCAACTGAGTCTGGGTCAAGTTGATGAATGCCAAATTCTGGCAGTATATTTTTCTTCATACAAAGGAAGCAGGAAAAGGGGGAAATCTCGACTGAGCAGTGGCTGCTTAATGTAAAGTATTGTCCTTTTAGATACATAAAATAAATAAATAGAGACAAACTGACGTCAGTTTTAGCTACTGAGGTGGTAGTATATATATATATATATTACCTCTTCAGTAGCTATAATTGACGTCAGTTTGTCTGGGTGCACACCTCCACAGTAGCTAAAACTGACGTCAGTTTGTTTCTATGTATTTATTTTGAAGCTTTGATATTTATTTTGAAGAACCGGCATCTGAACTTGGGTCATGAGGTTTGCTCTATGAATGAGCAGGTTATAAAATGCTCATTCACAGAGCAAACTTCATGACACAAGTTCAGATGCCAGTTTTTAATGCTTTTCTTTATAGAATTAACTCGCGTCATCCAAGCTACAAGTGTAATAAAAAATTATTCTTCGGTGCTCCAACATACGTTGTCAAACTCGGTACTTAAGGGGACTTTCGTCAATAAAATGTGAAAAGTGCGGATGTCGTCTTTGCAGTAGCTGTGTTGCGCAGAATACCACATTGTTTTCTTCATGTGGGTATACCTGGTAATTTAAACACGTTTGAAAATATTTTATGCTGGACGCCGATTAAAATTAGCCCTGTGCTTTGGATCTTTCCATTTGTCTCAATTATCGATTGATTGGTTTTCTCACTTCGCCAAAGATTATGACTTCTAAGAAATGGCAAGCGTTGCAATGTGATGTCTGCTGTCTTTTACACAGTGACCTTAATAATCTTATAACTTTAAAAACGACGGCACGCTGCACTTTTCTCTTCTGGGAGCTGGTGGTCGCGTTCGCATTTCTAGCTGTCAGGTATGAAATTAAAAAAAAAAAAAAGAGAGAGGTTCTGCCTTGAGGTGCTTCGCTGGGGATTACATGAAAGTGCGATAGCATCTCTATGTTTCTTCAATGAAGGCCATATTTCGCTGGTTAAATGGAGACGAACCTCTTTGCCTAACTCAGCTCTAGGTCGTAGCAGAACGGGGCCACGTTTATTAAGACGTCCCATTGAGCACGACTAACACGCTGAGACTCAGTTTTCAGTCCGCTCTCTTTTGTTACGAGGCATGGTGAAAACCAACGTTACTAAAACACTCAGTTGGGAAACTGCCATAGAGACTAATCTGAAAAAGTGGCCCCGATCTGTCCTCGAGCACCGAGCTAATGACGAACACAACGCCGCCTTTCCTCAAGCAGCGGTCACTCGAGGAACTGTACGTTACTTCTATTTTGCCTTCAATCGGCCATTGTGCAGCCGACACAGATACAGCGGAAGAGGTCACAGGGGTGCCACCCCTGTCTCCCCAGCGGACGCGCCGCGACTTACTACAGAAGTTAAAATGCACCTAGGTCGGGACGCGCTGCCTGAAAGCACCGGTGAGGCATGGTCGTATAAAAACAATATTAATTGTGCCGCAAAACCCTGCAACCTAAAGATTATAAAGACATCACGCGCCCATCACTTGGAACTAAACTCCACTAAATTTCAAACAAAAAGAGTCTTTTCCGTTTGTTTTTACGCAAAAACATGCTTTCTAAAAGCTCAAGGTGACCACAGTACAGACAAATGATAAAGAGTGGCGGTGTTGTCGTATTTAGCTCGGTCTCGGTGGACGCCAGCGGCCCAAGTTTCGACGGCGAGTTCCCCAACTCAGTGTTCTAGTAACGTTGGTGAAAACTAAGTGAAAACTAGAGCCCTTCCAGCGAAACTATGTAGTCTGTTATAGAACGAAGGAATGGATTGATAGTATTAGCTGTACCCTTTGGATTGGGCGGCAGCTTACGCCACCTAGCACAAAAACAATGACCCCCCCCGCCCCCCCCCCCCCCCCACGGCCTTCCCGCGGCTTACATTTTACTACAAATGTTTTTCTCTCATTGAATAATTTTCTCTACCCACTTCGCATATTATCACACTCCTCAAAACCTTCGTCGCTTTTTTTTTTTTATTGTAATAGTTTTTTTTCTATCCTTCCATCCTCGCCCAAAAAAACTCAGCTACCCCCCCCCCCCCCCCCCCCCGCCTCCATGTCCGCTTCACCTTCAGAAATGGCGGGGCGACGGCCAGTCAACTTCAAAACCAAGTGGTCAAGCATCTCGCTATCACGCGTACGGGAATATGTGTATGTTTATTTTATTTTTTTTTTATTTAGCCGTGTATTTTTTGTTTTCAAGGTTACTGTTCTTGCCTCTAGCTGTAAAGAGCTTCCCCGTGAATTACCAAACCCCTGTTATATTGTGGTGCGCTGTTTCTCCGACCTTTACAATGCTAAATGCTGATTTTCTTGAACTCTTCCCTCCCTGGTTTTACTTTCTGCTTCTTTCACTCTTTTTTTTCCACTAAACTACTCTTCTCAGCCTGCTTAAGTGTTTAAATGTCAGCTTTCGGGTTCGGTTAGTTTATTTTGTGCTTAAAAGTTTTCATGCATAATTGCTAGTATACTTTTCGTGCCTTCCAACTATCCTGCATTTCATTTAACCTTTCTTTAATATTCAAGTTACTAATTGGCCTTGTGTCCTCAAAGGACGACCAGCCCATGTCCCCCTTTATCCCTTTTTCGCCTTATTTGGTATGTTGTCACACGCCCCCAGTGCCAATTTCCTACGCTCCATTGCCGAATTCTTAATCCTGATTGAGCCTCTGACCTCATGCACATGCAGTACCCCCATTTCCAAAAGATAGTCCAGGCACCATCAGTAATTTCCAAAAAGCTTCCCAAATAGCTTTCCTAATAGCCTTGATCTGTAATTCCATAGTGCTTTCGAGGTTAATAAATACTGTATTAATTTCCCCCCTTTCTAAATATACTTTCTTCGTGTTCCTCTAGATATTTCCTTCGCTTATTAAGCCACAGCTCCACATATTTTATTTTTTTCCAGATCGTCCATTAGAATGTTTCGTATTTTCAGGTGTTTCCTCTTTTTGTCGTTAAACACATTTACTGTAGACTTGTTGCTGGTAAAACCTCAGGCCCAAGGTGCCGCCTTCCTCTCTACATATTCCAGTTATTTGCTGCAATATATTTCGGATATTTGCCATAAGTACCACGTACTATGACCGGACTTGCGTCCGTTACTCCAAAATAGTAATTAATTTCAATTATAATTACTGAAACTAAAATATAACAAACTGCAGTTGCAAACTACTCGCCGTAAAAGGTACTCGATTAATAAATGCTATCTCACTTCATATTTACTAGTCGCGTTTAAAGGCTCATTCATACATGAGCGCTGGATTATGCTTTCGTATGAGTCACCGAAACATTCCAGCTTCGAATGTCGCGTGCAGGGCTGCTCCTCGAACTGGTTGCCACACACCATACGAAGCACGGATTTTCCGGTGACTCTCAACGTAAGCAGACGCAAGCAGACGTAAACTTTCGTAACATAACGTATAGCGTAACCAAATGGTGCTGTGCAAACCGTCCTTAAATCGATGTTTTTGAAACTATTCGCGTATGCATGTTGAACTGCATGCAATGAACGACGAAAGGATCCAAAAGCAATGAAGGGCAACGACACCAAGGTCGTTTCCACAATCCCAGGACAATCTTTGTCTTTTCATTCAATGGCGGCCATAATATCACGGCAGTACACGCCTGCTACTTTTCATAAATCCGTTAACACACGCAGCTTGGGAACGCTGCTGTTGTAGTATTTGGAAGCGAACTGAGCCCCGACGTGTTTGTTGGTTCGCCGCGTGCTCCTTCCCTATGTTGCAAGCAGCGCCGCGCGACTGTTTTTCATAAAGCGGCTATGGCTGATATAATTAGGGTGCGCCGCCGGCAACTCCCCGCGACCTTCCCCGCCCTCCCAGTGAGTGCTGGAAGCGCATGCGGCGCCGGTGGAAACAGCGGCAGCAAGCGAGGAGCAACCAAGCTCTCCCGTTGCTCTTGTACCACTCCCCGATTCGGACGTGGTACATTATTCATGACTGCAACAGCAGCAGCAGCGCGTGCGTTTGCTCCTGCGCCTCCTCGCTGTCGGTCCGGCGCTGGTTGTCAGGGCGAATTTTGGGCATACGGGTTGGCGGCAACGCGGACTCTCTTCTTGCCTTCTTAAGTTTTCTTTTCCGTTCTCTTATTTATCCCGAGTTCGATCACACGATTGCTGGCTCGTTCGTCCCGAGCAGACTCGGCTGGTCGGCCGACTTCTTCTTTGCGCAGGCCCGGAGTCACGTTTCTTTAGGGATCGTCTTCCTAAAGGTCCTTCTACGAGGGAAGGAGACACGAAAAATTATAAACAAGAAGGCGCATAGGAATGACCGAGAAGGAACGCCTTGTTTTATGTTTATTTATTTATTTTGTCTTGATTTTTTTCTTTATCGAGATAAAGAGAAAGTTGGGATGCCGAGGCGTGCCCTCGTTGCTACAGAAACGCGCCTCCGTGGACTTTGGGCTCGCTGTCACAGAAATAGAGATGGATTTGTGCCGGGCAAAATCACGTCTCGCTCTTTTTTTGTGTGTGTGTTTCTTCTTTTTTTTTTTTGTACCTTGGAGTTTCCAATAAGAACTAGTTTTTACCCCATATTGGTATATTTTGTTATTGGACTTTTGTTCTTTGTTTTTTTACCTTGAAGCTTCCAATAAGAACTCGTTTGTACCCAATATTGGTATGTTTTGTTATTTGAATTATACTTATTGCAGTTTTTGCTGGTCTCCCTTTTAAGTTGCAACTTCGTAAACAAAGCTTGATTGGTAGTACCCTTCCTGGTTGCCTGTGTTTCTTACTTTCTTACCCCCGGAAGCCTGAACACTTCGAAACGCCCGCGAGTGCTCAAAAATTAAAGTCTGTTGTTTTCCTTTGTTTTCCTTCTTAGGTTACGAAATATGTAATGTGAAAAACAACCCCCCCCCCCCCCCCCCCCCCCCGCCTTGCGCGATTACTTTAACTTGTTCAGAAGAAAGAACCTTTTGGAGAAAACAACAAATGAAAACAATGCAAAAACTGCCATACTAATATAGTACTCTTATTAAAAGCGATCGTATTCCTAAATATATTTTCAAAAATGTTACGTGGTTCTTTTATATACAGGAGCTATTATTTCAGCATAATTTTAGTACACATTTCTTTTTTATTGCCATGGGTGCGTATACGTAAAACTGTTGTCGCGGTAGATTCAGTTTGGCAACTAGCACATTTCACGTATATCTCGAAAAATTCTTCACAAAGTTTCAAGAATTTCAAGTATGAATTTTGAAGTATGTCTTGTTCTCAAAAAAGAAAAAAAGCTAAGTTTCATATTCAATGCATGGCTTGTTTCCACGACAAATCACAAATACAATGTTTTTCGTAGGTTTAGCGTTTAAGTGATACCGAACCGAAATTTCGAGCTCACAGAACAGTGCCGGAGCGACAGGCAGGACGCCTGCAGAATTCCAAAACACCACTCATATCGCGATAGCTCTAACGGATGGCAGTATAGACGCTTTACACACGCGCCAGATTGAGCCGCCATAGCCGCCCTTCTCTTGTCTTACCGAGATACCGAGCCACTGAAGCGGGCGTTGACGGGTCTTCACAAGGGCTTATGCTGGGCACAAGAACACAGTAGCATCTAAAATGGCAATAACCTGTCCTGCTGTGGTAATGATGAAGTGAAGCGAACGGAATAAGAGGGAACAAAAACTGAAGGTCAGTTATGGCGGCGCCCATGCACAGCTGCTGTAAAGCGTGTATAGTTTTGGAGAGAAAAAAATGCGCGATTGAACACGGCCGACGAGTTGACGAGACAGGCGACTTCACGGTTTTCCTTCCCTCTCCTCCTCGCTTCGTCCTGTTGAGCAGGTGAACCGAAGCGAGGGGGAGAGATGCGAGGCCGCTTCCCCTTATTCTCAACTGTTCCAGAAGGATCGTGACGGCAGAGTCCTCGCTTGATTGCTGCGCCCTTCTTTTCCAAAGATACGGCCATCCGTTTGAGATATCGACGTATGAGTGAAATATTGGAGTTCGTAGCGTCTCTCTCAACGCTTCTGCGGCATTATTTTGCGAAATACAAATTTTAGTTAAGCATACATTTAAAACCTTATGAAAAGTCATTCGTTTAGGCAAATGTACGAATGTCACATATCCCAATTGTAAAAAAAATTAGTACAAGTGGCCTTGAATATCCTCCTCAACAACAGTGATAATAAGCGATGCAGTGTGCAGTAATGTGTGCTACATTATAACTTTAAGACATCAGAATGTATAAAACAAAAACAGCGAGAATGACCATATTGACACTAGTATTTTAAGCGGATATTTAAGTATCACTGTACATAATATTTTATTACATTTCTTTTACTATTCAATGTTTATGTTTTCTAGCGTCTGGTTTCTAAGAACGTTGGTGCATTTCCACGACTGTATTATATAGTAGCGGTTCCATAACAGTTCATATGATCTACTCTCTTTATTGTTGAATATGCTGTATATAATTTATATCTAAATATTTACGAACAGCTGCAAGTCGTGTTATAAGCACGTAGGGCCCACACACCTTGAAAAAACTGAAAGGGCTCCTACAAGTTAATGTTTTCTTCGTGCGTATCTGGGCATGAGTGACGTCAGAAAAGGGCAGGGTGGAAGGGGGGGGGGGAGGGGGCAAATATTTTAGACATTTCTACTAAACAATTCGGGAGAAGGGATAATGGAAGCAAATGCCCCTTCCCCTCCTCCCTCCCCTCCCCGTCCCCACCTCTGTTCTCTGAACATTTCCGACGAGGCTCTGCGTGGTTGTTTGTTTTGCTCGCATGCGTTAGGGAACGTCTTTTTGTTTTTTTTTCGAAGATAACAGTACATTGGCACATTTCAGTCGTCAACGATGTACTGTAAATTCATAAAACAATTTATAAATTACAAGAGACAGCAACACTTTCACCGACAAAACTTTCCACAATAAATAATTGGACGTCAGCACTTCGCAAACTTCGAGTGAATAGAACGCGGCCCGCTTCCTTTCGTTAATTCGTATTTCATTGAAAAGGAGTGAAAACGCAAGAAAGAAACCCAGAAAGTCGAGATTTGAGTAAAAGAAAGCGAGAATTCCGCTCTCGTAATGAATGCATCTGGAGTATACACATTGGCTGGAGGATTGAAAAGGATCCGTGAGCCGAGGCCCGAATCGCGCGCCCAATCCAGGGAGCCTAAGGCTCGCTCGGCTACGCCAGACGAACGGCCGACTTGGGAGGAAGCAACAAAAGAAGATTGATTGCTGCTGGCTGACTTTGAGTAATGGCTGCACGGCAACGTTTCAATCGAATGGATGGCACGGGGGAGGCTCGGGCAGGGATGGCTGGGCTGCCGGCCCTGGAAGGGGGAAAAGACCCGGCCACTGCGCGTGCGCGAGTCACACCGTCTGCTTTCCCAAGCTGCGTTTCTGTTTAGGCTGGACTGCCGGAGCTAGACTGCTCGAATTGGTTCGGTTCTGCGACGCCACCCCTATGTGTTATGAAACGGCTAGATTAATGTATCTTGCTGGTCGATATCACGGAGTTCCGATACTTCAATACCTCGGGATATTGTATTAAACCGTTCGTAGCTTGCGTGTGTGTGTGTGTGTGTGTGTGTGTGTGGCGTGCGTGCGTGCGTTCATATGTGCGTAAGTGCGTGCGCGCGCGCGTGTGTGTGTGTTCGTGTTTTTTTTTATTTTTAAAGGAGTTCGGTCGTATAACTTTTCTGTTTCAGATCAAATTATCCTGAAATTGGAAGAGGTACGGGGTCTTATGTCTGCGTGTTCGCGATATTCGGCACTCTCGAAAGAGAAAAGGCGGTTTGTTACATTTTAAGCAGAATATTGCGTTTATTAATCACGGTGTAGTGTAGAAACTAAATAAATCTTTGTTGAATTAATAAAATTATGCGCGTTGCTTTTTTATCTCCTCGCTCAAAGAAATGTCTTCCAGCAAAGATTGTTAAGTTCTTATCTAACAAAATTCTCCCAGATTTCTTTTATTTAATTTTTTTTTATTTTTTACGCATCCCTAAATTGATCGCACCTTAGATATTCTTCCTCAAGAAGATGAAAATGTCTAAATGAATGTCAATAGTAACAGAGACACTGTTCGACAAATACGTTTAGTCAATTCCCTCTTGATATGGCTGTCTCATCAAGTTATTTTGTCGCTATTTCAAACTGATATAACCGTTTTCATACCTCAAGAAATAATAAGACTAACCCTCTACTATTTCTTTCACCTCTCACGTTATCCCCGGATATAAATTCAGTTAACGGTCAGCTCTCAACGAATAACCAACGCGGAAAGATTGATTTTGCTCCGGACGCAATTTAATTTTGCCAGACCAGGCTGGTTACCGCGTGGCAGTGACTAAACCATGAGCCTGTTAAAGCGTCTGAGCGCGATAGGAATACGTACGTACCGAGGGCCCGAGCGGCAGCTGCTGCATAATAAAACCCGTTCTACTTTTCGGGAGTTTGAGTGAAGGAAACGCCCGAGATACTTCATCATTAGGGAGCCGTAATTTGTTGGCTGTCCTTAGCCCCGCAGGATCAAGGGCGGGGCCCAGGAGGAGCCCTGAATCTTGATAAAGGGTTTAGGCAGAACTTATTTTTACCTCTAATAGTAGACTGACAAATCGCCCTCTGGGCTGCTTGGGATCTTTTTTTTTAGGAACCTTTACAGGGATTTTGTGCTTTCACTAAAAAATCTAAAGTCTTCAAAAGCTTCTTTATTATTATTTTTTTGCTTCTGTGTGTGTATTTGCGTAACTTTTCGAAAGATCGTTCGCAGACACCGTCAATAAAGTAAAGTTAACTTAAAAATATATAGTTGGCAGATATTTGCCCAAAGAGGAAACAGAGCGTTGTTCTCTGTTTAGACGGATTGTTTCGAAGTCTGTCGTGCGCTCCGTGGTGTACACTGTAATGCATAGTGTGTTAGTATAAGGAAAGCTCCTGTCTGAAAGTGGTGGAATTCTCACAAGGTCCTATTACAGTGAAAACCCTCTATGGGTCATGTACAATCACGACGAGCTTATCATTTCGGATGAAAGCCCTGTAATGTTTCTCAAGTGAGGATTTTCCTTGATTATAAGTGCCATTTTTTTGTGCTTTTCTATTTATCATCTTTAAAAACAAAGCACATCAACCGATGTCATACAAAACAAAGAGATTTTTTAAGAGAGTTGGAAAATGAACGGAGCATTGACAAGAAAGTCGCGGGGAGAAAACAGGATATAAAATATGATCGTTTTAGGTGCAATGTAACATTTAAACGTGGGACGTGCCGCGTAGAAATGGCATATACTAAATTTGCTCGCAGACTGAGGAGCGCAAGAGTAAACTTATAAACAAAATGACGTAATCAGCAGCTAATTTTCATTAAGCAGTTAAAGTGCGCCGCGTCATAGACTGTTGAATATACACTTCAGCAGTACAATCACAAGTTCAATTTGTGTACAACAGTTCAACACTTAATGTTTGATACGTTTACTCGTAAATATATTCTTTCCAAATATGATTTATTTCTCGAATGATAAGTTTGGTTTGCTGTTATAGAAGAAGTCTTCTGATACCCCTCCCCCTTCTTTTTCCAACCTCCCTCCCCCCCCCCCCAAAAAAAAAAACAAAAAAAAAACAAACAACGAATGTGCAAATTTAATAGCAGTGTGAATCCTTTTTTATTCTATTGTTCGCTTTCTTTCAATAATATTCGTTTTGCTCGAGTGGTACAGCACGGAGGTGCAATATACCTAAATTAACCAAGATAAATTAATAGAACCTAATGACAAGAAAAAGTGTTCAAAGCGTCGTCTAATGAACGATTAGCGATGGAAGACCAAACATCAACTTTGCCAGCGAATCTTCGCTCCTTCCAAGAAGCGGGTTTTTTTTCTTCATTTTCTTTTTGCAACTCCGTAGATTTCTCGCTGGAAGAAGAACTCCCCCGCCCACTCCCCGAAAGTTCTCCTGTTCCTAAATGTCCGCGCACTTTCCTCTCAATTCTCTTCTTGGTTTTACAACGAGCGGGGGCATGCCTTTGCTAGCCTCCTTGGGCCCTTTGTTTTTACGATCCTCATTCGGGTTCCTCTGTTCCGTCCTGCCCTCCCAGCACATCTGCCAGAATTGCCATCATCAGCGGCGTGGCCCAATTAAAAGCGCATTTACATGCACTCCGTACATTTCTATCAAATGTTCGTCCTGCCCTTCCGCACGCGTTTTTCTTTCTCTCTCTCTCTCTCTCTCTCTCTCTTAATTCTTGTTCCGTTTTTTTTTTTTTTTTTGGCATTTTGCTCAATGCATTTTACCCCTTATTTTTCTAAATGTGTCGTTTGTTGCTTTTGCTTTTAAGTCGTATTCTATACCGGCTTTAATTTCAATATTTTTTTCTACTATATATGTAATTGTACTCAAGTTGTGCCATCTGTAAAAACTTGGCAATCTTCAATGCTGTCTTTTTAAAGAGTATTCATTATCCGATTTCGAAGCACTAAAGCTATTTCTGGTCGTTTTTTTTTATTCCAATAATCTTTCAAATTTACTTGTCCTGACAGAACTAGCTCTAAAAAAAGCTAAATTTCATTTCCTCGTTTTCTGTTTTCTGTTTTCTGCTTTACATGCATCATCGTTTTTTCGCACTTATGAAGATTCGAGCTCACTCTTACCTCAAGTGTAAAAGAAAAGGAGGCGGGAATGACCCTGCCGATTCAGTCTCACCCTAGCTCATTCCCGAACATTCTAGGTCCAATATTCGAGATACCGAGTGTAGTATATAGGTAAGGAAACAACCGCTGTCTTGCCGTGTTGCCCGCTTTTATCTCCTATCTTAAACTCACGAATGTCGCTGGTTTCTACCTCAAACCATGTCTGTTTCACAGATTTACAAAGTCGTCTTCTTTTCGCAATATTTATGAAATTTTACTAGACCGTGTTTCCGCCTCCGCTAACACTTCGCTACGAAGAAACCGCCACTGCGCCTGCGTGCCGATGGCCTTGGCTGTAGAGTTCCGGGTAACGGAGGGGCTTACCGGAGGGTGAAACACGGTCTACTAAAAGTCGCTAATGCTGCTAACCAAGCTATGCGGGCAGATAATAGGGAGTTTTCGTAGATCGTTTTTGCCGTCCCGCAACGGCTCTCCGCAACCCGCCACGGTACCCGGAACTCTACAGTCAAGGCCATCGGCGCGCAGGCGCAGTACCGTCTTCTTCGTTGCGGAGGGCTTAGCGGAGGGGGAAACGCGGTCTACGAAAACTCCCTAATAGGGAGTTGTAGTAGATCGTTTTTCTCCTCCGCTACGGTATCCCCGAAGAAAACGCCACAGCTACGCATGCGCGCCCCAGCCTTGTCTGCATAGTTCAAGGTCTTGTGGCGGATTACGGAGCGCTATCCGGGTGCTTAGCGGGCTGCGGGAATGGTCTACTACAATTCCCTAGTAAGGGGAAGGGGGAGACGCAAACGCTCGGGGAACTCTGGCTGGAATGATTCGGGGGTATAGACGCAACGCTAACTCCCTTTGTTTCCACTGCACTGTTCGAGCGCGTAAGAACGTGAACGCCGAACGTTGACCGGTGGCGTTCCTGCGTGCTAGCGCGTTCGACCAGTATACAAGGGAGAGTCTAGCCACTGATCACTCCAACCAGACCTCGGTACTCTGACGTCCACAGGCGCTCTTGTCTCCTCCTCTTTCTCGGTTTCACAGCTTCAGAAAAGCAGTGCGTGGCAACGACCGAGAATCTCCTTATCGCTTTGTAGCCAATAAGAGTATATATAGGCGCCTGGAGCGCTTCTCTGACTGCAGAGCCGTATATGTAGAGAGTTTGGTCAATGGGAGGCGCGGGCAGAGCCAGGGCGTGCGGCAGACTCGGAAAGAGGGCTTGGCATGCTCTCTTGACCAACCAGAAGCCGAAAAGAATCCCCTAGCGGTGGTAGCGAGAAACAGTTCTGAGCCGATCGATCATCGAAGGTCTATGTTCGTATATGGTTTTAATAAGTGGGTAAGAGTGAAGTGTAGTAACTCTTTGTGGTTGAAAATAGGGTGCATGTGTTGTTTCATCGTGGTCATGCAGAAAGATGTAAGAAACGAATGCGCCGCTCAACTCTGTTTTGCGCGGACAGAGTGTGACCGCTCTGACGGCAGATTCCCGGCGCTCGGCGTTTGGCGTAAGGATTATGTCGATCTTTCCGCTAGTCGCACTCTTCCACCATCATTTTAGATGAGTGTGATTGAAACATCACGTGTACCATATTTTCAGCCATCAAGAGTTACTCCAAAGCAGTTATCAGGTTTGTTTCTCGCGACTACCGCCAGGGTATTATTTCCGGCTTCTGGTTGGTCACATTCGAATTTCTGAAGACGCCCTGGAACACGCCCAGCCCGCTTTCGGCCAATGGCGCCGCTTCATTTGTCTCTTATACTTTCCAACAAATGGCCAAACTCTCTACATATACGGCACTGTCTGACTGGTGTTGTTCACCGCGTGCTAAAAAGCGGACCCTCGATTTCCGCCTCGTGACGTCATGAAAGTGTAACGCTGTCGCCCTTCGCGATCCTGGCGGCGCCGTCTCAGCAGCGGTGGTGTATGTGGCAGGCGCCTGTTAACCGCTGCAGGTCGCTCTCCAGTGTAACAGACCACAGAAGCTTCGGCATCCGGAAGTTGGGACGCTGCGATGACAGCGACACTCGCATTCGCTCGAGCTTCTGGCCGGCATTTCTACCACCAACCGCCAGGATCGCGGCCATCCGCCAGCATGACCCTGTCTTCTGTAACGTCATTTGTTGCCAAATCGGGGCCATTTTTATTGTATGGGCGGGATAGGTAGCTGAACACGCTATAATTGGAGACGTGCTTTTGGCACCGTAATAAAGAGTTTTAGGGAACCGTTTCTTGCACGTCCGATACGGTACCATGGGCCCTCCGGTACGAACTGCGCATGCGCGAGTCTTCTTCTGTAGCACATGCGCAGTTAGTACCAGAGGACCCATCCTGCCGTGTCGGACGTGTACGAACGGCTCCCCGAAATTCCCTATTGAGAGTGGCTGCACTAGCCGATAAGGACGCCGACGAATGGTTCACGATGCAAGAAGCGTAAACTTAATAAATCACGCCCTGCGTCTCTTCAGTTGTCATTCACTGTAAACTCGTTTTTTTTTTCAGACCTTATGCGGGATGATTTTTGTTTTATTTTTAATGTTTAGAAATGAAAATATGATGTGATTTGAGAGTTCGGTGTACTTTCTTTAAAAATATCCTTGTTCCGAGAGATATTTCTAAGACAAAACTAACCACTGTCCTTTTTTGGAAAATATTTTACTTTATATTGCGTGCCTTCGTCGTCACGTTTTCTAAAGTCCGAGTTAAAGTTTTTATTCAGATTATCTGAACAAAACAAATAATATATTTTAAAAACAGGCATGACTTGTTGTTCCACTAAAACTTGAAACGGAACACCCAGAGTGAGGGCAGACATTCTGTGAAGAGAATTAGCCTTCTCAGGACGTAACAAGGTCTCTTAGGACAACAGCTGCTTCCTGGATTTTTTTTAACCTTTCTTGTACCAGTTTTGACTCCTACTTCTTTTTCATTGGGACTGTCACTTAAAGTGAAGCAAATGTTTGAGGAACACACTCAGCCTTAAACAAACGAATACAAACAAACCCATCAAAACCGCTTTTTTTTTTTTTTTTTGGTAGGGGGGAGGTCGTTTTTGCTTGTACCCCATACGCCTTGAAGGATTGATGTCAAATAAATCTGCCTTAAGTGTTTCAGAAAGTAAGATATTCTATGCACCATAAAGTTTGTTTCCTTGTGGCGTCGTTATGCCAAGAAATAGAGTCCTAAATATTAACCATATTGGATAAACTTGAGACTTGGGTAGAGAAGAAACATTGAAACGCAGTCGAGACAGATAACAGTCAGGACGACGTCTCCTTTCTTTATGGTTATTGAGACGTCGTTCTGTCTATTTTCTGTCTCTTCTACGTTTTTACGTTTCTTCTCTACCCTAGTCTCAGGTTAATCCAACATGGTTAATACTCATCAGCTCGCCTGTAGCCTTATTATATTTTCTCCTAAATATCATATCCTTCCCCTTTTCATTTCAGAAAAGCTTCCGGAGAGTGCTGAATGGTGACCGTCGTCGAACACTCCGGAATCGAAGATCACGCAGAGCTTCGTGGGAAAGGAACTCAAGACCTGTGTGCTCCGGTGGCATCGTGGACATTTTTAAACTCAATTTATAATTAAAAAAAAAGAAATATCATAAAAGAAACAAGTTTGTTGTTGCACTCTTTGTTTTATATGCGTGCATCTTGTACTATTTAATGGTAACGCGGAAGCTGGGGCTTTGGACAGCTGTAAAGTGTCCCTTTTCCTTCCTACTCTGGCGGAGAATTCAAGAAAAAGTATAATCTTGTCTGTAATCTAAGACAAAAATATTAAAACAAAATAACAAAAAAAAAACAATAAAGATGGTAATCGTGTTTGCGTTAATAATTGGGAATATTTATTGAGCCAAGAAAAATAGTATTTCTTTCTTTTTTTTAGTTTTAATCGCCTATTAAAGCTTTAAATATGTCTTAAGGAATCCTCTCTCATGTAATAGAAGCCTGCCAACCGCCTCGGGAATGCTTTCTTCATTCTCGCCGAAGTCGCTTTTTCAACATTAATGCCTCCCTAGCAGATGTGAAAACGCAAAAAAAGTGTCGTGATGCCATGGCTCTTCGAACAATAAATCGAAAGAAAAGGAAATTCTCCGCTTTAAGGTCTGGCTTTGAAATAAAAATTTAAAACATTCAACAACAATTGCAGTTACACGGCTGAAAATATACTATCTCGACTGCTCTCACGGTCGAGTCCATGACGAATTAATTATCTTACTGAATGCATTCTTACCTCCCTCTGTCTACAAGGTGACAGATCAAAATCTAATCAGTCAATTAATCAATCTATCAGTCAATCAATAATGTTATTTAATAAAAATCAAGAGGAACACTGAAAAATAAAAAAGAAAGACAAGGGCACGCAAGTTGCGTACTTTGTTTGTAGTGAACAGAGCTGTCTGAGAGCTGTTCACTCTCGTTAGCGTTTGTGCAAATCACTGGGAAGTTTCTGCCATTTCTTTTGGGCACAAAATTTAGGATAAAAAGAAAACGGTGCAACAAAACTGAAAACTATTGGCGGCAGCTCGCCATCTAATATTCTCATGAAGACCTTTGGGTTTGGTATCATGTATTAATCCCAATTAGAATTTTGACATGGCATCACGGCATTGATCTAGTTCGGTTTCATTAAAAACTCTTCATCAAGCAGAAGCGGTCAACCGCAGTGTGCAGCCTTTATGTATTAAGCCCAATTAAGCCTGAGTAAATAAAAATAAATCTAAGATGGAGTGTAACTAATCTCCAAAAAACAAAAAACCGCACAAACCAAATACACGCGCAGTATCCAAAACAATGTACAAAACGCCTCGGTATCGCAAACTCTCAATTAGAAATAACCTGTATTTATCCACACTACAAATCGAAAAAAAAGAAAAATCCGATAATTAGGTGTTTGACTATAGGTGCATGTCAGCATGAGAAGGAAACAAGAACAGTTACGTATAAGTTAAGACTAAAATCGCCGTGACGCTGATTTCTTTCACACATTTGTCTCACATCCCATATCTGCGCTTTTTAGAATACCAAGACAACTTCGGCAACATTCAAAATCGACTTAAACGCGAAGCCCATTAACTGGTACAGCCGTTCAGAAAGCTGTCGGTGAGGAATTTATCATCGTCAACCGATCCAGAGACAAGCCACTTCTATTCGCAACGTCCGTCGAAAGATTGAAACAGGAAAAGAAAAACGCGTTTCTTGGCCTGGATAATTGTAGCCTATCTCTCAGCGTGCGAATGAGCGTATAAAAAGGCGCGTCGGCCGAAAGCAAACAAAGCCAAGCGGCGAGTGTACTCTCTTCGGCCCTATACGATGTATTGCAGCGGACCCTTCGAGGCAATGGGCCCAATCCAATGACGTGCGAGTGTCACGTGTGTTTCGGGACGAGAACAGCGATGAGCGGGACTCGTATCTAGTCACGTGATGCAATCGCAGCGCCGTATTGGCTGAGATGGCTGGAATAGGGCCGGCTGCGGTCCATCGTCAGTTGAAATGGAGCATGGTAACCCGAAGAGCCCAAGCCGCCGAGGAAGTCCTGGGGGGCTTTCCATTGCAAGTCCGAGGCCCCCTCGTGTTGCGAGAGACGCCAGTGTGGCGGAGATTGATGCCGGCCCAGACACGGGAGCTGCCTTTTTAATTAGTAGCAGCCCCTGCTCGGGTTGCTTTTGTAGCCGGTGCAATAGAGCCGCCCCTGAAGACCCGCCGGCGTTGTAATAGGACGCGGCGGGAATTGACCCGGCCACGGCGCGAGGTGTGCATTAGGACGCTCGCTTTTGCGCAAGCCCCATCAGCCTTGGAGGCCCACGGCGCTTCAAGAAATCATGAATCATGACTTTTACTTTCTCTGGATATTAACCAGCACGTTAAGTGGCAAATGGCTTGGTATTTCTTTCTTCTTTGTTTTTTAAATTTCAGTTTTACTTGTTTCTACGTGAGGAAATTGAAAGGAAAATGGAAGCTGAGCTACTACCTTCCCCCCTAAGCCCAATCCCATAAGTTTGTCCGTTTGTCCGTTCGTCCGTTTGTCCGGCTGTCCCTCCATCAGTGCATTTTCCGATAAATTTAGCGGCGAAGTTGATGTCACGTGAACTATATTCGAATTTAGTTTCCCCGCGCTAAATGTAGCGGGGATATTGATGTCACTGCCGTCACGGGACCTATAGCTTGATTTTCGGGTGCTTCGAGTAAAATTAACTGGCCTGTGCACGTCCATTGGCGAGCTCGAATTTCGACCCAGGTGTCCGCAATGGCCACATTGCGACGATTGAAGCATTCTCCAGCCGCAGCACCCTGCCAGAACTGAAGTACGATAAAAGTGTAATGAATTATACTTAAGATATTTTAAGTCCATTTAAATATATTGAATATATACCTTATCCGCACTTTTCTCCTTTCTAAACGCTTGAATTCGGTATACTGATTTGGTATTGTGTTTGCCTAAGGGCGGGCCAGATGCCTTTCGCTTATTTCGCAAATAAATTCCCTAATTTTCGCACTTTTATTCGTCTTTTTTTTTTCTGCCTATATCACCGTCTTGAATTTGCTCAGTCTAATCCCCTTCCCCCTTACCCCCTATATACGCTAGAGCATGCCGATATTGCGTTAAAAAAAATAGCGTCAAATGCTCTGTTCTTCTTTTTTAAATGGAAGATTAAAAAAAAGAAACAGCAAGCAAACGTTATCACTGAGATTATCAATATTTTTTTATACTATTTATGAATGGTTCCAGTTTCATAAAACTATCTACGGTTCTTCGGGCACGTCTTTCGACCGTTCCAAAGCGGCCCTTTCGGTATTAGCCTTCGGGTTGAACATCATCAATCGACTAAATCGGCTTTAATGTCCCTGATTACGCCGGCGTAAACCAAGCGCAACCGACCTAGCACACCGTACGGTGTCCAGCTAACAAGCATTGACCAAACTCATTATATCGTTTTGTGCCGGACCGCCGATCGAGAAAAGGCGAAGGAGTCGACCAAGCATGGTGCGGGGGACCATGAGGCGGCCTGCAGAGTTGATCGCGTAGGCGGCTAAGGGGAAGCGACGACTGCGGAGCCCGCTGCAACAAATGCTTCCACGCTTTATTGACTCCGACACTGCTTCATTGTTGGCCCTTGTTCGATACACGGGGCTGCCTCCTCTTTGCGAGACTTTCTTATTTTTCTTGCCAGTCTCTCGTGCCCGGCGCAGTGCTTGCTTCTTTTCACCGACGGGCGCTGGTCGGGTTGTTTTGGTTCGTGTCTGGGCGGACGAGGCATGCACCGGAAAACACGTTGGCGCGTGTGGGCGGGCGGACGAAGAATGCGCCTCTGGGCCCGCCACAAAAGAACAGCCTTTCGGGGGGTGCCTCGCTTCGTGTATGGAAGGAAGATTGCGCCGCATTAGGTCCACTTCCTCTCTGACGACGGCGCGCAAAAAAGGAAGACAAAAAAGAAAAAACTGGAGCGCCAGTTTTTGCAGTGGCGATGAATTCGCTCTTGTGTGCTTGTTTTGTATTTCTTTTTTTTTTTCTCTTTTTTTCCTGGTGCAGTCCCTGTGAGAGAAAAGAGAGGGGAAGAACGAGCAATTGCCGCGAGCATTGTCGATATTGGAAGGTCGCACGCGATACTTCATTATCACAGCGTTGTCAAGGCAACCTGCACGTCACAGATCAAAATAGTTGTTAGACTCACTGACAGTTTTAGGAACGCAGGGTGTGGTGAGCCTTGAGCCATCTTGAGCATCTTACCATAGCTCCGCGGCCAATGAATTTGCGTGGCATTAGCCAATAAGAACAGCGACGAACGAAGCAAGAAACGAAAGCAAGATAAGCTACGCTCTGTATTTCTTACGCTGTCTGGCTCTATAGTTATGTTCATGCTGCGTGGCTCGTGCTTATTATTATTGGGAAAGCATTAACTGTCCCATGGAGCGAAGCCGGAATTATCTGATGTCTGTAGCAGCGAAAAATCGCACCTAAAAATCCAGGGGCTGAGCGAAACGACACGTAAATTCCCATTGGCTGAGCAAAACGGCACCCGAATTCCCATTGGCTGCAAAGCGGACGCGCCTGAGAAAACAAATACAAAAAAAAGCACTGCAATGCAGATGCCTCGTCATGGGAGAACACAGGATCCTGGATTCTGCGGCGCGAGCTTTCGCTCCGCGTGCTCCGAGCTGGTGTGCGCCAGCCCACTCGGCCACCCATCCCCCCGAGGGAAAACAGGAATTTGTGGCAATCGCGCATTTTTCGTAAACACCTTCCAGCGGCTTGGAGTAATCAAAACGACGTTTTACTGCATACCAGAAGTGACGGCATTAAAGATGGCTGCGCCCTTGTGGAAAAGATGTATATCCTGTCTGAGTAAGATGTGAAAAAACGACAATGTCGTGCTGGCGTTAACGTTGTCGCGCAATGAACTTTGGTTAGTAATGACAAAAAAGAAAAAGCGCAAAAAGAATTTATACCATTTAGAAAACGTTAGAACCTCACGTAGGGGACGAAACGGTACTTTGATTTACACAATCCTCTGTGTGTAGGGTTGGGTTTGAGATAAACGTGCCACCGTTTTTGTTCGACATTTCGATGACACGCGCAAAGATAGGGGTTTCCCTCTGTAAAACGAAGGCGCAATGAAAACAACATAGAAACATCCAAGTCATCTCAGGGTATCTCATAAGACACGAAACTTTCATATAATGAGTGTATCCAATCTAAACACTGTGATACCTGTTAGTGCACCCGCTTCATTCCAATCTAAGATACCTCACGTTTAGTGTAAATTCCGATAACACAGCAAACAATAGATTTATAAGGCTTTCCATTCTTTTCTTATTTTTAGGCTTGTGCGCGTCTTGAAATTTCCAGGCCCGTTGAATGACTTATGTTCCAAAGCGTCATCGCCACGAGTAATATATTATAGAAAATAGCCGCCATAAATCTTCCAAACTTTTTTGTTGGGAAGCTTGGCTGGCGCATTCAGATGCGGCTTGGTATCCGTCCTTTCTTTCTCTTCTCTTTTTTTGTCCCCCTTTTATCCGAGAAAATGTTGCACTTGTTTTTCTGCTTAGCTTGTGCTTTGTGGAAGCACATTAATCCTTGTTGTTTCGAACTTTTCCTTTTAATGCGCAGAAAAGAAAAAAAATTAAAGCTAACACGTAGAATCAAAAGAAAAATGTCTACAGGGGCAAACGCAAAAATTAAAGAAAAAAAAATCCAGCTTTACAAACGAGCGAAAGGAGAAGCGAAGAAGAATAAGAGGAGAGAAAAATTCAGCGAAAGGCGGTGTAGAAAAGTCAATACTAACGATCAAAGCAGCGGCCATATTGATTTGCAATGAGTAGCGCCACCTACGGCACAAAGACAAAGACAAATACCACCCAGGGGGATGGGAAGAGCGGCAAAGGGGGCTCGCAAGAAAAAGAAAACAAAAGAATTTTAAAGTATCACAAGCAAACGTAGCGTATTTCGTAGGATGCGAAAACGATGTTAAAAGAAAGCGGGCAAGAAATAATTGAAAACGGACTCGAACAAAAGTGAGCGCAAGAAAGAGGGGAAGAGAGAAAGATTGAAACAAAAGGAAAACTGGGACACGCAGTCCCTGTTTCATTATATTCCGTTGGTTTATATATATATATATGTTCACCTTTTTTTTTTTTCGGCTAAGCTCTCTTCTTTTGTGAGGCCCATTCCAGCGCTTTCGCTGGGCCTTCCACCAAACCTGAAAGACACAAAATGGCGCGATGCTCTGGCAGCGGCACTGGTGTACAGTATAGCGCGGAGGCGGCAGCGGTCGTGGTGGATCTATCTCGCTCTTCTTCCCCTCTTCCTTTTTCCTCCGGTATCGGAACAAGAACAAAAGGCAGAGAATGACGCCCGCCGCGCTCGCGCAAAACACACAAAGGAGCGAATTAAAGCGACAAACGCGTCGTGAGGTGCGGGAGGACGAGGGGGACGCGCGCGCGGCGCTTCTTTGAGGACGGCAGGCAGCCAGCACACCGTGACCCGGTTTCGATTGGCTCCGAATCATGGAAAGGAGGGGCGCCATTGCTGCTGCCAGCCGAGGATCGCTTTTAATGGACATAAATTATCGGTCCTCGCGTAGCCGGAATCAACCGAGTCCCCTTTCTCACTTTCTCTGCGGAGCTCTTCTTCCCGGGTCGCTCCTCTGCGAACATGCTCTCACCGGGAGAGCCCAGCGCGCGCATCACTTTCTATTGTGTTAGCGAGGGCACGTTCTGTTTACCGTTCATTATTGTCACATTTTATGGTGTCAGATAACGCGGCGAGGTTTTGTTATGGACACGACGTGCAATTGAGGAGTTCATTTTACTCCGTTTCACATTAAGTTCGACCGGATTTACTGGTCGGATCCGTTTACTTGGTGATAGCAAACGGACAAGTGGGGGGGGGGGCACGATGAACCAAGTGACGAAGCAATTTTGGAGCTGCTTGATTCTCGCCATCAGGTCGTTGTGTTGGTTGCGGTAGGAGTTAAAGTGAAAAGGTGCATAGGAGACGTTGTGTGGGATGTTTGAGGAGAAATGTTTATCGGCAACTCGAAAACTGATTTTCTTTTATTTAGAAGGTTCATAACTTCATGGCTTGATTTCGTCTCTGATTTTTATTTTGGAAACGCTTGAAATATTGCGGCGTTCAAGAAGACCGTATTTCTAGGCTCTAATCAGGTCACCGGATGTTCACTCATCCCCGGAATCGTAACTTCTCCTGTTGCTTTTCCAAATGAAAAATTGTCAACGCCTGATTCCATGAAAAAAAAAAAAAAAGCAGTCTCAGAGAATTTGCTATTGGGTTGGATTGTGACCTCTATCTGACCCGTGAAGCTGGAGTAGCTCTAAACAGGGCGTTTGACAAAACAGTGTTTTGTCAATTCGGATCGATTGACCGGATACCAAACATGACAGAGTGACAATTTTATTTCAGTTATTGAAACTTGAAGTTAGTAGTTCGGACTATTTTGGCTTAGTACTTTAAACACAAACTTAAAACATAAGCCCTCTTACACAATAATTACACTAGCGCTCTATATGTCATTATGCCACCGAAAGTTCACTGAATCGCGATCGGCAGGAGTGACACGGCGGCGCCAACAGTCATTGAGCCACTTAAGATCATTAAGTTCAATTGAGCTTTCCTAGCTCGGTTAACTGATGGGGTTTCGCTCCGATAGAGGGCTAAAGATGGCAGTGTCCTCCGCATCGAAGCCCATGACGAGCGCAGTGAAGCACTAACTATTGTGGAAGATTCGGGGAGGTATCTAGAAAGTATCGTAGCGGCAAATATTGTCGGAAGAGGTAGGATAACGGGCAAGAGCTGCCGCTAGAACGATGACGGCATGTCGCAGAAGCCAAAGCTCGGCCAACGCCTCCTGTACTAAGCTGTTAAAAGAGCGGCGGGCGTCCTGCCGTGCCCTCTCCCTCTTTCCTCCTCTCCTTAACCAAAATGACAGCGAGAGGCACTGCCAACTGACCCTATCGCGGCCCCGACAGATATTTGACGTCTGCTATTGTGATACCAATAGGGGTGTGCGAATAGTGGTTCGAATCGAATAGCGCAGTGTCATCCCTAGCATCAACAGCGCAAAGAGAGCCTGTTGTTTCGGTTTTCCTTTGCACCGCAAAGGCTATGAATGATGTTGTGCTGTACTGTAAGAACAGCGCACCCCCAAAACAGTTATTCAAGTTCACGCACACAAAAGAAAGATACACTTACGCAGCGCTGACTAACAGCTCTTTGGTATTTTTACACTTTCGTGTACTTCTCATGGTATCATGGACTAGGGCCATGGAGAATTATTTGGTATTTTTCTACAGCAGGATGCTAAACCGTAAACCAAAAACTAAAATTAAAATTCATGTTAAATTAAATTAAAGTAGCACTCAGTTGTGAGCGGCCGGCCGCGCCGACCGCGCCGAGATGGCCGAGAGCCCAGCGAGAGTTGTTGTTTGTTGTTGTTGATGATGATGATGATGTAGGTGTTCCCTTTGAATTGGGCGGTTCCGAACCATGCTCGTACCTAGCCAAAAAAATACTGTCTGAGGCGGGCGCCATCGCGTGGCGTTTGGCTAGAATACGATGGCATACCGGCCGCAATGTGAGAGCAAGCCACCTGACAGGCATCTTAGTACAAGCAGAGTGTACTAGAAAGTACACTCCTTCTAGTACACTCTAGTACAGGCGGCGTTGGCTCGGCGAAAGCGGCCATTGTGATGGTGGTTGCGATAAGACTTTCGTTGTGTCTCTCTTGCTTACATTTGTGTAAAACGTTCTGAACATCGTTTTTTTTTCGTTTTTTTTTCTCTAAACTTAAAACAAAAAGGAAGTACATTTTATGTGACATCGGTTTTGGTTGCGTTCCGGTTTCAACGGTGCACCCCTTCACGCACATCTCAACTGGGGTTGTTAGGCCTATGCGCCATGTAACACCGGACGACTTAGTTGAGCTCAATGGCAGTTGAGTGATGTCAACGATCGCTTGCTTAATAGGGAGTTTTCGTAGACCGAGTTTCTCCCTCCGCTAAGACCTCCGCAATGAAGAAGCCGTTGCTGCTGCTGCACGCCGATGGCCTTGTCTGTAGAGTTGCGGGTATCATAGCGGGTTGCGGAGATCGTTGCGGGGACGGCGAGAACGATCTACGATAACTCCCTAATAACAGTTTAGAGCACTAGTATAACTAGTGTTGGTGTTGTGCAACGAGTCATTTAATCAAGTAAAAAAAGCCGTATTGTCAAGTAAAAGTAAACAAAAAAAATATTTTGTGTTTTAAAGCTTTGAAACGAATAAGCGACACGACGTCCATGCAATAACCATAGAGTCAATATCTGCAGTTCCGACACTGCGAAAAAGAAAAAGCAGGAAAGATTCACTTGCAAATTTAAAGAAAAAAAGTAAAAATAATAAAACGAGATAGCGGTCGTGCACGATGTAGGAGTGTGAGCCTCATTCACACAGATTCACCGCTTTTCTAAAGACCAACCAGAGACGGCTAGGTCCAGACACAGAAAAGAGAGAGAATGAAGACAAAGAAGACAATAGTGGAAACCAAGGTGTCAAAGACCGGTCCACCGGACAGCGCTCTGAGGCGACTCTCACAGAGCTTCAGGGTGTTTGCCGCTTGAGCCGGGTCTAGAATCTGCTAAAAGTGACGTCATAAGCGGGCCTTGTCTTCTATCGGTGGTATTGACCTACCTCGGGGTTTCGGGACAACAGCAGAGTCCTTGAGAGGCCGGCAAGGCTCCCGAAAGTTCGACCTGCACCCGCGGGAAGGAAACAGCAGACAGGGTATGCATCTGTCTATGTATAAGTGATGGCAGGGAGCGGCTGGAAAGTCGGGCGGGGGAGGGGGGCGCCGCGGGTCGTTAAAAAGTAATCAAGGCCATTAAGAATGATTTAATGGAGCGTGGCATCAGCTCCAGGGCCGGAGTGACGCCGGCGCTGCGCTACGCTGCTTCGCGACCCGTGTATATGGAGCGCGCGACAGCAGTCGGGCCGAGATAAAGTTGGGAGCTTTTTGGAAGGTGGCCAGAAAAGTAACGTCTTTGTGCCGCCCGACTGGGTATCGACTGACGTCCTAATTTAGTCGGACGAAAAGCAGACGGGCAAGTGGCTGAGTGATGCGTCGTTTCGGAGGGAAGGAGTTGCGGGCTGTCCGAGGACCTGTACTATGGGCGACGAGACGTTTCAGTGGCGCACTCTTGTGGTTGTGCCTAATGTCACGACCAAGACTGTTAGTAGAGACCGACAAGTTCACTGGTGCGTAAAAAGCGCGGTAGAAGCCTTGTCACCACGTCTAAATCAACACCGTCAGAGTTGAAAGTCTGACTTCGCGGTTTATTTCCGACGATAAGAACAGACGTCATCTAATTCAAAGGGTCATCTGAGCGTTTGGTCAAACGTGGCAGGCCGATCACGCTTTAGATAGCGCAAGTCGTCAATACTTCGAAACTCGAGCCTTGAGAGATCTTTAAATTAATAGGAGTTTTGTTGTGAAGGATGGAAGGCGACATGTTTAACTGGTAGGATATATATTTCGGTATGAGGACTACGCCACGGTTTATGAATCTGGAAGAAATGCGCATGTATGGTAGAGATCATCAGGTGAGCGCGAACACCAGCGGCGAGCATTCTTGATCATATATGTATTAAAGGGCTACTCCGCCGCTTGTTTTCGCTTGCCTAATTTACTGGATTTCTTATATACCCTGGCTTTAGTCGTCCCAGCATGCTATTCAGTATCTCTAAATTCAAAATAGGAATTGAGCAAACAGCAAATGAACGTGATCTTAAAGTTCACAGTAAAATTTGCCAAAATGATCTTCGGAGGCAATCAATTTATGCCGTCAAAATTCTTGAAATCACGACGGAACAAGTGCTGCTGTTCAAGCAGTAAGCCTCCACTCTAAAAGAAAAAGTGTCTAGTCATAAAATAACTCTTATTGGTTCTTCGGCAGTTCATACTTTGTACCCTAAAACGGCGCTTACAAAAAAATTGAGCGAGGGAGTATCCAAATTGTATACAAAATTGTGGATTCATTTAATCGATTACTTATTGAACGTGTATCCAAATTTTTATCGCGTTTCTTGAGCTAATTGGCCGACCACTGGGTTTCGAAAAGCTGTACACTAAAGTGTCTAAAATTCAGATGGAATGCCTCTAGACTTTCTATCCAATGTTAAGACATCTTAGTGTATACCTTTTGTATTGAAACTGACGTGCCAATTAAATAAAGAAAGTCGTTAAAAATGGAGATACATTGTGGATAGCAAATACTGCTAGAATGTCTGTAGATCTTCTATTCAAAGTTCAGACACTTCAGTCTACAGCTTTTTGATCCAGAGTGGTCGGCCAATTAGCTCAAGAAACGCGATAAAAAGGTGGATACATCGTGAATAGAAAAGGTTTGCTAGAACTCCTGTAGATTTTTGTTCTGGAAATTTCAGACATTTAATCCTATATAGTTTGTATCCAAAGCGGCCGGCCCCGGCTGATGTCGTCCTCCGTGTCCACCGCAGCCATCTTTAGGTTGTACTCCAGAAGCATGTCATCTGGGAGAGCACAACGTAAAACCGCGCAGAGCATTGCACAGAAGGAGTCCTCGCTCACCCCCAACTTCTTGAGTCCTGGCGAGCGTGTAGGTTGTCATGCTAACGTCTGAGGCCTTTAGGGTTCCGTGACGACGACACATAAGGAATATCCATTAGGCCCTCCATGTGGACTTGGATGAGTGCTTCCTGGCTTCCGAACGTCTTCCGCAAAAGGTCCACGGCGTCGGAGTACCACTGTGTGGTGGGCTGTGAAGCCGGCAATGGCAGCTGCTCCATCGCCACTCAGCGCTGATCGCAGGTAGTTGAACCTTTCCGCCGGCGATAGGTCCGAGTTCAGATGGGTGGCGTTCTCGAACTGTTCCCCAAAAGGACTGCCATTTCTTCCGTTGACCGTTGAATTTCAGAAGTTCAAATTTTGGCAGTTTGATACTCGACTTCGCTGCAGCGTTGCCGATCTGTTACTGCTTCCAATCAGGTTACTCTCGTTGGCTGGATTGTCGCGTTCCGCACTGCATCTTAGCTGGCTTTTCATCTTCGTCATGTAGTGTCACGATCTTGTCCGCATATTCGAGGACGTGGGTGAATTCGAGGTCTCCGTCTTACTCCGAAATGAGTGGTTCGATGGTGGCGTCGGCGATGCTGCGTTCGCCCTGCACCAGGATCAGTCGTTCGATGAGTAGCTTTAGGTCCTCGCTGTTGGGTTGCGCAGACTGCGGCAACGTTTCAACGTCGTTCTCTAGCCGCGTCACTTGTGACCGAACCGCCTTGCGCTTTTTCTTGTGAACTTCCGTGCTGTCGTTCTAGGAGAAGGAAGAATCACTCACATTTCTTTCGGCGTTCCAAGTGTTCACAGCGCTGTTATCTCGGGTTTCCAGCATCAAGTTTTCTGTTACAGCTGTTTTCTCTTGCTGGCAGATGAGGCGCTACTTCAGTACAACAACAACACTTTTTTTAACTCCGCTGCGAACAGCTTTCGTTCAATAGTCAAAATGTCGTGCGGAGAGACTCGCTTGCGTTCGCGTTCTGGCCGTCGTCTCATTGTCCTTCTTTTCCTCGCCTCCCTCTTCGAAAGAGAGGAGGACCCGAACCGCCAGAGGCAACGGGGGAAGATGCGCCCATTTGTTCCTCCAAACCGGTTCCAAACCGAAACGGTCACGCACGGCGCTGTAGAAGTCACCGTATGAAAGGACGCTCTTGTCTCCACGAGGGAGTTCGTCCCGAATCTGGGATTCTTCTACACACTTAAAATTTTTACACCCTTATTCGTGTAAATGGCTCGTCCTCTGGCTAACGCCTTTATTCGTGTAAGGGTGTTAGCCACCGGAGGTGGTGAAAATCGTGTTAACTGCTAACACCCTAAAAACAATATGGCGGCCAGTATGCGACAGGCGATACGAGCCTGGCGAGCCGTACGCGGCTTCTCGCCGGAGCAAGAGCATACGGCTCGCACGCTCGTTTGGTGTCATCTGTAGGCGCAAAAAACTTTCCAAACTATATCCAAGCACCAACACCGCAAATAATACGAGTAAGGCCGAAACCGCTGGAGAATGAACAGCCAAGACTGTCGCCGAAGTCTCGCTCGGCCTGCTCAATGCCGGTCACATTTTCATCGCATCAGAAGCGCTTATAAAGAAGGGATAGCTTTACAAAACACTGACAGGCTGGCTTTATTGAACAAAACGCCCACTTGCCGTGGACAAGTTGACAACGAATCGCTCCGACACCCTCTGTCGACAGCGGCTAGGAGGTATCGCACTCGCGCTCCGTGTGGCTCTCGATTAACTATTGCCTGTGCTCACCTCTGTTACGTGCGTTATCCACTCATGAACGTTTGTGCGTGAACAGCGGCATTCAGCACCTAGAACACGCGCTGGGGAAGCCGCCTAACCTCCTTTTGTTGCAAACAGGCAGCATAACACGACGACACAGCTACCAGCGGAACCGAACAACTCGGAGCGATCAACACGACGGATGGACTAATGGCACTAATGGCATCCAGCCCTCTAATAGTTATAGATCACCAACCGCCACACTTTTCAAATTGGGCGGCGACAACCCCCATCTAGCGACGAAAAAAAAAGTGATCAACATTTGAAAAAAAAACAGCACTTTTTTTGCTACCCACCGCGCGGTTACATCACTTACGACATGGACATACACACAACACTGTACATACACGCGGGCATACAAGCACTGATCAATTGCACAATACACAACAAATAGTACATACATCCTACTTATACAAAGCAACAAGTGCCCCGAGCGGTATATATGCCGTCCTATTTCGCGCATCGGTTAGCCCAGTGACCACGCTAGTCTTAATCAAGATATGAAAAGATTACGCCAATTTTATTTTTCAATCATATTTTTTCTGCATTTGTCTTAGGTAGGTACACATATCCCTTAATAACTTCTTACAGCATAATGTATTATAATGATACGCGCCTAACTTCTAGTAACTCAACGTGAGTGACGAGAAAAAAAAAATCGTGTGAATTCTGTCTGGCAACCACACTCGCGGTGTGGTTGCTATGGCGACGCTGTCGGTACGCGCGCCGGCAGCCGTCCAGCTGGTTCGGCCGTTCGGCTACGGCCGAGTGCGCGAGTCCACGGTGAACGCCGCGAACGCAATCGAGAAAACAAAGCGTCGACTTCTGAAGCTGTACGTAATCGAGTTTCCGCCCGTTCGCTGCCGAATTCTTCGTAGTCTTCTTCCGCCCGCTCGAAAGGGAGCAGCCTACCAGTCCGATTACCGCCGTGGCTTCAGTGGCTTCATCTTCGGAGGGAACTGTCAACTGAATTAGTTCCAAAACGCGGGTGCATCAGGCCATCAGGCAGCGCAACGTGGCGCGGTCCACGCACAAAGTCGGTAAGTAAACAAAACACTCAATGCCGTTCCATTCTTTTCTTTTTTCTTTTTTTTTTATCTACGGGGGCGCGCGGTGTTTCTGGGTGGCTCAAGGTATGGGAAAGCAACCGGAAAAATCGGCGCCTGATCGACCATGGGGTGAAAATTTCAAGGCGTATCGTATGCAAACGACAGCGTTTGCCAGCGGAAGACTCGGTCGTCCGTGGCGAACGCATTTTTAGTATTTTTAAGGATGTTCTAGCTGCAAAAGAAAGGAGCGCCTTAAAATTTCACAAGGTAAAATACACTGCTGAGGAAACGACGCCCCTTTGCGTGCAGGTGCCGATTTTTCCGGCAGAGTTTAGCGCGCTGTGAAATGCAGTGCGCATTTAGGGAGAGTTTTGGCATAATATAATGTTGCTCATTGGAAATAAAAAAAAAAAAAAGAAATGCTGGCATCATATGTTTACACACTCTTAGTTATTTTTGGAATCTTAAGTACCCTTTTTGTGGCAGGTATTGGACGCCAGCACATTTTACGTAGGAACGAAGAGTGGAATCCGGCCAATTCCCTTCCACATTAACATCAAATGAGTGCTGTGAAAGCAAAGAAGAAAGTGAGGGTGAAACAGTTCCTGCAGTAGTAAGTGCCAGAAACAAGAAAAGTGCCCCGAAGTGGAAAATATACTCCCTTGAAAAGGATCCAAAAGAAATAGAGGTTATCAGGTATACCGCCGAGCGTCACAGACCTGGACACTCCATTTCAGTTTTTTAAATGCCCATGCCCTGATGAGCTGTTTACAGCGATATTTGAGGGGACCATCCTGTATTGAACTCAATGCCACCATGAACACCATTTTCGGGTTCTGGTCACACCTCCACGCAGGATGTCCTGCTTCAGATCAAGGAGGATATCTTGACAGAATCTCCTGTACGACAACGCGGGCGTTCCTGGCCCTGGATATAAAGGGGCGCCTTTGACAACGTCAGTCACACGCTGGTGTTCGAGAACTTGGCCTCAACTGGGTGCGGGCCCCGGATGTATGATTATGTGCGGGACTTCCTGAGCAACTGGATGGCCACCATCGGAATCGAGTCCATCCGCACAAGCACCATCCCGATACCGAGCAAGGGCAATCGGCAAGGCTCGGTCCTGTCACCCACCTTGTTACCTGGCGATGTGCAAGCCGCCTCCTCTACTGGAACGGATTCTCCGGATGAAGCATACACTCTATGCCACTCTATGTGGACGACCTGACGATTTGGGCTACGTCGGGATCGGACAGCGGGAGGCAAGACTTCCTCGAAGAAGTCATTGAGACGGTGCAGAACTACCTCGAGGCCGGCAACCTCCAGCGCGCCCCCGATAAGTCTCAGCTGTTGCTCCTCCGCGCGGGCACGCCAATTCCCGAAGAAGAAGAAGGCGGACATCCGCCTCACGTTAAAGGATGGTACCCCCGTGCCGGTGGTGAAGCGGGTTCGGATCCTGGGGCCTTCACCTCCAGCGGGACGGCGGAGCCAAGTACACGGTCGACCGACTCGTCAAGACAACCACGCAAGTCATGCGCATGGTTAGAAGGATAACGAGTCACAGACACGGGCTCGAGGAGTCGGACCTGATCCGGCTGACCCAACCACTCGTCGTGAGCCACATCGCCTGCCCAAATCCGTATCTCAACCTGCTGTCGAGAGGTAAGGGCAAGCTGGACGTGATTATTCGCAAGGGGTACTAGCTGGCACTGGGGGTGCTGCCGTACGCGTCGAACGCCAAGCTCCGGCGGCTAAGTGTAAACAACACCTTCCAGGAACTCATCAACATGAACCTAGCCAGTCAGTGGGAGCACCTGGCCCTCACACTGAGTGGGCGGCATGCCCCGAGCTCGCTCGGCATCCCCATCCCCGCATCGCAATGCGAGGCTATCCAGCTGCTGCTGGCCCTTTGGGACAAGATCCAGGTGGCACCAATCCCGTGGAAGCTGAACCCATCTTTGCATCCAGGTCGCTGGATGGCTCCCGGTCCCTTGATTCCGCTTGGTCCCGTCGTGTAGCATAGGGCTCCTGGTAGCAATTGGTTGCTAGCCCAGCATTTAAGCATACTCCAGCCTTTTTGTATGTAAAGCAAAACAATTACTGCAACTGAATACTTTTTACCTGACAATAATCGTAGTTTGCACTGCTCAATGCCCTTCTGTTTTATCTAAAATACCGCAACTAAATACTCCGAGTACTGGTCTGAGCACTGCGGTGCAGGTGAAGTTTCTACTTCACCTGTTGCCCTTCTCTTTTGTCTAAAGTACCGCAACTATGTACTCTGAGTACCGGTCGGAGCTCTGCGGTGCCAGGTGAAGTTTCTGCTTATAAAAAAGTGTCTGCCCAAAAGCTTGCTTCGGTACCACGAGCTGCAACAGGAAGCCTGATGCAGAGGCTTTAAGAGCAAGCTCCATGCTTTGAATGTTGCTAAGCATGCGCGCTTGTGCAGTGCAACTGTCGTTCAGGACAACATGCTCATTCTTGGCATTTCAGTTTCACTTGCACTTAAAGGGATGTTGAACCGAAATCTGGATTCCATAAAACACGGCGGCAAAAGCGTGTAACAAGATGCTACAAACACCAAAACATCACTCATACAGCGATATTTCGAATGTATGACCTTATTTTTAAAAATAGGAGGCGCATTTGACAGATTTGTTTGTCTTGTTTCTCCGAGAAGGAAAGGGAACGACCTTGCGTCTTCTCCACCTCGCCGCCATGAGGGGGCGAAGCAGAGAGAGGAGAAAACGAGATATCTCGACGTCACGCGCCTCATCGGCCTCGTTCAATCTCAACCTCTTTCTCCAAAAATATGGCCGTCCATTCGAGATATCGCCTTGTGACTACGAGTAGTGTTTTAGGGATTGTAGCGTCCCGCCTACGGCTTCTGCATCGTTTTCTGAAATCCAAATTTCGGTTCACCAGCCCTTTAAAGTGAAACGGAGTGTGGCAGCGATGGGATGATTTCTTGTGTCAGCCGGAGTTGCCTACCATTACCACTGTAGGGCAGCAAAGGCTACAGGCATGCAAGAGCGACTTTGAGAAGCACTTTCGCAGAACAAGAGCTTGCGATAGAGCGTGTACTAGCTCGCACTTGTCGCCTTCGACCCGCTGTCACCCTGGCAAGCCTTCGGCAACACCTTCAGAATGCCCGCATTCTTCAGGAAAGCCACAATGTTATGAATATACCACAACAATGCCTGGCTTTTATTTTTTTCTAAAAAAGAGCATTTCTGAAACTTTGAAAATGCAGCAGTGCACGCTCATTACCTTCGGTACTGCTTAGTATGTGCTCACTCACGCTCACCTTATCCAGGCTGAAAAGCTTGTGCTCGGACGGGGCATATTGAACACTGGTGGTGTCTTTTGACTGAAGTAATATACAAAGTATGAACAGGAGTGATAAAGAAACACAACATTTAATGCCGGTCATCTCCACTTTTAAAAAGTATCTCAACGTGAGATTAATTTGACATTTCGTAGTAAGGGTGATGAATTCCAGACAGGGTGACACAAACCGTTTTGATAAAAACGTAAAAACAAAATGCAACTACTCCATACAGGTGCCTAATACCTAGTTTGATGACTAGGAAACAACACGGAGGACTAGAGAAATGTGATGAATATAAACGAATAAAGCTGGTCATGAATTGAAGCATACTTAGGTATGTGAGCCACACAACTTGCAGCTGCCATCTCAAGAAAAACAAACAAAGCCTTTAATGATTTCGAAAATCGGAACAATCCTGGCAGGAGTTTCACAGACTTTGGCGATTGCACTATGTGATCAGCAATCAGGCTACAGGTGTTTTCTTGATTGTATTAATCACCTTGATTGCAACTGGCCGTAGCTGTGAGTAGATTAGAATAAGACAAAGCCTCTCAAGACGGCTGCTCGTATTGTACGTCTTCTGGCAATGGGCGAAGCCGAAAAGCCAATAGGTTGCCATGACCACAGTAAAGCCTTCAAAAAGCCAAACTGTATCAACGTGCATGTTCATGCTCTTCGCTGCCTCCACATCGTACCCCGAGAAGGCAACGCAGGGTGCCGTCGAAATGGTTCCCTCCTGCATATAAAAGCAGAATTGATTCAGTCAGAGAATAATAAAGGCCGCACTGATGAGTATGATTTTAAGCATGAAATGCTTTTAGCTCCCGGCCACCAAACTGATGAAGTATCTTTTCGGGAATTAACGCCAAAAATCACTTCAAAACATCCCAGGTTTCAAAGTTGACTTTTGCGTTGGTTTTCTTATTTTAAACCGGCTTTGAAACCTACTGGGTCTCGAAGTCAGTTTTGGATCAGAAAGGTGTGCACTAGCAGGGTTCAAAATTTGCTGTCAAAATTTTGTTTCCTTGAGACAAGGAAACAAAAAGGAACATACACACCACCGTCTCAAAACCAGCACAGCATACAGCTGTCATTTATTTCCACAAGTCTTCTTCCTTGTCATCCCACACGCTACACATGCTATGGAACCTATTCCTATACACACTATGAAACCTATTAATTCCGAACTACAGCTTTAAAAAAATTATCCAACATTCAAATTACTTTTTTGTATGCCATCTCACTACCGAATTCTAAACCAAGAGCGCATCATTCGTTTAAATCGTTTGAAGCAATCGCCTGACGAGGAGCCCGTTGTCGTCACGCTTTGACGCCGCACTTTAGTTCACCTTTCTGCCGCCGTCTTGGGGGGGGTCTCAGGCATCGTCCCCGCGCGAATATTACCACAACTGTTTAATTGATTGGTGCGGCACACAAACTTCTGTTCGGGCTGGAACTTGGTCAACAGTGTCTGAGATGAGCCCGACGCCCATTTCAGACGTCAAATAAACTTTCGAAATTGCTTTTATAATCTCTTTAAGAGTTTGAATGCAGGCGTCTATAATTCGCAAAATTTAGTGGCCGCGATTACGTCCTCTGTGACCGATTTGCAAAAATAAATGGTTTTACAGTAATGATTCAGATTGTGATTTATTGGGAATTAACCAGTGCTGTTAATAACATGCTCTGTATTGTCCGCTCTGCTGGTGTTTTTTCTGCCGTCATTGCATCCACGCAGCTTGACAAGTGCACTGCTTTATGCGACAGGTGGCACGCACACACCGTGGCACTCCACTTCATAGCGTGGCATGTGGTGGCAGCAAAAGCCTCTGCCAAAAACATGCTAAGCACAGCATTTGTGGCGGCAGAAAAGATACAAGGCTATTATCTTGTTCCCGAGAGTATAGTATGTTGCAGGTTAAGACGGTACGGTGAGGGGAAGAAGCTCCGTCTACATTCTTTCCACTTTAGCAGAAAGGATACTATAGAGAAAAGAAGGAAACCGCCAATCGTGGCAAGCAAACCCTTTTTGGACTGGCAGAAGTGATGGGAGACGCCAGGTAGTGTAAAAAAAGGGGAAGGGGGGGGGGTGGACTGCAAACGTGTTTACCAAGAATAAAAAGGGGGATGAGTGGAAAGAGGTATTCTTCTGTAGATTCCTTTTTCTCCCGGAGCTGTGAATGTGCCATGGCCGGACTGGGCTCAACTCAATGCCCCAAATCATATTTAAAAAAAAAACTATTGCCGGCAGAGTTTTGCGGACTCCTAAAATGCCTTTACGGAGAGGTTCCACAAACCCGCTTTCCAGAACCGTTGGCCTAGATTGCGGGCATGGGCATCTGCAGTACGTTTTGCAGGAAAAGGAGGGGGAGGGGGGCAAACCTTGTTTTTTTTTCAAAGTTATAGGTTTGAAAGCTACACCCCTTCAGAATAATCCCCCCCCCCCTTTTCCGCCACCTCGCTGACGCCCATGATTGTGGGCACCTCATCACTTACAAAATGTTTCCTAGGACCCATGTGTAGAAAGTAGGAGCCACCATTCAAGCCCCTGTCATGACTACAGTGCAGACATATCACAATAGCAGGGAAGCACAATAAATAATAATGGACAGTCTGACCGGAAACAATGTTGGTACAGTTTCAGACTCGCTGCTCAGCTTGCCAGCTGAGCCAGGTTAGAAAAACGAAATTGGCAAAGTGAATGAGTTGCGAGTATAAAGATGCAACAACAAAACCCTACTGGCATTCTTAAAAAATGTTGGGGCCTTCTTGTCAATGGAAAAGGCACTCAGTAATTAAATCCAATACTCTTTCGGATAGTGAGATTGATATTGTGGTAAGGTGGGTGCTTGTCCCAAGCTCTTGTTTTAGCACCAGTAGGTGTCAAGTTACACACAGCCAGAAAACAAATCAGCATAGCCAAACGAAGCACAGGACAATTGCATCCGTAAAATAGCCGATGTTCCATATTTCAATTAGTTTTTGATCTCACTCTGCGCAGCACACAATTCATAGCAGACGATTGTCCCTTTTTGGCTCTGTTCGCAGATGACTTGCCAGTCTGTTCGTCGTTTTGTTTCTGTCAGAGAATGATACCTACCTAGTAGCAAACAAACTCATTATTATTCCCTCATGTTAGCAGACGATGCGTCTGGTAGCGGTATTTTATAGCGAGTTCGTTTCACACGCACTGGCACCGTTCGAGTTCTCTCCCAGAATGCATCGCACTCGCAGAGTGTTGCACTGAGAACTGGACTCAAACGAATTCGCCAAATGCACCAAGTGCGGAAGACTGATGCTGCCGCCATCTATGTTGTAGAAAGAATACCGATCTCAAACCGAAACTGGGGCCTTGCTGTTCGAGTGATGGGTGGGAATGCGAGAGTACAGTCGCTACCAACGTTTATCTACAAACGTTGGTCGCTGCAGCCTTTAGTTTATAGTTGCGATGACTTCAAGCAACACGGCTGTCATAGGGATAGTTACAGACGGCGTAAATTTCCGCAACCAGCTGTCTACAAAGCAGCGGGTTGCAATCTTTCAATTCTCATAACCGTTTACACTGAAGAAAATGGATGATGCTGTCCGAGCAGAAGCTTGATCCATTTCAGCATGGCATTATGCGTGGACCACTGAAAGGGTACGCCTTAAAACTAGTCTGCTGGAATACCCAGCAAAACTTTTCGATTTCGATCGTCATTACAGGTGGATCAGATATTAGCTTTGGTGAGGGCGTCGAGAACGAGAGCTTTCTCGAACAAAATATGACGGGGCAAGTTAGCTGAAGTAGGTAAATGTTAAACATGATGATGTTGCCCAAGCCTCGGGTAAAATCACTAAATTTAGCTTTCTCTGATGCTTATTGGGCAGTCAAAGTTTCTGCTGGGGCAGTTTTGTCGACAAATATTCAATTTTTCACCCGCACACGTTGGTGATAAACATCTCGGGGGCCGCTGATGCATTTGTTCTGAGCATTTCTTTACACACTATATATTTCAGCGTTTTTATGGCAACAGAGCGACTTAAAACCTCCAAATAAAGCACAGTTTGTCAACTGCTTCCTTCAAGAAATAGGAGACGCTCACAGTTCAAGCTCGCGTTTGATTCCGTTGCCCGCGGGACGCAATTTCTATCAGAAAATCTACTTTTTTTCCTTTCAGTTCTGCGACACATCGTAGCAGACAAACTTTCGTCATCTGCTCCAGCACCTTGCCGGCCTAGCCGGAGCGAGGCACGACGGGATTGCATTTTGGCGCAATCTCGATTTTCTCAGTGCAGCGAGTGCATACACGCGTAGGGTGTCAGCAATGAAACGAACTCGGAGAGTGCAACCACTTGTGGAGTGCCGGCTGAAACGAACCCGCTCCACGCTGCGAGTGGACACGCGTGGGCACGAGTGCCGTGAAACGAACTCGCTAATACTTCTTCAGTGCAAGCCGGTTGAGACCTCAATGACCAAAATCGGGCTCTCGGTGAGATGGAATGGCAAACTGAGAATGATTTCATGACCAGGGGCCAAACAAATAACAGGTGCATTGTATGGTGAGAGTATTAGCACCGAGAAGTTTGGGTGGCGACCTTTTACAGCGAGCCGGGGTGACGTCATGCTGAGGACAAAATTTACCCCCTCACTCGGCCTACAATGGCCGAGACGGCGTTAGCTGTCGGCATATTACTTTCGGTTTTTGTTTTTTTTTTGTGCACATTTTACGTAGGAAATGTGAATTATTATATGCGGCCTTATTGAGGTATGGTCTGTAGCTGCAGGCGAAACTTCAACCAACATTCCGAGCATGGTTTCCAGGGCAGACAGTGCATGAATCACAGATGGTATATGAAAAGGAAGAAATGCCACCACACTTGCAGGAGCATTGCAATATATTTACATCCCACACAATCAACGCTGCTGATGATTTGAATAAATTAAGAGGTTTTTTTCAACTTTGTTTCTAAACAAAAACGTCTCAGCGAAAAAGCTGCACTCTGCTCGAGCAACATGTTAAATATATTCTGGGCCATGGGGAGAAAATTACAAGTGAGACCGCCCAAAGGCCTTTGACTTAAATGCCATTTGTATGCCCGCAAAGCGGGGTCTGATGTTCTCCTAAAGCGCGAGACAAATGGACGGCAGAATCGTCCGATCCGACAGTCCGAACGCCGCTCCGAATTGAGACACACGCACACACTTCCGATCTTGCAAGCGACACAACGATCCGTTCGGCTCCGCCCAGGAGATCCAACTTCCAAGCACTCCTGCGGAGGTCCGCAATCATAGATCTCTGGTTCCAGATTGATGGTTTAGCTCGCACGAGCGAAGCTAGGAGCTCGTTCTTGTTAGCGCGTGCATTCTTTGCCGGGGCCATCTTTCTCGAATGGATCAGCGGGATCCACGCGTCCGGCTTCCCGTCGCCCGTCCCATTTTCTTATTCGTCCCGACAGACCAAGTATGTCATCATGACGTTCGCGCTAGCTGTGCTGTCATTGGCTAGACGCATCCGACAATCCGTCCGCTGTGCAAAACTATCTGGCCCGTTTGACGCATGTCGGATCGCCAATCTGACGCCTGAAGCGACCAAATTTTTCGGATCAGGCAGTCGTTCTGTCGGATCGGATGTTGGATTGGATGAATTTTTCGCGCATGTGTCTCGTGCTTAACTCATGAATCTGCAAAGAACAGAATTTCAGTGTCTGAAACACTTACACTGCTGCTTCCACAACCCCTTGCACAACCGCCTTATATCGTGTGGAGGGGGCGGGGCGGGTTCATCGACGGAATTGCCTCCACCGATAGCTTTCCATACTTATAACCCAATTATAAGGGTAAACGTGACAAACACGGTTGGAAAAGCTATGAAAATTCTGTCGGCATAAGTCTCACCCAGCGCCTTTTACACTGGGTAAACGAAGCCCCGCTTCTCAACGTGCTTACAGCTCACAACGGCCAATGTTGACGGTGCCTTTCCCATCCTTAGTCTGACTGTCCATGCTCTCTTTAATCTCAAAGTTTTCGGGTGGTAGAATACGATAACAGCTTCTTTTTGGAAATCGCATTGCAGCGCTGAACAGTAGGTCAGCATGATCACAAACCTCCGATCGTGAGGAAACGGGCGCAGGGAAGCCAGCCAGATGCCAGAACACGAAGCGGAGTCCATCACCAGACGTCACGGTACACCTGACCCAATCAAGACGTGGCGACCGCAGCGACACTTGTGTTTGCTCTGAAGACTAATAGTACGCCGTGCAAGCAATACCATTGATCTCCACGACAATTTGCTGGATCGCGTGTCTCCGCTTGGTCGTTGCAGCTCAGGTGCGGCCACCGGATGGCCACCTTGGGACAAAGATTATCAGTCAACCTTTTGGAGCGTTGCGGAGGCTGGGCGGCAGTAAGCTGAAGACATGTTTTCTGCTCGTTCGTTGTCATTTACCGAAGAAGTTTGTTAAAACCCCGAACGGTGAGAATTGTGCATGAGAACACGTGGAAATTTTTACGAAAGCTCAGCACCGCAAGAAAAAGGGGCAACTCGTCTAACGCAAGTCTTACCGTTCTGGCGGCATGATAAAAGCTTCCTTGGCATGCCAAAGTGCTGCATCTTTGTCTTCGCACGCTTGAATACCGATCAAGAATTAACGCCGTGTGGATTTGTTTCGTGAGTGCAAAGAGCATGAAGATGCATGTGCCTCTGGAGCAGCATTTTACTTTACTCTTACGACTGTATTTGTAACTTGCGGCACTTGCAGTCCAGAAGCGGGCATGATCCAGTAGCGACAAAGGAGGGGTAGGAGGCTATGGCGACGACGACAGATTGCACACAACCATATGGACGGGCCACGTTTGAAAAACTTCAGATATCGCCGCTTCATACTTTTGCCTTCGAAAACCTACCTTCTTCCACAGCATTGCTCTATTTGTGCTGTCATGTGATCCATTTGAGTAGATTTGGAACATAGCCATGGTTAATCCATAATAGCAACCACCGATTTCGTTTCCTATTGATAGCAACTTGCTGGAACAGCTGGGTGATAGAGAAGACGCCTATGTGCGACATACCTTCAAAGCTCTGCCATGGCATCGATTCTTGATAAGTATCCAAGCGTGAAAAGGCACAGAGACGCAGCAGTTTGGCAGGTCAAGGAAGCTTTGATCACGCCGCAAGACCGGCGAGACTCGACGTTCGACAAGTTGTGCCTTTTTCTTGCGGTGCCGCGCTGTTGCAAAAAATTTTATGCGATTTCAAAGGAAATTTTTATTGTTTACACATTGCGAGCGTTTGGCGCTCCTTTCACTAAACAGAGGGGAGCGCCGCCGGAGTCTGACACTCGAGCGTGCTCTTCGTGCTCCGAGCATTTCTTGGAGCACAAGTGACTTCTTTGCGCTCCGTGATGTCACGTCCACAAACAAGATGGCTGTGCCATTGTTGAGATTGTTGAAACAAAAGGTGTAGCCGGACAGCTGCTCCTTTTCAGTCATTAGTGGTTAATCCAGCAGGTAAAAAGAATTTGATTTGAAAGCCAAGACAACAATTAGCATTCTGGAAAAGGTTTGTTCATGTGCCTTGCCTGAAAACAGAGTGATCTATCGAACGAGCGTGCTGATAGCTCGGCGACAGAAAAGTTGCCGAGAAGACAGTGGGACGGCTGCCCTTTTTAAACTGCTTAGTCCAGCTGCAGCGAATAAAGATACTCAGATTGGAAAGCCGAAGCATCAGTTAGCATTGCGGGAAAGGTTTGTTCGTGCATCTCGCCTGAAAACGAATTCATCTATTGAACGGAAGGTTACCGACAGCACAGCGACAGAAAAGTTGTTGAGATGAGAAGACAGTCGGAGCGCTGCCCTTTCTAGGATGCTTTGCCCAGAGAATCAAGATACTTTGAATGGAAAGCCGAAACATCATGTTCATGTCTCGCCTGAAACGAATAGACGTGCTATCTATTGAACGACGGTGTTCCGGTATCGGCATAGCACATCAACAGCTTCCATCGCATTCCGTCTCGCTGCAATACGGAACCACGAAATATCTGCCAAGTGTGAGGGTTTCGTGCGTCGACAAACGGGTTCAAGAATGTTGTCTTTAATTCAAATATAAACAGCTTGCACGGTCAATAAATAGATCAGCCAAGGTGCCTTTCCCCGCACGTGCTCGAAGCGAGTCTCCAAACCTCTCATAAATACTTAAACGTTCGTAGAAACTTCATAACGTCGCCGTCTCTTTTACTTTGTACCCTGCCGCTCTACACTGGCTTTAATTAATTTAACACCGAAATAATTTTGGCTTCTCCCACCCGTATCCACGGGATGCCAGGTTCGTCATAACCGTGCGGTGGGAAGGAGCTTGTGCGGCTTGTCAATAGATTCGGTGTGTCGCGCTCCTGTACGCCTTGCGCCGTTTAGTTGCTGTGCCTGGAGTATGAAACTCGGAGAGTCAGAGTAGGAGTAAAGGAGTGTGGACTTAAAGGGGAGCTGGAATCATACTTAAGCGTCTACCTCTTTTGCGGTTTCCACGTCTCTTTGGGTTCGGGTAAGCCAGCGGGCACGGAGAGAATAACTAAATATCAGTGAGTCATATTTTAACCGGACGACGCGGAAACCTCCTTCACCTACGAGGGCGACCCGCGTTGCCGAAAGCGCGGAATATGTGACGTCTTTGGTCCTGGGCTTACTACTGGTCAGAGCCGCTAAAAGCTTTTTTTTTAGTCGATACAAAATATAAGTGTCGCGAACCGTTTCAATTATGTATGAAAGTAGTTTTTGTTCAGTATTTTAGATCAGAAAAGAAACAAATGCAGTTTATAAAGTACGGAAACAAGAAAAGACCTGTCGACAAACCCGCCACCAAGCGGTGAAAAAACGGCGCATACAGTAAAACCTCGTTATAACAAAGTTGAAGGAGCGGTCGTAATTATTTCGTTATAACCATTAGTTTGTTATAGCCAATGTCCATTTCTTCCCACTATTAGCAAGCAAGGGGAATTATGATGGCTTTGTTATATCCCGTTTTGTTATAACGAGGTTTTACTGTACTAGAAAGGCGTAGTGGGAGGAGGCTCCGACGAACAATGGGCTTAGAAAGGTCCCGGATGTACGCGGTGGCGCTGCGGTCGTATACCGGTTCGAGGATCCGACCGGTTCCGAGCGTTCCTGAGGCTTTCGGTGCGGGCTTGGCTGGCGATTTGACCCTTTGGCGGTATGGCAGCGCGAAGTGGCTCCTGTCCTGAACTGATCTTTACCCCGTGTTTACCGTCGTTTGTGGCCAATGAAGTGTTATGCCGAATTAGCCTTTAATCGCGCGGCAAATGCAATGCGAGCTGCCCTGGCCGCCCACTTCATACAGCCTAGTCAACACGTGCTTTAGTGGCACCCTCTCGAGCCGTCGACACTGAGTGCGGCAGCCGTGAGCGCTCGTTGAGCTCACTACTTTACAGCCACTCAAACCAGGACCTACGACGTCATGAAGGATGTTATTTTTTGCTTGTTTTTGTAAGTCTAATTTGCCTATAACTTTTAAAATAAAGCAAAATTTGAGAACAGTTTCTTTAAATTACTACGTTCAGTGCGCTCAGGTTCGGTCCAAATTAAAAACCAGTCAAAAAGTTATTGCAGGGCCACTTCAATGCTCCCAATGACGACAAACAAGCAAAAAACATGTCTGCAGCACGCTGCCGGCCAGCCTCTGCAACGCTCCAAAACGTTAATTTTCCGTGTCCCAAGATGGTCGTCCGGCAGCCGCAATCACGGAGCGGGGAAGCGCAATTTAGCAATTGTTGTAGAGATCAGTAAAAAAATATGGAATGCATACCCTCCTAGCATCCATCAGGTAGGGATAAGCATTCTGTGCAGTCTATATGCCCATCAATATCAACGCATGTAGCCATTTGCAGGCAGTCGCATCCTTTCGAAGATCAATCTGGCATTCGTCAGGCACCAGCTTTCGCTCTCAGCACACAGCCACTGTTGGTGGGCTTCGAGGCTGCTCGCATCTTCACCCTCCACAGGCAGGGCAGCCCCGGTCTGTAATTGTAGAATATGAATATGGCAGGTATTATAACACTTTATGTTTTGGCCGTGTAAAGAAAATCTGCATTCCATTTTCTAACATATCTGTTATGAAATAACCAGGTCAGGTGGAACGGCTCGAGTTCGCTGACTGAAAGACAGAGGGCTTAGCCTGAACCAATATCCTAGCAGCCTTCGATATTGGTGTGGGGGGAGAGAAGGCTGAACCTCTAAAGATGTCTTCAAATGATTCTCTAATTGCTTAACTCCAAAGTTTCAGGCTGCTCCACTTCAACGTTCTGAACTTTTTCCAACATATTTGCGCTGTCGCTAACCATGTTCCATTTGCCAATTTTTTACACGCCCCTTCTCCTCCAATCAGAACAGCACGAGAGTCCGCCGTGAACAGACTTGACATCGTCGTGTGTCATATATCCCCGATGATTGCCTTCCCCACTAAGATGCATTAAAGCCAAGGCTCGAGCACAAGCTCATAGCATCGCTAGATGGTCGCACTGCACGAACCCTCGTGCAGCCTGAGCATCTACTAGTACTGGTAAAAGCGAGCGAGTTGAAAATGAATACTTAAAATTGAAAGAATAAAGCGCGAGGGACAAGCCCAGGACAACCACGTAAAGCCTGGTTCAAACAGTTGCGTTTGACCGCGTTGCGGCTGCGAGAAACCAGGACATCCCTGCTGCTTATATCGCGTGCCAAGATGATTCTTTGAATTGGAATCCACGCTTCATACGAAGCACAGATGTGCCGGTGACTCGTTTTCGGTTCTAAACGCAACGCAGACAAACACACTCAAACGCAAGTGTCGGAACCGACCTTTACGGTACAGGCTCACAGTAAACCTGTGAGCCCGAACCGTCTCGCACGTCTAGCCTTCGCTTTAGTACATCTCAGGATGAGACGGAATGTATCATAATAGAACCGATGTGGTCTCACCATTCTGAGCAGAAGTGCGTGAGTAACCGATGCTATTTTCGTGGTCGCTTGCACGTAAACAATCAAGGAGCTTGTACACAACGCCGGCATTCATCTGGCTTGAAAACAACTTGAGCGTTGGCTTGGCTTGGATGTCAGCTGCCCATTGTGCTTACTTGAACCGCTTGAACTTCACGAAATCCTCTAAATTGAGGAGGCTGCTTCTTGACTTCTGCTGTCGGCGCGTATATCTGCAATTCGGCGGTTCCCGAGTTCGACAATTCGGAAATCATGGGTGTACCACCGCAACACCCTCTTAACACGATTTCGGTAGCCGTAGGGTGTAAAAAAGATGTACGAAGGGTGTTGGCCTTTCCGTACACCCTTGAATATTCAAAAATCATGTAAAAATGGTGTAGGAAGGGTGTGAGCTCGGAAAAACACCCTTTTAACACGAACATGGGTGTTGAAATTTTTAGTGTGTAGTAAACGTTACAACACAGTGTTTTTTGTTGTTGATTTTTTTAGCTGCGCGAAGTTTTTAAATAAAGGGGGGAAAAGTAATATGAATGTGGTTTTCGATGCGTGTTTATATGGCTTGACGGACACTAGATGGGAATATAACCATCGCTATTATCGGACGAATCAACTAAACTTCGGTATTTAACTTTTTAATTGCTATAATTAGGATATATGTTTTTACTGCAAACTTTGAGGCGGTCATATGCCAAGACTTTCATTTTGTGTAATTCGAATAACCAGCGTGTGTTCCGCGATATTGCTCTCCGAATTTTGCACTTTTACCCGACTAATGTAGCGAAGGTTTACAGGAGGTGAGCAGAAAAAAAAAGTCAGATTAAGTAGAAAATTCGGGGGCAGATATTTCGGAACACGGAAAAGACAAAAATCTCAAAATATTAAAAGAAAAAGAAAATAATCTATAATGGCCAAAAGAATAGAATGATTGCACTTCCATAACAGCGTCCACCCTGGTCTTGTCCAAAGCAGGCTTTCCGGCCCCATCGTTTGGACGTTGCTCTTTACACAGTAGAGTGGTTCTATATGGTCTCAATGTAAGCTTGAATCTTGTTCATTTGGCTAAAAAGAACATAGTTCTGCCCATTGTGTATTTATAATTTCTTTGTTCATAGAAAGTGAAAAGAAGCTCACTTCTTTATGCATTACAGATATGTCAAGCTATTTAGCTTTATAGACCACTGATGTTAATAAAAAGTATATAAGAATGAGGAATAAAACATTAATCTAAATTTGACACATAAGGGAACAACAGCAGTGTATAGGCTTTTGTCTCAACAAAGGCTATACAAAGTCTCAACACTACCATTAATAGAAAGTATATTAAAAGTGGGTTATAAAAATTAATCCAATCTCAATACATATTTTAACAACTGGAGCGTATAGGCTTTCGTATCAACAATGGCTATACAAACTCTGAAGACTACCATTGATAAAAAGTATATAAATAGCGTGCGATAAAAATTAATTCCATTTTGATACACATTGTAACAACTGCAGTGTACAGACTTTTACCTCAACAAAGTCTATACAAAGTCAGAACAATACCATTGATAAAAAGTATATGCAAAGCGGGCGGTAATAATGAATCCAATTTCGATAAAAAGTTTAACCACTCTCTGAAAGAGGTGTATACAAAATTTATACAAATACGTTGTTAGAAAGTGGGTAGGGGAGAAAGTCGCAAGGATCGTTAAGAAGTCGCAAAGATTTCAATAGACTGGGCAACTTTTTTTTTGTAAGGGGGTGTTTTAAGCACTCCGAACCTTTCAAGAACAGTTTTTTTTTTTGTGTGTGTGCTGCAGAGCTCGGTGCTCTTGCATCTCCGCGCGCATTTAACTTCTCTTCTTCCTCCCCTTTTCACATATTCATCCACCCTTCGAGATATCTGAGTTGTGTAGTTCATGCACGAGATATTCGTAAAAACCGTAGATTCTTTTTTTTTTTTTTCGGGGGGGGGGGGGGGGGGTTAAAACTTGTATTTTTACAGTAGTATTTGTTATTTACTAAGAGCCTGGAACGATAAAGCGATAAACCTTACGACGTTGTCACACCGTGTCTTTCCACAACTCCTGACATTACGTAAGCACCCGAAGCTCCAGCGGCACGGTTTGTACACCCGCACCGCGCGGTATAGCTAAACCCACGAGTCACACCGGTTAGCGTTTTACTCGCCTGAGCGATAAACGCTAAATCCCGGGGGGTTTCCGAACTGAATTTTTGGGCAATTTGAGCTTGCTGTTTCAGTCGCTTGCTGCCTAATTACCCCTTTGCCGCCGGAGCTTCTGCTGACTCGGACTTCTTAGGCGCTGGAGCCTGAGACACGGCGCCAGGAGCTCCGGCCACCATTCATATTAATTTTCCGGCCCATTAGCCCTGGGCACTTCATTAGCAGGTGTTTCCGTTGCCGGGCTTGCTCGGCATCTGCGCAAAAAGCTGCGCTCATGGAAAAACAAAACTTGAACTCCGCAGGTTCATAATCGAGGTAAACGTCCACGCTATCGCGAACTTAGAGCATGCATGCCCACTCACGTGTATACATTTTTCTTTCATTTCTTTTTTTCGCTCGCGTTTTTTTTTGTTTGTTTTTGAGTTATGTTATTCGTTCGCGCACTACAGTGTTCAGCGGGGCGACCTGCGCGGGAAGCAGCCGAAGATTTTCTTAGCTACGCACGAAATATATTTGTTTCATAGCAGGTTCTTTTCTTTGTTTGTTTTTTTACGTTTATATATATATATATATCTTTTTTGTGGAGCTAGTGTTTCGGAAGATGCTCATTTCATTTTAATGTAATTTGAGGCCTAATTTTATTTCAATATTTTCTTTGGTTTTTTTAGATAAGGGCGAAAAACAAATCTACACTAATTGTTTATGCTTTTTGACTTCTTCTTTCGCGTGTTGCGAACTGGAGAGGACACTTATGTTTTCGCAAAATTAGCCGAGAAATGTATGAACCCTACGTGACTTATCGCAAGTGTGGTCGCGTTTAGATTGGATTTTCCTTGCTAGCTCACCAGTAAGCACGCCAGAGAAACACTCTAACTTAATTGACACAAGCTTGGCGATGCTAGGGACATAACTCGAGCCTTATAAAGGTTTTGCTAGAAGGAATTATTTAGCGGCAGAGTACTTTTTTTTTTTTTTTTTTGCTGCACTTTTAGATTTTTTTTGTTGGTTTGTTACAGTTGTGTTAAAGCCTAAATCCGGTACTTATAAGTCAATTTAGGCCCGACGTTTCCACGCAGAAACCGAACATCCATAAGTTCAGCCTAACTTTCACCTTTGTTTTTGGAAATTAGGACCAAAATACCCAGGTTCTCACGAAAAAGCTTGGCCTTACTTTGGCGTCTTCGGGCTTTTAAGGCACTAAATTCCCGAACGAACACACACAAAAAAAATGACCCAAAGTATTGAGTGGTACCTGGAGCGCATGTTTGCCATCGAGTGCTTGCTTGTCTTAAGTTTTCAGCCTATCTTCTTATAGTGCAGTTTTTTTCACTATCATCAGTAAACAGGGCGAGCGTATTGTGCAACTCACGTTGGTGCAAGTTCAGAAAACGTTCAACTCCAGATTTTTTTTTCTTCACTGTTTATTGCTAAGCAGAGTTGAGTCCCATTAATATCCCGAAACTGAAATTCCAGGTAAAGAATATATCATAGACTTACTTTCATCTCCGTTTTAATATCGTTACGTCTTTACGAATAAACAGTTACTCACACTTGCCCAATGGGAGCTTTCAAAGAAATACATTTAACATAGCGACCAGGCCAGTCTTCATAAGATCATGCTTAGCAAGTTCAACGTTTAACGCCACGGTTTGTCTGCGTACTTTAGCTATAGAGTCGGCTTTCATGTTTCTTATTGAGTCCAATTATGAAATCGATCTATAATCCTTTTTTGCATGGAGGTCTGACTTTCCGAAACAAAAGAGTTGCAGGATTCCTAGAGCTTACAGACGTGTTCCCATTAACATACGGTTTAGCTCCCCCCCCCCCCTTTTCACACACACGCACACAAACACACAATATATTAAGAGCGTGAAAAATAATAATAATAATTAGTTTTGCTTCCATTGTCATTGCCATAAAGGAGATCAAGGGAAAACGGTGTGTCGAGGCAGCCTGACGATCAGATTTTCTGAATTTTCTACTTCGAGAGATGAATTGTGTTGGCCAGTCTAAAATTTGGGGACACTGGTGTGAAGCTGTATAGAAAGCCAATCTAACCGGTGCACTACCCCTGCTGAATCCTTAACATGCACCTCAAGATACTGATTGCACGATCACACAGACTTTCACAATTACGGCTCGTCCGCGTCTTGCAGACGACGGGAGCTATAACTTAACCAACACATATATGCCTCGACTAAGTAGCGCGAGTTTTCTCTCGCATTCACCAAGTAGCAGTGTTTCAAACGCACCCACTCACCGACACCCCCTCTCCATTCCTTCCCACCAAACCTTCCCCGAACATCGCGGCGTGTCATGGTTCCAAACGCAAGAGCCTAAGTCATATAAGCCTTCCCTTTGAGATAGTTAAGAATGAACCACCCTACCATAAATCAAAGCGGAGTCTCTCCACCGTGCACCTTCGCCATTAATAACCCCGAAAAACGCCACCAGGTACAATTTTCGCAGGGGCCTCTCGCTTTTCATAAAATCTTAATTTCTTTTTAGCAACGTTTTTTTCTTTTTTGGTGGGTGAGGAAGACCGGAACGCTCACGCGTCGTGTCACGTCCGGCGTATTATGCACGGTGCGCAGAGGCCGACTTTGAAGGCAGCGCGGTTTCCTCCGCGCCTGTCTCGGAGTAAATAAAGGCGTGCGCGGGAATTAACTTTTAAACGGACGCGCACGCTGCTTCCCTCTGTCGAGGCCCGAGTTTATTAAAATGAAGACGGATGGTACGCTTGCAAAAGGGTTTGGCGAATTCATCCGGGAGTTGGGGAGCTCGCGCGGCAGGCTCTCGGGATGCACTAGTGCGTGCTGAGCAGGATGGATTGCGCGCGTCGGCTTATTCGGGAGATGAGATATATGGGCGGCAGAGCGCGTGGCAAGCCATTCAGTTCGCCGACGTCCCCGTATAGACCCGCGGTACCGGTCTCCCCCCGCAAAACCACCTCCGTTGCCGGAATTATTACAATGAACCCTTCCTTTCCCTTCTCCAGTGAATGCAGTGGGTTCGGGGAATACCCCTAGAAAACTTACGCTTGTCGAGTGCCTTCCTCCGTTTTTTCCGATAAGGCCAGTTTTCACGCTACAGTGAGACTGCGGGAAAATTAAAAGTCTATCGCCCTTACCCGTGGTTCGTGTGTCCAAATGCCGAAAAGCAGAGATATAGGGCTGGTTCACATAGTTGCGTTAGCGTTTAAATGATTGCATTGCTACCGCATGCGACTGCTAACGGCGATGGAACGCACCGGCAAACTGCCATCAAAGAAAAAAGAAGTAAATAGGTAGCAATGGTGCGTGTTTCATAGTCAAATACACTCTTAATCGGGTAACCTTCTGTAAAGGGTACACATTTGTAAATTTGTACCCTTCACTGTAGAAGTTACAGTATAACCCCTATGGCAGTACTCTCTATCTTAGCGGTTATGCACTCTCCGTTGGGTAACCTTTAGTAGAAGGTACAAGTTTGCAAATCTGTACCATTTATTAAAAAGTTACAATGTGACCCATAAGTCAGTGCCCTCTACTTTGGGGTTACATGGACGCACTTACATAAAGGTTATTGTATAGTACCTGCCATATGCCCTATATGCAAGAATAACCATCCTCACTGCGTGTTTATAGGACTAGGCAAATATTACAAGAGAAGTTAACCTTTGCGATAATATCGCTGGTTCGCTAAAATGTATTAACTCTTTAGTTGTTGTATTTACGGGTTATCTGGTCTATGTCGGAAATGTATTTTGAAAATAAATCATTACAATAAACTTTGTTCTATTATTTTCGAGAAAGCAGCGGGCATAAGGAATTGCTAATCGACTTTTTTTTGCGTTTTTTATCAGGCAAAGAACGATGCGCCTTGTTTCGGAATTGGGGAATAAAACCGGCTAAACAATGTCGATAAACAACCCCGAGCTCGTTCCTCTCTCGCAAATGACATAACTATGCTAATCAGAATGATTTCCCTTTAAACTACAATTGTGACGTAACTCAAAAGGACAATAATTAAAGAGTTAACATATTTTAGTAAATGAGCAAAATTATCATGAAGTTTATCTGTTCTTGTAAAACTCGCCTAGTCCGATAAGCACGCAGTGAAGGCAGTTATCTTTGCATAGGTTATGTGGCAGCTAATACAGTAATCCTTATGTAAAGGCGTCCTCCCGCTGTGGAAGGGCTGGCGACACGCTGGCCGATTCACACTGCGGACTGATCTGCGGACGGACTGATCACGTGACGACATGTCCGCGGTTCGTCCGTCTCCCAAGCGCATCCACACGAGGAAGGCGACGGGCAGACGCCAGCGAGGACGGACCGAACCTGTTCGCACCCCACAGTGCCCCGAAACTCCAACATAGCACCGTGGCACCGTTGTCCAAAAGAGAAATCAACGTTTGCTACCGCTATAAAGAATCGTAAGCCGCGGTGAAGTACAGATCAAGACAGAACACAGGGATAGGCTTCGCTGGAAGCGCCGCTAGCTTTATTAACCCAAGGCATGGCAGTGACACAGGCACGGTCCTGCTCGAGAAGGGTTCGGCGTCGAAGCGACGAAGTTCTGGGGTGGCGGAGGGGCGTTTGGAGATACCTTCACGCACTCCGCGCTCGTGCACAACCCTCAAGTACACCACAGCCGCAAAAGAGGTCTTGATCGGTGAAATCCTGATTGGACGTGCAAGAATTATCGTGGCGTGCTTGACGAGTTTTTACGGGAGCTTCTTGACACGGACCCGGAAGGGTACCGGAACCTGCGTCGTGTCAGCCGGACAAAGTTAATCCAGTTTCTTTAACGCGTGGAACAAAGAATCGCGCGACAAAATGAACCATCGAACGCACACAACAAAACAATGCGCCATTTTTGTTTTAATCCTCATGAAACAAAAAGCCAAGAAAACCACAGTGAAGAAACCCATGTACCATTGCCAGACTAAACGCTTTTGAAGCCAATCTCTTGCCAAAAATCGGCCAGTGAAAAAGGCCTTCAACTTTATTAGTCCGCACGTCCGCGCACGAGGAGTGGATCGCAAGAATCGGTGACGGGTCGGTCACGACGTACACGGTCCGCGGACGAGAATCGCGATTCGGTCCGTCGTGTGAATTGGCTATTAACGACGGCGGGCTGTCATGATTATGCCAATTCTTTGACCATCATTGTGGGCAAAAATTGTAGCGTTCCTCATGATGCGTTTTGAAGTTGGTTAAGAGAAACACAAAATTATGTGCTTGAATATCTCGAAGACCATTTACTCTAAGCAAATCCTCTAAATTTTTTGAGCGTCTGGTGGCAGTCTTCAAGATTAAAATTCCAGCATTCTTTGTAAGACGAACGAGTCTACGGTCAATTAACGCATTCTAGTTAATTATCGATGTGATCGTGACGGTTACACTCTCCATCATCGGTCCGCTGAGCCCGATGCACAAAGTAAAGATAGTACACACAGGAAATTGTTGCTCCACTATTTAGGCTAAAGTGTGTACAAATAGAAACAAACACCCGGTGTAAAATATAGTATATAACTTTTATGCAGTACACCCATGACAATAAAATATAGCACTTGAATTCCAAAATACAACTTCGAGCACGTCTTTCCTTCCTCTCCCTGAAGCACATTGAAAGCTGACGGCATGATGTTATTTCAAATCCTTGTTATTTTTTATACTACAAAAATAACTTTTTAGACATCCTGAATACAGTCAACATGTCTAAAGACGCACTTCCCGTCAAAAATAAAGCTGATCACAGTAATATTAATGGCAGTAGACTCATTTGAAATCTCAAAAGTGACTCAAAATGTTCATGAAGGACACATAAGAGCAACCTCTGAAGAACACTCAAATTAGTCCCATGCAGAAAATATTGTTCTATTTATTTTTATTTTTAGGGTAGGCACTTGGTGATATGCGAGTGATGTTTAGACTGTTCTAAATATTGTTTCTTTGAGATGTCTGTTCACGAGCCTCGTTGTTTATCTGATGTGGACGTCCTACAGAAAGGGATGCGCGTGCGCCGCTTTGAGACAGAAATACGCTTGCAAAATTACTTTTTTTATTGTCAAAACTTCGAAGTTTTTATCTGAACACTAAAAGCATTAAAAATTCATAAAAGAGTATATGTGGGCTTCACGAAAATGGTTAATTTTTATACACAAGTAAAACATCTCTGATCTACGGCATGCACATTGAACGAGTGCGTGTCGTGCTCGAGAACTAGTGTGGCCACTGGCAAAGCTATCACAACTGCGTGAATAAAAAAAAAAAAAAAGAGCTAAACTTTCGGTAATATGCTTACACCAAAACAATATCCCGGCCACGGCGTTGTTTAGATGAGAGGCAGTTGCGAACGATAAAATAACGAAATTGCGTCTTTAATATGAATGGCCTAAGGGAATTAACTCTCTCTTATTGGTGAATGCATATCATGCTGCACATATGCGTCTTTAAGGCTTCAACCTTGTCAAAAGCGTATTCAGTTTTCTGCTTATTACAGGGAAGCTGTTATGTGCTAGGATCTGGAGAAAAAAAACGTCCATGGATGTTAACAAAAAAAAAACCGTTTTAACGGCGCTCTTTCGTTCCTATTGGTCGTGGCAAGTATAATTAAAAAGAGGAGGCAACCCGCGTGAGTTAGCTTCCTTAGCATTACTAGATAGTGAGGTCCTGATCCCTGGTTATCATCTACAGTCACCGACTTATCTTAGCTATGAGTGCGCTGTGATGAGACTGAGCGAAACACGAAGCGATCTAACCTTATTTTCTTTCGCTTCCGCGACGCTGATAAAAAAACTTGAACTCTTTATCAGCATCGCTGATAAATATCCAACTTGCTGTAGAACCTAAAATTGTCGTATAAGCATACTTATATGTATACCAAAGACCAGCAACAAAACGTGTGTCGACCTCACTTTCAACAAGGACGTATTTGAAGTCAAAATACAACCAATGGCGGTTTACCATTGTGACCATAAAGCAATGGTCACTTTAGGCACTAAGAATTAACTAAATACAATTAAACAACGAAGTCGCATAATGTCTTTTTTGCAATCATCTGTAAATCGTATAGATGTCGTATAGTTGTCATAAAGTTGTCGTACAGTTGTCGTAAAGATAACAGCTTCCCTGGTTCACCATCTTCACGCGAACTGGATGGACCTTACAATTTTCAATCCTCTCGTCACGCTGTCTTTGTGTTACACAATCTTCTGAAGTAGAATCAAAGGCTGAGCAAGTGCTAGGGGGTTGGGGAGGTTCTCGATGCGACAGGTCACAAGGGCTTTCTTCAGTGAGCATGAATATCTCAGTGGCACAAGTTCTTCCGGTTTTCCACCGTAAATCATAATCTTCTCAGGTGTCTTTGTATACGTGAGGGACGTACAAGGGGAGTTTGGCACTTCTACCTGCAGCATGAACCAACAACAAAAAAAAATTCACCAAGCATGCGGGGACTTCCAATTGCGCGAGTATGCTTAAGGCTGAAAAATTATTGCCTGACACAATTAGTTGTTTGTTGACTTCAAGATTACTACAATCTAAGACTGCCTACCTGAACACAACAAAAAATTCATTATTTTTATTCCGAGCCGAAATGCCCGACTTACAAGCGGACACGTCATCTACGTTTGATAATTAATTTTCCCCTCACGGTAAAAGGCTCGGAAGCAGGACCTACGCACGTGAAAGAAATGCAGAGAGCGGTACAAACCGCGAACAGGGATGGTGTTAACTAGCTTCTTTTCTTGAATCGAGCAGACATCTGGCGGTTTCTGCAGCCTGGGATTCACATCAGACGCCATTCAAATATAATTTACTCCAATCACCTCTTAGAAGGATATCCAGCATCCACTTAGCAAGGGTGCCCAGGTTACTATCTGCCGACGGTGCATATGCTGCAATATCCACACTTCAGTTTTGGGGTAGTGGTACCGAGCGACGCAGCTTCCACGGAATAGCCCATGCACCCCCAGTCCTTCTCTTTGCAGCCTCGTCTCAGAATTCGAAACACATCTCTGTTTGTCCGCGACCTAAATAAACACAGATGATGAAGCCCTAATATCACGATATGCATCCCATATAAATTTTATTGTATATAAGTCAAGAGTCAACCGTACCTTATCAAGCTTCTTGCAGTATCCCAAAACTAACAAAATCAATCACACACAAAAAAAAACTGATTTTCACTATTACCTGACCGCCACCACCGGCCACCGCTATGACTTCCAGGCTCCAGCCCAACGAAGCAAGCGCGCCCCGCGACGGGGCCCGGAGACCAAGGCGACAAAAAGTCTGGTCACGTGAGATTACGTGCCTCAAGTTTTGGAATCCGTTCCACCAAAAATCTGAACAAACTCACTCTCCCTCTACTTATGCGTTTGTTCTTGGGCCCCTTTCTCTTTTTCTTTTCCAGTGTCCTCCTTCCTTCGCGGGGGCTGTGTTTGTAAACAACCTCGTAAAGGTTACGAGTTGATCCCAGTGGTTGCATATTAGAGGTTACAATGTCCGAACCGCAGGGTAACCAGTAAATTTGAGCGCGAACGACAAGATTGGCTGTTTTAACCTCTAAAACAACGTTACAATAAAGAAACCTTTAAAAACGAAGCCCGTTACCTCTAAATCGGAGGATACGTCCGTTTATAGCTAGCTATAGAGGCTAAACTGATGAGTGCGTAGGCACCGCGGTCCTCTATTGTACGGGCTGTCACCTTTCCGCCGTGCCGTGGCTCTCGTGAGTCAGTCAAGATTACTTCTACAATTACTATTACTGACGCGCCCCCAAGCAGACACGAGAAGAAGGGTGGAACAAGAGAACGTGATGTTTTTCTCCTTCTCCAGACAGATGGGAACAAAGTTCCTCCCTCCCGCCACGTCTTCTTTCGCTTTCCTTTTTTTTATTTCTGGCATGTCGCACATGTTTTTTTAATAAACGCCATTGAGCTGACTGAGCGTCAGCGGCTACGAAGGGTGCCTATAATTCAGTCTCCCAGTTCAAATACGTGGATAACCTCATTTGGATTGCCGCTTTTACCGCTGGTTATGTTAAACGAGAAAACGAAGCCGTTAGAAACAGCCAAGCTCCTCCAGAGCAGTGCAGTATTACGTAAACCGAGCTAAAATGGCCGTCTCCGCAACTTTGCACCCAAGTCAGGTGGCATGCCGGGTGCCTGCGCGTCTTCTACGCTACGTAGGGGTCTGTGTCCTGTTAATAGCGAGTTGTAGTAGGTCGTTTTTCTCCTCCGCTACGCTATCCCCGAAGAAAACGCCACAGCTGCGCATGCGCGCCGCCAGCCTTCTCTGCATAGTTCAAGGTCTTGTGGCGGATTACGGAGCGCTATCCGGTGCTTAGCGGGCTGCGGGAACGGTCTACTACAATTCCCCACTGATTACGAACAGACGATAACCATTTTTTTGCATTTCCGTGAGTCACCAACATCGCCATGGCATGGTTGTGCGTCGTTAACGAAGTTTGAAATTGTAATTGATGTTTCCATGGATTTGGCGTACCAGAGGTGTAAAAGCGAAACAAGATTATGTGTGCGGGCGCAGGCTCACTTTTGCTCTACATTAAAGAATTTGATCAGACCGCTTCAAGGATTATGGTGCAATCGATCGACCTGCGGATAGTCATGTTGGAACGCTGGTCTGAAAAGTAGCGCCTATCGTGCAGCAGATTTGTACGTAGTTCAACTTTTCTACTCAAGTTACAATAGTTTAACTACTTTTCTTAGTAGTTTAGTACCTTTCAATTACATTTTTATTTCGGTAATTAGAAGGTTACTTTAATTACTTTTTCCGAGTAACTTGAACTCAAATTACAAATTACTTCCAAATTTTAGTGACTGTTTTACCTATAAACAAACATTCCTGCAAAAAAAGAGGTAAGAGGTTGGATGATTAACTGATATTTGCAAAGAGAAGAAAGCATGGGGCGTAGGAAAGGGGGGGGGGGGGGGAAGATGGTAGTTTGGAGAGTCCGAAACCCTGCAAACTTTTCACGATGCCCCCACTGCGAAAACACTGCTACGAGGCGCGGGGAGCGAACAGACACGACGCAAGAGGGGACGAGTAACTCTGGGATTAGCGCCGAAGACTGGCGTTTCTTTGTGTCCTGAAGCTCGAGGAGACTTGGCCCGTTTGAAGAAAGGGCTGGTCCCCACTTTTCCCCAACGTAAGAACTCTTGCCCACTGGAGGAGGTGCACACACTGCATCCTCACTTAAAGGAGGCAACAAAATGCAGCACCCACTCCGAAGCTCATCTGGTGCTCCCATAGTTTGTGCCGTGCTCGAAAAATAGCGTGCTAAAGGGCAACGCAAAAGTTACCGTCTTGCCGTTGCCTTTCCTTCCAAAACTCAAAATACGCAGATCTTCAAAGATTCGAAGATCGTTCAAAAAACCTTTGTTATTCCCCCAACGTTTTATATAAAAAAAAATAATAATAACCAAGCAGTGTTGGGAAGCGCTCTAAGTACACGGTACTTAAAGTAAGTACTACTGTTTAGAAAACTCGGACTTTACTTGAAGTACATTCTCTGGGACTGTACTTGTACTTTACGAAAGTTTTTTTTTCTAGTACTTTCCGAGGAAAGTAAGACTCGCAACATCAGTGTACATTCCTCGAATCTAAAAAAGGCTTATCGTTGTGTGAAAACGCGCTCTCTTTCGAGACGTCATCTGGTCATTTCTCTGAGTGAAGTAACGGCGGCTTTAAGACTGACGCAAATAAAGGCCGTATAAGTTGATTCTGTCAAATAGCTCGTCAGCGAGAGTAAAACCACTACACTGTGGCGACTTGACTTTATACAATATTTGCTGCCATTCCCGTCAAACACTGATGCACCTACGATTACCCCTGGAGCAATGTGTCCCAGTTAGAAAAACACTGTATAGGGAATGAAAGGGCATCATAAAAGAATGTGTTGAAAGTGCTTGCCCTTTAACTAGAAATATATTGTATTTATCGTACGTTACTTCAAGTAGATTGCAGTCGGTCTACATAATACTTTACTTGAGGTACATAACCTCTCATTTACTTTGTACTTTAATTTAAGTACTTTCAATACGTACTTTACGCAACACTGTAAACAAGCAAACACTGTCTAAAAAATCATGCTCAGGCGGTGCTAAACCTCAAAGTAGAAGTGACATATTTGCAGTACGTCATTGATCAAACAAACAAAAAGTACAAAACAATTAGACACGCATATATACTTCATAACATATGTACTTCCTTGTTACCATAAAAAGAAGATATGAAAGTAACTTCAAAAGTAATTCGCTACTTGTTTACAGACATTAGTAATTTTCCCACTTACTTTCCATTTAAGGAATTTCTACTCCACTTAAAGGGGCCCGGCAATCACACTTAAGCGTCCACCTTTTTTGCGGTTTCCACGTCTCTTTGGGTTCGGGCAAGCCAGCGGGCACGTAGAGAGTAACTAAATATAAGTGCGTCATATTTTAACCGGACGACACGGAAAACTCTTCCACCGACGAGGGTGACCAGCGGTATCGAAAGCGCGCAAAATGTGACGTCTTTGGTCCTTTGGTCCTGGGCTTACTACTGGTCAGAACCGCTAAAAGCTTCGTTTTAGTCGAAATACAAAATATAAGTGGCGCGAACCGTTTCAATTATTTATAGAAGTAGTTTTTGTTCAGTATTTTAGATAAAAAAAAGATACGAATGCAGTTCATAAAGTACGGAAACAAGAAATGACCCGTCGACATACCCGCCACCAAGCGGTGGAAAAAGCGGCGCATACTTGAAAGGAATAGTGGGATCAGGCGCCGACACGGAAAGGTCCCGGGTGTACGCGGCGGCGCTGCGGTCGTATGCCGGCTTGAGGATCCGACCGGTTCCGAGCGTTCCCAAGGCTCTAGGCGCAGGCCTGGCTGCCGATTTAGCCCTTTGGTGGTATGGCAGCGCAAAGTGGCTCCCGTTCTGAACTGATCTTTACCCCGTGTTTGCTGTCGTTTGTGGCCAATGAAGTGTCATGCCGAATTAGTATTTAATCCCGCAGCAAATGCAATGAGAGCTTCTGTGGCTGCCCGCTACATACAGCCTATCCAGAACACGCATCAATGGCGCCCTCTCGCGCCGTCGACTCGGAGTGCGGCAGCCGTGAGCGCTCAATGAGCTCACTACTTCTCTAGTTCACGGCCACTCTCAAGCAACCAAGGACGTCATGAGGGAGGTTATTTTTTGCTTGTTTTTGTAATTTTAATTTCCCTATAACTTTTAAAATAAAGGGAATTTCGAGAAAAGAAAAGTTTCACTAAGTTACTACGTTCAGTGCGCTCAGGTTCGGGACAAATAAAAAATTAGTAAAAAAGTCATTGCAGGGCCCCTTTAAGTTACTTTTGAGGTCAATACTCAGTAACTTAACTTAATTACGCATTTTTGAATAAGTTGTACATATCTGTCGTACAGGGACCAATGTAACTGCCATTGTGATAAGTTTCCTCTATGTTATAGCCGGATACTTTTTTGTCGGCAGTCCGCTTGTAGCCGAGCCCACAAAACCTATCTGCCACAATACCAGCTTTTTTTTTCCTTTTTTTGATTTCTGTAGGTAACTGATCCAAAATCTACACGTCACTCGTAAAGAGCATATGCTCTTAACTATGTCAGGCTGTTCAGCCCTTCGCTTCGAGCAAAACCGCGTTCGTGCTATTTATTTCAATTAAATTGAACTTCGGATAGTTGTATCGAGCTCAAAGCGAGCTTCAATTTAGAATGTGCATTATAGAGTTCTCTCGTGCACGCAAAATTCATGAACTCGTAACGTGTAAGGCTAACTCTAAAATTAAGGGACTGACCATCAATCAGAACGTGATAACTTCGTAACCCCGAGTGATCTGCGTCATAGATGCCGCTCTGTGGATTCTCCGCAGCCACTCGGGCACAACAACCGGCCAATATCTTTTTTCTTCTTCCGCCGTCGATGTACAACCGGGTACGACGTAGTTACTTACGTAAGTTATCCCCACCATTTGCTTGTTTTCGAATGCACCACGACGTAGCTAACCACACGCAATACCTGCCCCAAATCGTAGCTTTGACCGTATATATGCATGTTGGTCGAAAAAGGATTTATCTGCCTGTCAATCGGCTTTCCAGCTGCTGAGATAATACCCCCTTTTACAAAAGTTTATTCACGCTGCCACACACGAACAACACAAAAGCAAAAACGAATATTATGATAGAAAAACTGGCGTCCCTCGCGCCATTCTACGACATGCTTTACGGTGAAGCGAACACAAAGCTACTAGAAACCGCAATGGAGGGGGTTGTTTTATTGACTGTCGCAAATAATTACAGCTTGAACGTTGACTTTTTACGAGGAGATTAATCTCTTGTGCCTTTCAAAATACCTTCTGGGCATCGACACCACTGAGAAAAAATCGACATACTGGTAACATTCTTCAGAGTAACCCTGGAGCAAAGGGACAGTAAAAGGACGGACAGACACGAAAGTCCGGAGTTTCGTGTCTGTCCGTCCTTTTTCTTGTCCCCTCGCTCCAGGTTTACTATGTCTATCTTTAAATACCTCGCCTCCCTACTTGCTTTAACTTGCAGTGACATTATTTATTGAATATGATCATCGACGAATCCGCACCTTCAAAACGAAGACTCTAAAAGACAGAAGCGCAGCCTACGAAGTCAGTGTTAGGGTTGGTGTGCGGTCTTGTTTGATGTTTGTATATGCTGTGTATGTGGATGCTCTCGCTGTATATGAACGGTTGAGTATCGTATGTAGTTGCACGCGAAGTGTATGTGTGTTTATAATAAAGATGTGTAAATTACAATAACAGAGTAAAAACAGACATTCTGGCTTATGAGTTGGATGGTATCTAGCGCCACCTAGACCAGACATTTGCAATTGCTCTGCCTGTACCTGCCACCTGGTGGCTAGCGATTTGACCTTCTTTCACGATTAGCGATATTTTCTGGACCGCGTGCGATGCGCCAAGGAGGCTGCTCTGAAATAGCTCTTTCGGGAAAGACTTTCGGCTTCGCGAATAGTTTACCCCTCCTTTCTGTCGTGCGGTGCTAATAAAGGAAATGCGCCACTGGAATTTCAAAGGTGAGACGTGACATGCACGCGCACTGGCAGGTTCTCATTTGCTTCCGTTTAACATCGCAGTGTTAAAAACGAGAAGACTAAGTGACTGCTTTCGAAACGCGTTTCCTTACTTGCGCGGGCTTCTTAAAAAAAAAAACACAGTAAAAAAAAAAAGAAAAAAAAATCCTGTGATGTTTCTTTGTTTTGATTTTTTGCTACAGTTTACGCTTTGAATATGGAGACTTGATTGAATGTATGCGAAGCGGTTGACTGCGTGTCTTGTGATAGCAGCTTAGCAGACCTTGGGGGGCCGCCAGTGATGCAAGGTATACATTGGCCTGTCCGAAAGCTATGCTATCTCTTTTCGGTTGAATCACGGCAGCGTTCCGCGTAAAAATCGACGACATCCGTAGAATCCTGATGTCCTTGTTAAGCCTTACTGAGCTCGGTTAACTCGATCCTGAGCCGCCATATTGCTACGCGGACGAGGAAAGAACTTTGCTCCCCCGTCTGCAGGGGCGACCATTGCTTCGTTTCTAAAGGAACATGATGAGGAATATATAGACCCCTTTTTTCAAGAGTGTGGCGCCGGCTATCAAGCAGCCTCGGAACACCTCCGGTACGCGTATAAACAGACTGAAAGTTCTGCAGTATTTGCAAGATTAAATCTAGGAAGGTGGCGGGTGCTGCTCTTGCGTAGCAGAGGTTTACCAGTGTTCGCTTCATACCCCTCTTGATTCCTGCTCCTACCCTTTCTAATATTAGAAGTAAATGTTGTGCTGTTGTTACTTGTCTATAGTACAGCGCATCGGTATCACATACAGGTACTAGCTTGCAGTTGTTTTCAGTACAGTAGAGTTTTTGACCGAAAATGGTTATCAGCAACGCATTTACTCAATGAAAAATGCCAGGTGGTGTTGGGACCGAGTGGTGTCTGTGGTGGTGGAGAGGCGACTCGAGCCAGGCACCGGGCTAGAACTCAGCGGGATCAACGATGAGCCGCGATCTCTATCGAAAAGTACACTGTTTATTTACATGATGTACAGTTGGTTCAAGAACAAAGAAGACTTTGCTTGTCGAAGTTCGCTGATTTTAAACATTTCGTTCTCCCTAGGTCCCTAGGTAGGGACCCCCACATCGGCGGATGGTCGGCCAATAACAGAAAGGTGTCCCGTTCAACTCCCGCCCCTCATTCCATTATTTCGCACACTCAGCCGCCGTAAACACTTCACTGTCGGTCTAGACGGCGCCGAGAGTCTCACCAAAACACCGGCACGTTGGAATTCACGCAGCTGCTCAAAACACCGTCCGGGGTCGAGACGTGACGTGCCGACTTTCGACCCTTCGTGTCTACGCGTTGAATGAAGGCGTCCGGATGGTCTCATCGCCCCGGATCGTGCCCTGGTGTTTCGGTCGTGAAACCTTAGCCGTTGTTTACGTCGCTCGAATGTTATATCACGGCACCCGTCTGGTTCGTTCGCTGGGCAGGCGTGCTTCCGAAGCGACGATGGCGCCAGGTTTGCTGAATCAGATGACCTTAACCCGCGAGAGGCGCTCGACGAAAACAAACGGCCAGGTGCAGACATTGCAGAAAATGGTCCTGGGAGGGGGGGGGGGGGGGGGGGGAGGGCGCACTCATAACGGCGTTTAACCCTGCCACGGGCCATACGCAACAGTGGTAAAGTGGTAAGGCAATTATCTATTCCAGCAGAAAAAAAAGATGGGTTTATAAATTTACGTCGATCGTTTACATCGATAATTGAAGAAAAAAATAAAACTAATCATATTCAGGGTCCTGAGTAACCACAACCTCATTTACATTTTCTAGTGGAAATGTTTTCTTATTTCTGCAAGCAAACTATATCAGTAACGTCAAGTAATTTCGTTCATACTATAATAAACCTCTAGTGAACTACCAGGAAATACGCAGTAGAAAATATATATTTGAGCTTCTATAGATGTTCGATCGCATTAACGTTCATGCAATCTGCCAGGAAACTAAATTCGGTTGGAAAATTCCTTCGGCAGATTACAAATGAGAAATTTGAATACCTACATCAAAGTTCACGGCAGTTACACTCTCTGGTCCAAGTGACTTTGGTTCCAAACAATGAAAGGCGAGCACACAGACAACTCGTTACAGATGCAGACTGCGTTGAGATGTTCGCGACTTTCATGCACATTCACTACAAGCTCCAACGCCGGAGTAACAACCCCCGACCCGTAAGACTGACGTCTTCCTTCGACGCTCATACTCTTCTCCCTCGCAGAACGCACTCGTATCAACTCCGCGATACGCTCTGCAAGAACTCCAAAATGACAGATCTGAATTCGTGTCCAAAGAAAAAAGAAACAATGAACGAAAAATAAAAGAAATATCGTCCTGTGCGTGCGTGAGCCGCCCGCGGGGGCCGAGATGAAGATGCCCTTTAACCGAGATTCTCCATGACCCGGATTCTTCTCGCCCCTCTCCGCACCGCCCAGCGCTCCGTCGTCGTCGTCGTCGACGTCGACGCCGTCCTTTGTTCGCCATATACATTTTTCTTTCTTATTAGTTCAAGGGTGCCGCCAGATATGGCGCGGTGCCCGAAAATGTACACACGGAACGGCGCCGTTGATCAATATCTGGCGAGGAGGATCCGGACGTAGCGAGGCATGGCAGCAGCCAAGGCTTCGGAAACACCGACCTCCCCCCCACCCTTTCCGAAACCCTGCAGCGCGCGCACGCCTCGCTCCGGCCTCGCGGATTCTTCTCCCGGTTTCGATCCTCGCGGCGGGAGTCCCGGTTCATGCGAGAAAGGCTTCACGAGCGCAGCCCAGTGAAGGCTTGCCAGAAAAAGCTATATGCAAGACGAGTCTTCAGTTTGGTTGATTTGGTGATGACGGGGCCAACGTCGTTTCGTATGCGTTAACGATGGATCTTAGTATGACCTCGTCCGTCGTGGTGATTATTCGCGAGAAGCTCGTCGATTGTTGTACGCGAGGACACGACGAACTTTAACGCTGGCAGCGTGCTCCATTAGAGGAATGATTGTTTTGACTAACGTCTTCTTGAGTAGAGAAAGAGCGGTGGACGTGTCTATCTGCCACGGTTTCTGACTAGCGCTGTGAATTCGCTGTCGTCAGTTTGCTCAGAAAAAAAGTCAGATTATGCGGGCCTTCATATCTGCAAATAAAGCCGACGTGAATCTATATTTTAAATACAGTGGTTGCTTATTAACTTAGAGGTTTTCCTACCTAAAAATTTTGGCATTGCTTCCCAATACAGACAGCGAGCCGAATTTCAAGAAGAGATTCGATTAGGTTTTAAAATTTCCATCCAGTATAATCTTTATTTGGAAAACGAAAGAAAAGGATGATGGGTGCACCATTTCTGACTTCGCAATTAATCGAACCGCTTCACCGCTTATTGATATTAAAGATCAGGGGTGGCCAGGCTGACCCGGCTTAAGAGCCGCAAACAAAATCACAAACTTTTCAAGAGCCGCGGGGGGGGGGGGGGGGGGGGGCGATTTTTGTTTATAGCAATAATCTGTTTAGAGCAATATCTGAGTCAAAAGCAGTCCAATTGTGCGTAAGGCAGCAGTAGCACAAAACTTCCTAACCGCAACCTGTCTTTCGATTTAAAACGCGTTTCATTTCTCTTTTAGGAGAAGTGCTCCGGAAGGGAGGAAGGGGGGGGGGGGGGGAGAGAGGAGGGATAAAGGAGGGAGCGGCGAGCCGACCTTTAACACGCGGAGAACCGCATGCGGCTCGCGAGCCGCAGCTTGGCCACCCCTGATATAGATCAATGTTCTTGCGCAGTAATTGCGGGCATTGTTCCACAAGAAAACTAGAACAAAGCAAACATAATGAAGTGCATTAGTTTTGTTTGAGCATAACGGCATGGAGCCTGAATCCAAACGTGGATTTCCATTTCCCTAACCTGGCAGCCGAAATGTTTTCTTTGCCAGGGATAGTCAGAAGTCCTGGAAAATAAAATGTTAAAGCAGAACCTTGGAATTAAGACGATGAAATGTAATATTTAATAATTAAATTGAGCATTTGCATCAATCGTGGGCTCTACATTGAGATAGCAATTATTTAAAATTATTATAGAAACATGTAGCACATGCAAAAACTAAATATTTATGTTATTTTTATTTCTAATATGTGCATTTCACTCAATCAGTGAGAAATCTATAATATAATTTGCTTTAAATAGTCGTTTAGTGGCATTTTTACAGAAAATACAGACACTTTCAACTTTTATTTTATAGTTTTACACTATGATGATTTTATGATGTCATTTTTCTCTTTCCCTTAACTCTTCCAAAAAATCATAGATTGTCTTAAAAAATTTCTTCAAAAAGTTCAATTATTATTTTCTCTCTTTCTTCCTAAAGACCTATGTAACTTGAAACCTATAATACAAAAAAGTCTTAATGATATATCTCTGAATACTTTCATATCTTTCCTTAAAAGCTGAAGAAAACTGAAAACACTTTGTTATTGTTTTCTGTTTTCTCACATAATTTTCGTCCTTGATAGTTTCTAAAGCTTTTCATTCTTGAGGGTTTACGAAAGCCCCACATCTACGAATCATGATTGCACGGACTTGTTATTTAGTAGTTGCGAAATATTGCAAATGCCAATCGCTCTCTGCAATTGCAAGTCGCCGTAACTGCGTAATTAAGGATAATCACCAAACAGCGGTGCTACACTTGTGCGCCATAATGAGGCAATAAACACATCGAAAACGTATTCATCCGCAGTTGCAGGTTTCAAGCAAAGTTTGGTTTCGCAGCCCTCGATGATTCGTCGTAGCTAGTTTGAAGTCAAATATTTTCGTCGCAGCTAAAACCAAAAACCAAACTAGACGTTCGTAGCTTAGACAGAGTAGGGTCGGTGTGCCTTTCAGGTATGAAAACACTAGTTTACGCTGTAGGACCGAAATTTGGCCGGTGAAATACGACTGCTGCCCTGCGGTCTTTAACGTGCATCACACAGTTGCAATATGTACGCGGCCGCACGCAGGTACGATGCCCATCCAGTCGAAACGGGCAGGCATGGGAATTAAACGCAGGATTCCTCAGCTATAAAGCGCGAGCTTTCACCCCACGTGTTCCTAGCTGCGGTGTGCTAGCGCGCCCTGTCACAAATGCCCGTACTAGCCGAGAATAGAGAAGGTCCTCTAAGAGAAGCAGAAAATTTACTGATCCCCAGGGGCATAAGTAGAGTGTCAAAATTTCAAAGAGAGTTTTATGTAGTAATGGCAAATGTCATAATACGCGCTGTGGGGCTGGTTATTCTGGCAAAAAAGTTATCTTTCTTTATTGCATATTTTTTGGCAAGATGACGCCGGCACAACACACTTTTAATCGCTTTAGTTTAAAATAGGGACAACCATATGAAAGGCGCTTCTCCTCCCGGACTCCCTACGCTCAAGAGCAAACGTGCCAAGCCATATCAGACGTCGCAATCACGAGCCATGTTTCCGGACGCGCGATAAGCGAAGCAACTGAAGCGATCTCCGCGCAACGCGAGGACAAATGGAAGGCGTCAGGGAAAGGGAGAAGTTAAAAGGGCTGCGAAATCGAATAAAAAAGAGAGAAGACACTCGCAGAAAAAACAAAGTGATGTCTTTTTTTTGTTTTTTTTCCCCTTTTGTCTCCAATGTCGCTCTCTCTTTCCCCTATATTCCTTGTCAGTGCATCCGTTCGTTCTTGCATTCTGGGGACAGCCGGAAGAATCCTTGTCAATGGACGACTGAGAAGGAGAGCCGGGCGATGACCAGGGCTCCTTAAGTGATATCCAGCCTCGTCGCTTCCCTAAGCCTCCCTTCTCTGATCCTCGCACTCCCGACTTCCTTGTGTGCCTTTCCCCTTTCGCTTCTGGATGGTTGCCGTGTTCCTTTCGTTTCTAACTTCTTGCCTGTCGCGAAGGAAGCAAAATCCATCTACATAACAGCCATGGATACGCCCTTCCCTTAGCCTGACGGATAGCACCTCTTTCGCTCTCACACCGACGCCACTACTTTTTTTATACTTCTTTTGGTATGTTCCCCTTTCGCAGTCTCCTTTCTTTCTGTCCGTTCCCTTTCGTTCCATTTTCTATCTTTACTCGGGTCTTCCTACTCGTCTTTTCATCTTACCCTTCCTCCTGCCGAGTGCGGTATAACCCAGGGTTCAATCTCGAAACTTTCTCTCTCCGATCCATCCCCATTTTTGTTCGGCACCGATAAAGAAACGGCAAAAGAAAGGAGGGGACGAACTAGTTCCTCATTTTATCGAAGAGTTCCGCGTTTCTCTCTTGCCCTCCCATTTTATTTTGTACTTTTTATCTATGATTTTTTTGTGCTTTTAGTAAGTTTTCTTTGGCTCGCTTCCCGTCTCTTGGAAATTTTTTGTCCGCGGGGGCGTGGGAGGGGTTCGATTCTTTCACGAAGTTTTCCCCTTTTACGCGCTCTTCTTCCTATTATTTTGGTTCCGGCTTCCCCGGGGGCGGAGTGGGCGAAGAGGAAGCGCGACGGGTTGCGCGAGAAGGAGAAAAGAAAAATTGTGTTTACAGACGGAGTCCCCTTTTCTCTGGCCTCCTTCCCTAGATTCCCTTTTACTTCCTCCTTGGCTGCGACACACTTCCCCATTTTTGACGCATGCTGAGCCCCGACTTTGCATTTTGCTGAACCCACACGACGCTGACTATTTTACTTTCCAAGAATATTTTGTCTTGTTGCGCCACTAGAATGTTGCCATCTAAATATCGACTTCAGCATTTTTCATCCCTAAGCGAATTCGGGGGTACATTGATTTACTGTGGTTATTTTGTTTGGCCAATATGTATGTCGCTGTGTTTGTTGCCATGCTTGAGCTAGCTGTGTGCCGAAACGGGTATATTTTTTCCAGTCGTCCAGAGGGTAAGACAGTTTGTTTTTTTAGAAGCCCCTCCTGAATTCTAAGAATTTAGAATGCTGTTCGCATCCGTAGCAGAAAATAATAATAATAACGTTTTCACCGTCAGCTTCTCAGAGTCTTTCCATCTCTACCAAAGGGGCAAAAAAATTAAAGGAGATATATTTTCTAGTTCTTATTTTTTCTCCAAAAATAATTAATAAACTGAACCTCCTGAGGAACTTAAGAATTACAACTGACGTTCGATAGGATCAGAATCTTCGGGACTTGTGTATCAAAAATGCGCTTTCCTTTTTTTTTTCTCCTTAATTAAAATTAGTTACAATTTGAAGGCTTGCAGGGGACAGCTTGTTTCGCTTTCACTAGCTTGTGGTCTTCTTATGCTTCTTTTGCAACGTGGACATGGCAAGTTAAGTCACCTCGAGACGACTACTGAACATATCCAGAAGTGATCTTTGCGGAATGTACCGGTTCCTAATCTTTATTGCAATCTTATTTATTGATGAAACTATGCGCAAATAGAATTGAAGAATGTGCGAATTGTCTGCTACGGCCTTGAAGGAGGAACATGGCACACGTATTCAGCTAACTTTTAAGCGTTTTAGGGTAACATGGTCATGGGGCAAAAGACGAGGGTAAAATGCGACAGTTTTTGTTCCGTGCCATCCATCTCTTAGACTAGCAACTGAAGTGCGTTCAAACTTTACTGAGAGGCGCCGTAACCTCTACTCTTTGCGTGTCTAAAACATGAAAGCTGTCAGAGGGAGTGTTCCGGAGAAAAGAAATGCGGAGTTGAGGTTGATGTGTTTACCCCCCACTGAAAAGGCTCAACGTTCAGTGCGAGGTTTCGCTTCGATGTGTGCACCCCAGTCGGCACCAACTATTCTGTCAAAGTAAAATTTAATATTAATTGTATGCTTTATTAGCTTCATGCGGACCAAATTTGAGCGATCTGTGGGCTTTCTTTAAAAGGTAACTGCAAAGAAAAAAATTTTAAACAGCTTAATTGGGGCAAGCATGTCACAAAACAAATGTTCCGGGAAAAAAAAATTTTTTTAGCGACATTTACACCACAGGACGTAATTTAGTCGGAGTCAGAACCTCTCCACATTCGAAACTCCCGCTCTTTCGACCCCCTCGCAGGAGAAGTACGCCCCACCCCTCACCCTTGAATATTTCTTGGGTTGACTTGGCTGCGGATTTGAACAACGCAGCGTCTCGACTTCCTGTAAGATATGGCAACAATGCACGTTAAACTTTGACGGTACATGAAAAGCTGCGCGGTTTGCGAGTACATAGCGAAGACGTGACCTGAGAAGTGGCCCTGTGATGTTCCCAGAAGACGGAAAGTATCATTCGTAATCGTCGTGTGTGCTTTGAAAGCGAAGGAAGTCATAGGGCCCACGAGTGCGCAACCACAAGCACCCTTCACGACAGCGCTGCGTTGACTTCGGCGATCGCGTTCTGTTTGGTGCAACACGGCGATGCGACGAAGAACTAAAACGTTCGTGGTGTGTGTGGTGCGGTGCTTGGAAGTAGACACCCACACTAACACGGAGCGCAAATTGGTTGTTGTGGGGTTGAGGTTCAACGGGTTCAGTCCCGTCGTCGTCAGCTGACCCAGTCAAGCTGGTCCAGGAGGACGCAGCGAGCGTTTTTAAAAGTAAATCTTCTTTCGTTCCGTTTCAAAATGTGGAAGATTCCCGACTCATACCGTGAGTAAAAAGCTGCGGGCGTTTTTAACAAAATTACGTCGTTTTAATTGAACAATGGGCTCCGCATTGTCCTAAATCGGCCGTTTTTATGCTACGTGTCGTTGGACTGCGTTTGCACAGGGACGTGTTGCGCTCGTCGTACAGTGTGAATAAATTTGGGCAAGATTTCCTACCTGCCCACAGATGCATGAACTGAGACCATTTTCTATGTAGTGAAGATAGTGCTTTTTTTCTTTTGGGAAGAGGCGTTTTGCATTTGTTACGGTACAATCACTTGAGAGTTCAGAAATATGGGAGGGCGACCAAGCTTTCCGAACTTTGTCTCTTTGCTCTCTGACACTGCCCCTACTTTCAAGTTGCAGTTTCAGTAGACATACCTACTAGCAGGTTCAAACTGCTCTAAAGTAGGTAAAAGACTGGGAAGTCGGGACGGTGCGGACTTCGTGCTTCGCGCTTTTCGCAAGGTGACTGGGGAAGTGCTTTTGCAAGGTACGCGGAATATGCAACCGATTTTGTTCTGCCCGTCGTTTGCGTCTCTCCAGCAAAACGAATAAGATAATCTACAAAGCCGCAATCACAAGCCAAGATTTATGATAACAGTACACATTCATTCAAACAACTTTGCGTAAGATGGTTGGGAAGCCGAGAAAACAAAATCTGTCGGCTAACGCAGAATTGGGATGTCCGAAGGTTTGTGCTGACTGCTATTACGTTGTGCCAGGTTTCTTACGTAACAGCTGTGTCTAGTCCCGGACGTCTAGTCGATGGCTTCCGGAACGCGCGGCAATATGACGTGAACGTAACTTGACACGTTTGTCGCTACGCGAACGCCCGATTGCCTCCAGCCAAATAGCACTCCTTTCGAAGCGACATGGCTACTGAAAGGTTCGCTGTCGGGATCACTCATCTGAACTCTCCAAAAAAGTCGGCACTTGCACACGCAAGCAAAAAAAATAAATAAATAATAAAGCACGCTAAGCAAGCAAAGAGGAAAACAAAAAAACCGCGCTATGAAAGCCAAAACCCCGCGACGCTTCCTATCACTAACATCTGCGACAGCTGCTAAACACACACTACTTCACTTCAAGAAGTCTCACTCAAGCACTTGGGTCAGCACCAAACACTGATCACTTCGGCGAAACGGCTAGTCGAGGTAGGCGAGACAGGCGGGAGCGGAGACTTCGGCGGCCATGAAAGAATGGCGAAGCTTTTGTTTGTTATGGCATGAATCCAAACGGAAGTGCCCGTCTTATAAACATTTTGTGAAGAATAACATATCTCATCACATGGGTCATTCTTTAAACGTAAAAATATGCCGCTCTAAAGGAAATTACAACATATACCAAAGGTTTAATAACCAAGATCTAAGCTGTGAATCAATCCCTTAGCCAATGAGAAGCATAGCAGCCAATCAGGGCTAAACGTCACAAAACACCAACTTTAGGGCGCGCGATTTAAAACGGACGAAATAGCCGCACTAAAATCGGTCTCAAGAAATAAATATTGCTGTAAAAAACTTATTTCTCGCGGAAAAATTGTTTCCTGACATGCTTGTCTAAATTAGGCTGTTTAAAAAAAAATTGTTTTCTTTGCAGTTACCCTTTAAAGAAATAATTATTTACATAACAGGATACGCGCGGGCAAAACGCTACAATGGCATTTTATGACGCGTTTGTCAATAACGGACAAGTCTCCTGGTTTCTCCTGGGTCATATTCTTTATCCCCCGATGTCTAGAATGGTCCGAACGTATAAAAGAAAAACCAAGGGCTTCAGAGTGCGAAAGTGACATGAACAAAGCTACTGAAGGTGTCAAGCAGCAGTGTCACTCCCTTCGCACCGCTGTCACACTTCTTGGCGTACCAAAGGATGCACTTTAAAGACAAACTAAACGACTCAAGGAATGAAAAATGCAGCGGCTCTATATAAAAAAGCGGCATAATGAAGACGGCTCCTGCTTTCGGACGTCTCAAGTTTGAAGAACATTTATTCTGTACCTAAAGTAAAATAGAAAATGGTAACAAGCAGGTCGGAGAGCATCACCGTTCTAATGTCATCTCTCCGACAAGACAAAGCTGATGTTGGAAAAAGAAACTAACGACCGGCGTTCTACTGCCCCCTTCCCCCCCCCCCCCCCCCCCTCCGCCCCTAATCCAAAAAAGAAAAGGATGCAACTGAAGAAAACAATTATTAGTATCCGAGCATTCCACACACCGTGCGATGCATACCAGAAGAGACTGGCAGTGCCTGGTATGCAAATAACTTCGGAGCCAAGCAGCCCCGCATTGAGTATGAGTAGACCCTTCCCGAAATTCAGTCTGGCCACTTTGATCACTATCATCATCTGTGGAACGACATCTGTGCCATACCAATGGCGGCCTTCTAACGACTGATAAAGGAAGACGTTGAAAAGCTCCTAAGCGGATGACAAGCGCCTCTACATTCGGGGGTCAGTACGACGCGACGTAGGAATGGAACACAAGAGCTACGTAAGCGTTTATTTCTAATAATTCAGATTCAGTCAATCTGTGGGCAGCACACAATCGGCTTTAAAGCACTTTAGCGTATAGAATTTTCCTGAGGCATCCTAGTGGGTTGGAGCTTTGTTCTGAATGCAGGTTCTTGGTCACCATCGAATTGAGAGTGATCGAGAAAGAACTCACACTGAACAATTCCTCACGTACCGTTGACTTGCAAAAGTGACGGTGCCGATACAAGTTCATTTCCGCCATTGATATGGCAAAACCTTCACTGCTTTACGAACCACCAGATGGCACTGGATTTCGGAAAGGGTCTATTGATGTCACAGAATGCAAGGAGTAGGCTCATGAAGAGTGTGTTGGAGCGGACACAGTGTGTTTTAAGTGTTTTTATTGCTAAAACTGAACGCATATCAAGTTTTCTAAGTTTATCATTGTACCCCACTACGTTGTCTCATTTTGCCCCACAAGGAGGGGCAAAATGAGACATTGTGTTACTTTCAGATATTGTAATTTTGTTTAACGTTTCACTAGCTCCTGCTAAGCATTATTTACTGCGCATAGAGTCAAGACGTACAAGAATATCACCATTCTGTGATTTGTTTTTTAATATTAAAGAAAAAAATTACCATTGAAGTAAAAATTGTTTTTCTCAATTAGCCTTACCTTGCACTGTACAAAGCTTTGCACTGCGGTCCTTATTGAGGACTGAAAACTTGCAAAAAAGGAAGGTTACCTGCTTTAGTCACTACAATACTCGTGTAGCTCGTCTTGTAGAATATAAGTCATAAAACAAAAGAGTATGTAAATGCACTCGTGTGTCGTACTGCAGGTGTACATAAGACTAGAAGGTGCCCCTATTCATGCCTAACATCTTGTGTTTCTGTAAAAAAGAACACGTAGTCAAAAGACCCTGAGCTTCCTGAAACTCAAGAAAAAGAAAAACGCGCAGATGAAACGGATAACAATTGCAAAACCCCAGTTCCCAAAACCAAAGTCGGAATAATTCAACTGCAGTTTGCGCAGTTGTGTCCCTCGCCCTCAGTCACGTTATCTAACGTTCGATATCGCGCATAAACAGATGCTGGCCAGTTGTTCTTAAATCCTCGTCAGGCTTTTGTCGCAACAAAAAAGTGGTGGCTGTTGATCGATTATTTTATCCGGATCTCGAGCGGCGTGCCTGAGCGCTGACGTGAACGACCACTTTACTTGGGGCTTTGGTTTCTCTGCTCGCGAAGCTACGTCAGGCTCCCGTACTTGGCGACGGCCATTCCGCTCATTAGCGTTGGCAGGAAACGAGGATTTAATGGGACACCCCTTCGGTACGATTCCCTCCTTCTCCCGGTCGTCCACTTGGTTTCTCTTTCGTTCGCCCGTTAAAAGTTACTTAGCCAAGTCGAACAACAAACGAACCTTCAGCGAAATCTCATTGGAAAAATAAATGCGTCAAGAGCGGCTCCTGACGTTCGAAAAAAAAATAACCTAAGCTATGCAAAAAATATGAAGCAAAAAACAGCTAACTTCGATGCCGCTTTGGCTCTGGCACCTGTCACTAATGGTCAATCATTTAGTTATTATAATTGAATTTGAAGTTCCCATTTACCGTGTTCGCTTCGGGCCAGGAACGAAAGTCGTGAAACATAAGCAAGTTATTCCTTTAGACGTTGAGTAGCAAGCAGCAGTTTCCTCCCTTGGTTACGTTGGAAGCAGTGATGGAAGAAAATTTCAGCCGAGCCATAACGGATTCGGTTCTAAGTTTTCTGCTAAAAGCTGTTCAAATGGAGTCCATCAGAACTTACAAGATACTTCCACGTTACTTCTGATACGAAAATTTGTTGGCACCAATGAAAAATGGCGTAGATCAGGCAACCTTAACGCTGGATTTATTGTTTTTATTCTAGAACATGACATTCGTAAGAGTACAGTTGCCATACTCTGCTATGCATACGCAGAAAGTAGAAGAGAGGAAGCGAATTAATGAGTCGTCTTAGGTTGTCTTTTTCTTATTTGTGACTGTGTGCGCTAATATTTGTGAGTCAAGTAAAGGTTAGCAGCGTCTTGAACAGTACGAAGTTCTCTGTCCTTAGCTCAACTCTCAGTATGTTGACTATGTGAGTCGCTTCGCTTCTTTTTGTCACATTTAGCGATACTAGAAATTCTTTAAATAAAATCTGAGCATATTTTCGAGGGAAATATTAATTAGCGACAAAATTAAGCTTAATTCTTGTCCGTTAGTTGCACCAAAAAACGTAATATTCAGTTCCTAGATAACAGAAAGTATAAAACAGAGAGAGGACGAAACAGACGAGTACATTCTTTCATCGAGGGAAGTTGCGAATATCTTCCTTGAATGATTGCCTCTGTATTCTACAAGAAATTGGGATCACTGATTACCGAATTTCGTCCGACTTAATCTTAAGTAGCACTTGGAACGAGTATATATTCTCTCCGGAAGTCGCACGACCTCGTTCCAGCCAATATATTTTCTCTCTCTCTCTCTCCCTCTCTTTGTGTGTGTGTGTATGTGTTTGTGTGCGTGTGTGCGTGCGTGCGCGCGTGCGTGTGTGTGAGTGCGTGCGTGCGTGTGTCCGTGCGTGCGTGTGTGTGTGTGTTTTCAAAGAACTAGAACATTGAAAGTGGCAACGCACTGCAAGTAGTTTGCAGTGCGTTGCCACTGCAAACTACTTGTGGTTATGTTGCACACCAACAAGCTGTTTGCAAACAAGCCGAACAGGTGTATAAGCCCTGCGCGTGCGCAGAAACCAGATTAGGGAAAAGTAAAGTGTCTGCACATGCGCAATAGAGAGCCCGTATTAGAAAGAATCTCCAACTGCTCGATGGGGGTCACGTGGTTTACGCGCCACGTTTGCAATACGTGTGTTGTGAGGAGGTGCCGAAATCGTTGGTTGTCTGCGGACGTCTCCGCCTTTCCGCCTGCCTTCCTTCTCGCCACACACAAAGATGCAGCGCACGCTGACTCTCGACCAATCACAGCTAAAGGAGCGTTCGCCATTATATTGCAAACGCTCCCCGTGGTTTGACGTGGACCCGCTCTTCAACTTAGGCTCTCTAATGCGCAGAGGAACCACAGCAGTGCCACCACGGCGGCGTGACGTAAGAGAGTCAGTTGGTGTATCCGGAGCGCAAGTTCGTCTGCTTCTTTTCCAGGGGTTGTGTTGACTTCAGAACGCCAACCTCTGATCGAAGGATAGTGGGTAGACCTCAAGGCAGGTTGCTTTGAGCTCTAGCCACTATCCTTCCAATCAAGCCAATCATAGCTCGGCGTTCAGACGTCACCACAATCCCAGCAAAATAAGCAGACGAACTTTCGCTCCATAGGGCGTAGATACGGTAACTTGCCGGTCATTCTTTTGCGACGCATGCTAAAAAGTAACCAGCTTCAATTTATCTTCTGCCAAGAACGCATGGCTCGAATCGAGACAAGATGCACGATGATGTGCACGTTCAACCTGCATTCCATTCTACCCAATTGGGATTGTTGTTCTTGGCAGATGATAAATCAGAGCTAGTTCTGAGGACGTACTGCGAATTCATCGACCAACAACATGGCGTCCCCCCAAAAAATAAACTTCCTGCCACATAAAAAAAAAAAAAAAAAATTGCAAGTGGAGCGGCTTTACGGGTTTCTGAAATTGCCCAGAGAAATGGCGTCTCTGTGCACACCGTTTCACCACAAGTCCGACCGCAGCCAACGCTACGACATGATGTAGCCAATCAAGCAGCGTTAAAGATGCATCGTCACGACGCGCGTCGTCTTTGTGCCCTTTGCTACGATCGCTAAACCGTTTACACAAACAAAATACGGCAGGATCACGACGCATTCGTTTTGCGTAATTGACCCCGGAAGTGATGACGTCTAGGACTGGTTAATTGATATATTCGCCTACCAATTAATCGATCGACGCATTAATCGCGTTTAATTTACCAACCGGTCAATTGGTCAAATTTTGACGAATCATAAGAAAGTAAAAATTGCACGCTTTCACCGCGCAGCCGCCGACGAGTACACATGTATGAAAAGCAAACTTTAGCTCAAATTTTAGGCGTAAGTAAACTCTAGGGGCAAGAGTTGCAACTCCTGACAAGGGTGCATGAGGTTACACGTTCTCACAGCCACGTCAAGGCCGTTCGAGAACCGCTGACACTCGTGGCGCGATCGTGTGTATAGGTGACCGGTCTTCGGTAGCTTGGGCCAGTAATACCTCTCATAAATTCGGACCAGTGTACGGCTTTAACCAAAGTGTCCAGACGTCGGGTCGTCGTGGCAGGCTTGGAAGATATCTCTAAGGTGGGTATGGATTACCAGCAGCCATGGCGAGTTGTTGTCTCCGAAGTTCTCCTTGCAAAGTACACCATGACCAATGGCGAAGGTCGGCAGGGCTCTCAAGAAGACACGGAGGACAGCACCCCCGCGTACTCCGAGGTGCTCCATTAGCTTGCGCAGCTCAGGATCGTCTTTGACGTTGTGCCATGTCGTCAGGGTTCACAACGCCTAATAAGCAACGTCATGGTCGTCGCTGCTGGCGGAAGGTGTCTCGGCAGGGGCACTGGACAGGCAGTTGACGTCGCTGTGCTTGAAGCACAGCAACGCCGAAAACGTGTATAACGACGACGACTTGAAGTGTATCAAGGTCGAAGTGCACGCGAGCACACGTTTCAAGCATTTCTGACAGCACAGTTGCTGCAGTGCACATCTGTGTGACCAAACAAACCGTCCGTAACATATATGTATATATATATATATATATAACTGAGAAGAAAAAAACCCTTAGTAAAAACAGCAACAACGGACGATTTAATCTTCGACGTTTCGGCCGGAGTCCGGCCTTCGTCAGGAAGAACTTTTACAGATGAACGCGGGTGGTATTTATACAATGCTACGGTCGAGTCCAAATTTCGGAGGGGTGACGGTTGAAGCTTTCGAGAGAGGGAAGCGTAGGGCAGTTCTTGGATAAGAACTGCCCTACGCTTCCGTCTCTCGAAAGCTTCAACCGCTTTCGAGAGAGGGAAGCGTAGGGCAGTTCTTGGATAAGAACTGCCCTACGCTTCCGTCTCTCGAAAGCTTCAACCGTCACCCCTCCGAAATTTGGACTCGACCGTAGCATTGTATAAATACCACCCGCGTTCATCTGTAAAAGTTCTTCCTCACGAAGGCCGAACTCCGGCCGAAACGTCGAAGATTAAATCGTCCGTTGTTGCTGTTTTCACTAAGGGTTTTTTTCTTCTCAGTTCTCAGTTTTATACCCACACCTTCGGCCTCCCGCCACCATGCCCTATATATATATATATATATATATATATATATATATATATATATATATCTGCGTGTGTGTTTGTGTGTGTGTGTGTGTGTGTGCATGTGTGTGTGCATTTGTTTGTTTCTCGGAGCCCGAAAAAAGTGTGCCCTGTTCTAAATAAATAAAGAGACAATTGTCACACGCTCCAAATTCTGAGAGATGTTTGTACGGTTTTTTAGGGTTCCAGCCTTCGTTTTCATGCACACGATCCGACGCAGAACTTCCATCATAGCAATGTCGCTTGAATACATTGCGCAAAGATATTGATGAGAAAAAAAAATCCTGAATGCAGGAGCTGCCTATTCAATACCCACGGCCGAGCGACCGAATTCGATGGGCAGATATTGGTGAAAAATTGCGGGGAAACGCACTTCTGAATTTGAAACTGCGAAGCTAGATATCCGTTTCTATAGAAACTGAATTGTATCCTTGAGAAATACGCAGCTGTCAAACCTCTAATCCCGCACTGGACAGGTCTTATACTTCCTGCTTAACTTTGAGGCTTAGCGGCTTTGGGAATCGAGGTGACAACTAGAGAGAAATTAACGAGGAGCGCCGGGTCTCGACGTGCCATGAATCCTCCACATGTTTTTATGGTTGTCTTCTTATTTTTCTTTTTTTACTTTATGCTTTTCGTGGTGGGCCCTAAATATAAATGTGGTACTCATTTCTAATTTTAGGAAATATGTTCGCTACAGAATACAGTTGCAATAGCTTGACACTTCGAGGGAACCAATGCCAAAACTGTTAGCTATGAATTTAAAGTCTATCATACGTATTACTTTTTAGAAGATCATCGAAATAAGGAAATGAAAAAAAAAAATAGAGAACTATGTATACAGGTCTTGAGACCTATGATCTGTAACTTAGTCACCCTGGTTCCTTAGAGTAACAAGTAACATTTGAACAATAATTGGGTGTTCTCTTCATTACGGGAGGATTAAAAAATCTCATACATAAGAACGTAAAAAATATTTGTTACATAAAATAAATATAAAAAAGTAAAGGATTTCTTCAATGGCGAACTTTTTTTTCCCTCACTTCATTAACAATGGAAGTGCATGACATTTCAAAAACACTTGTGGATGAAATTTTTCGCTGGCTCACTGGCTTTCATCTCTAGATCACAGTGTACCACATGACACACTTTAGGATACGCGTATGTAAAGTGTATTTAGGCCTCGGACGTTGCTACAGAAACTTAAAGGCAATGTAATTAGAACCGTAATCCTGTTCTGTGCGGAAGTCAAGTTCATTTGAGATTAAATATAATGCTTTTAGTCACGCATCTGTACCTTTGACTCGTATAAATAAAAGATGAAAGCCAAACAAATACTTGATGTCATTTCTAGTAAATCATTTAACACATTTTTAGATATTCTTTTTATTCACGTATCCGATGCGACCTAACATTTTTTCATAAACAATGAAAAGAGAGTGTACATACATGAGCGTCTTCTATACCGGAAGCTCAGAATCCTATTTGAACGGACGCACGTCGCTCAATTAAGTACACCTTTGAAAATTGGCTCCCGGTATCCGCTTTAACCGTGATATCTGGGACGTGCTTCAAAAGCACGCTCATCTGGAGATGGCCGTCAAACCCAGACACCTAACGGTCCTTGACATCCAGGGCCCTTCCCCCTCTGCAGTGGTTTCCTATTCACCCGAAAAGGTCGAACCTCGCGGTTGGCCATTACTGCCCTTCACGGAAGCTCCCATTGTTTGGCGTACAACGCCTAACGACATAACGACTCGTAGCGCCATAACTGGGTCGCGATATCCCGACCATTGTGAACCATGAGCATCGGTCAGTCCGTCTCCTCCCACGGCGCAACCAGAGGACGCCACAGAGATCGCTGCGTGCGGCTGAGAGCGCGGTCGTTGCCGGACACCAATTGCTAATTATGCCCACTTGCGTCGCAGCATCGCTCCGATTTTGCGCTCCCTTTGGGGAGTAAACAGGATTATGACGCCGGTGGCGCAAATTGCTTCCTGGAATTAATCGGTGACCACGATTGCCGATTCGGAAAGATCTTTGAGCCTCGCGCAAAATTATGTTTTGTTTCCGAGATAAGCGTTGCGTGTTGCGCAAGACTCAAATTCTGTTACAACAATAATCGCAACAAAAGAAAAAAAAAAGACTTAATTTTTTTGTTTACCTTTACTGAGTGACCTTGGTCTTCTTCGTGGCTTCTTTTCGCACTGGCGCCGAGCCACTTGTGCATGTAACGCGTCTCCGATTGGCGTTGGTGGTTTCCACCGACTCTCCTGGCTGCAGATTGACTTACGGAGGACCAGGCATCTGCCGCATTTACCTCAACTGCTCGGCTAACTCCAGGATTGCGACTTGCAACAGCATGACCTTTTTTATGACGACATCAGACGGGAACTAAGAAACAATTTTTGAAGTCGCCGTACGCACAACAGTCAAAGGCCAGCTCCAGGCTCCCTAATAAAGCCCTCGCACATTGTTTCCGCTCTCTGTCAAGGGGCCACTTCAACGGATTCGTTGAAAGGTAGAAACGACTCTAATAAGAGCTGTTCTTATAATTCATACGACGTAAAGGGGACAGTAAGCAGAGAAGGTGGAACCGTCACGGATCAGAGCACGAGTACCGACTATTTTTGTTTTTTATAGCCTTATCATTTCGACATCTCACTCGAGTCTCCTGCACTCGCACGTAGTAACTTGTATACTCACACACCGGTTTCGGCAAGAGCAAAACAACCCTCACACAAAACTGTCGCGCGAAGGAGGGAGACTCCGAAAATTCCCAACTCACTCGAGGGGAGTAGCACTATACACTCTCTCCATCCGGACTACTTGTCGTGAATACGAGAAGAGTTCCCGTTCCCTGACCTACGCCACTGCTCCAACGCGAAGCGCCGCCACCGACTCCGGAAGTCTCTAAACGCCGCAATCAACCATCCGCACGCGGACCCCCGTCTAAACGCAGCGGACGTCGGGAACTTCGGGGCAGCGAACGCGGGCGCTCGCATCGCTCGGACCAAGTCACGGGGGCCTAGCCAAACCACCAGGAGGAGGCAAGATGACGGATGCTTCTCGTGGTGCCATTTGCTCAGCGCGAGTCGTCCCAGCGGCTCGACCCCGTCGCCCGCTCCAGCGGCCCAAGGAACGGGGGGAGGGCCGGGCCTAATGCGCGCCGGACGGGCCGATGCGCTCCCGGGGAACGTGCTCGGCACGACAAACAGCGATCCCGCGATGGATCCAGCACCGCCGTGCCGAGACCTGAGAAATGAGTGGACAAGGGGAGAACAAGATCGGTGGACGACATTCGCATCAGAAAGCAATGAGTCGAGTTCGGGGAGGGGGGAGCGGTGCGGCTTCGGCTCCGCCGGGTCTCGCCGGTATGACGTTCGAACGCTGTCCGAATCTGCGTTGTTTTATTTTCTGTCATTTGTGTTTTGTTATCTATTGTCGTGGAGGGGCAGGCGAGTCGCGTACGAGAGTCTGAGACGACGACGGGTCACCCGGATAGGGCAGCTGCGTGGGTATTTATCAATGCCTGCTGGTTGTCAGCGGCAAAGGAATCCAACCACTCTTTGCGCCGGGCTGTGCGGGGATATTTATGGCGCGGATGGGATTGGAGTCGCGATACCTTTGTTTTCTGCCCTGCTTCTTCTCCCTTGCTAATCTGTGGGAAATGAGATATTTTAGGAGGGATGCCCCTTCGAAAATTAGTACGTTTCCCATCATGCGTTCTTATTTGGAACCCCCGAATATCTAGTCAGTCAGGCAATAGAATAGAAAAGAAAAATATCGAAGAAGGTTGCTTTACTTCATTTCAATCCATCTGTGAGGACAATAAAACAATGGATCCATCATCACCACGATTGATATGTCATGCATTCTGCGTATAGAAACGACAAGAGGCTGCGAGCCTTTCTGTGCAGTTTGTCCACGTCTGAAATACCTCCGTGTAATATGAGTATAATACAGAAGAGCTTGAAGGTATGTTCAGTTACGTACAAACCCTTTGAAGATGAAATAAGTCGAAGGAATTACACGCACAATTTGTGAGATATTCGTGGTAATTCACTAAACGAAACAAGGTTCAGCTCGCAAGTTTCCTCTATAGTTCAATGATAGTTGACATATTAGAAAAGTAAAACACATAACAATAAAAACAGTTTTTGTTGTTCTTGTTGTTTTTAGAAAGCGGTGGTTAGGGAAATGAGAGACATTGGAGGAGAGCTAATGCTACCATTCGTCCGATGTAGGAGAAAAAAAAAAATCGTTCCGGAGTAAAACTTTGCCCACTTGCGCTAAATGCATTGGCAAAACGCATTTAAACGTTAACTCTCGACAGCAGCACAGCTCAGGCACCCCTGCGGCGTCTGGCAATAAATTACGGGCCCAAGGGCGTCTCTCAATGAGACGTTTCACTCTTCCGTCTAGAGAGGCACGATAACCAAGGAGCAGTTCAGAACTAAAAAGAGAGAAAAAAAAAAGAAAGAAAAAAAAACAGCCACAAAGAAACATCCTTTATCTTCATTTGGCAAACGAGACAAGTCAACAACTGAAGGGGAAAAAAAAACGCATTTTTTAGCCCTTTCTGACCGTCCTTGTTGGCTTGGTGACGAACCCCGGGGGAAAAAAATAAGTGAAAACATAAAAGCGGCTTTCCCTTTCGACGTGGGCTGTGGGGAACGGCTGCTTCATTCATTTTGCCTGGAGCGCCTTGTTTACAAAGACCTCAGTCGCAGACCGGAGCGCGAACAAGAAAACGCTCAAGCTTTCTTCGCTACCCCGTTCCTGCGGTTGCCTTCGTTACTCGCGACGCAAACCTGCTAAGTTTTTTTAGTTTTACTTTTTGTCCTCCTTTTTTTGCATTTTTTTTGTTACAGTATTGTGAACAAATGTAAAAAAAAAAAAATCCCCCAGCAAAAAAAGTCACCGAAAGTAGGGGTATGCGTGTTTTCCTTCCCTCTAAAAATTGCCAGCTGGGAAGGGACGAAAAGGGGAGAGAAAAAAAAAAAGTGTCGGGAGTTGTATGGTTTACTTTTTCTTCATCTCTCACTCCGCTTCCGGAGAAGTTCGAGGAAAACTTCTTTGCGGTTTCCTAACGAAGGAAAGTTGAAGGCCAAAGCTGTAGCTCCACTCAATCCGCCCCCTCGCTTGTTTTTTTCTTCTTTTTTTTTCTACTCCCAACTTGTGCCAAGCTGCCAGCGCTTCTTAGAAGCCAAGCGGGTGAAGCTCCAACGCGATTGCAAGTTTTATCTCACGGCGAATATATTTCTATTTCGTGGTCGCGCTTCGTGTAAAGGAATTCGGGAGACTTCTGGGCTCGCAAATGGTTTAGGGAACGTTTCCCCGAGGTCGCTCCTGACTGGCCGACAGCGCCTTCCTTCTCCGTTGAAGGAAAGGGCGCGTCACGGCGGTTAAGATTTTTTTTTTTCTTCAGCAGCGTGATTTTTGCTTCCTTCGTGTTACCATTTCAGTTCGTCCACAGACTGTTCTAGTTCAGTTTCGCGTATCTGGATATGCTACACTTTGGACGTGTTGACTTCGCTGTTTTTCAACATACTGGAAATCGCCCGCTACGTCGCAATGCCGATTAGAATTGAAGGTAAGCGACATTTTGTATGGGAGTTTTACTCTTAGCTAGTGAGGTGGAAATGTCCTTCTGTTTTCTAAGCACGTCGTATTTTCTTACAGTGTTCGACGTGTTTTCTTTAGCCAATAAAGCTACGTTTTTACGCTAAGTGGATTATCGACATATGATTAGGGTCGGCTTGCTGAAATATGAACTCGAATAATTCTTACTACACTATGGCGACGTCCGTCCGACATCATGTAGATTCGTTGTACGTATATCTAGTTATTATGAGCAGCTAAACGGCTATCACACTTCTCTGGCTGATGCCTTTATACATACAGAACGAAATCATTTTGTCCAACGACTGTTGTATTCTGGAGCTTGTTTTCTGTCGCAAATCGCCACTACGCTTCACAGGCCGGAATAACTTCCAAGGTATTAGAAAATACGCATCCTAGAGGATTCACGGTATACCACGTAGCAAAGGCTACACGATACACCGGAAATAATTTTCCCTAAGACCCCGCGAATCGTTAAAAAAAAAAATTAAAAATCGCGGTTTTTAGCACAAACCAGCTCAATATCGCGACTTAGCTGAGTGCCTTAAAACACGATGAAACCTCATAATTTATATTCGTTGATTTCCTTAAAATCCATTCTCGAAGACGACAGATCTCGTCGCCCACCGACTCGAGGTCAGTTATTGTTTCTTCGTGTACATGCGTGATGAGTCAACTTCAATTCTAGTAGTTGCTTGATATACTTTCTTTGTCTGTTTGTTTTTGTTTCTTTTCCTGGCGCGAGCTATCGAGTGCCGTCGGCAATGGGGCTCCCATTAGGCGCGATTGAGTCGGATGGACGCAGCAGCAGCATTCCCGCAAATCGAATTAGGCTTATCTGGAATAATTATCGCCGGAGTGTGACCCCAGCACGCGTGAAGCGCCCGCCCGCGTGCAACCACGTCCACGGGGCGCATGCGTGTTCTTCCGGCGCGTCGGTTCCCGAGAGCGCGCTTTCGCGATGCTCGTGTGACCCATTCGGCTTGGTGCTTGCTATTGTCGGGGGTTTCCCCCGCCGCGCTTTTCAATTAGGATGTCTTGTCCGAAGCGAGCTTATCTCTGACGACCACGATAGGGCTCGCGAATTACGCGGTGTAATAACGTTTTACGTGAAATTGAAATATTCCGAGTGGGCAATCGATACGTCGTTGAGTCTCGTCACGCGTTATATTATCTTTGATTTTACTATTTTCTTAGATAGAACAGCCGAAGTGATGTAATAGAAAAGTATACGGTCTCGGTGTATATAGTTTGTATGAGATAAAACATATATAATTAGTAGCGTACACAAACAATATTAGTTTGATTGCTCCTTCAAGCGATCATAGTGTAGACAGACTTTACGCAACCCATGTTTTTTGCCCGGCGTTTTTCTATGTAAAATTTACTTCTTTCTTAGGAGTTCCCGTGGGAACCTTGACGTTGTGAATGAACGATAGTTTCCCGCGGTGGCACATAGGACCTTCATGCAACTTCACTGGTCTTCGATTACTCCTATCTGTCAAGCTTCAGAAGGCACAGTCGCACACAAATGAGTGAAATGAGTCGATTACAAAAGTATTACGCGAATAATTTAAGTTCTGAGATCCCAACCATGGTTCGGTGTAACATGACATGTTATAAAGTGCTAAGGGACACAAACTTCACTGAGTTTGTGTCCCATGGCTTTCAATATTTCGAGAACTTATTTATTGAATCACTAGAGGCCACATGTTGTAGTCATTGTGATCTAGTCAATAACCGTATTTTGCGAAACTTTAAAAGAGACAGAGAGAGAGAGAAGGGGGGAGGGTGTCCTTGGATAATATATACGCCTAGAAAGTCTGAAACGTAGTGTTGTACTAAAGATTTTTTTTAATTGATTTGCTCCTTGATACGCCCTCAACTACCTTTCCTTTTTTCTTAATTTTAAGCACAAGTGAGTGTTTTTCACGCAGTCTCGGGTGGTTGAAAGGAATGGTAAACACTATCCAACTTGCCTGTGCCATCACTGCTTTATTTCCAGTTTCGATGTTTATATCTTTTAACGCCGTTATTGGATCTAATGCGCTGGTTTAGAGACTTTTTTTTTTTTTTTAGAAAGTGCTCGAACTAAGTTTCTCCGCAGCTGCAACAGAGGAGCAGCCTTGGCGCCTATATTTGGACAAGTGCGCCGAGTCGTAGCGCCGTTTCGCTCGGCGACGGCCCCGGGACTTAGCAGCTGATTCGCAGCTGATGTGGGTGATCGATAGAGTGGCCATTCCTGGGCGGAAGTCCATTACCGTGGGCTGATCACGATCAAGGGTCTTGTAGGAAGCGCCGCTAAGACTCTCCCGGAGACAATTATTGCCGGGAGGCCCCTGGGCGTGGGCTATTCCTCATGATGGCTGCCGCGGCCCAGAGGCCGCGGCTGCGGCGCTCACTACTGCCCCCAGCGCGATCGATGCCGCAGCACTGCGCGCGTGTCAAGGGCTCGGCTCAATCCGCTACAGTCCCCGGAAGAACTCCCCTTGCCGATGCGTGTCACATTGGACGCCCACTTTCCCGTGTACCGCTTTATCTCTCCTTCTAATTCCTCCTCCTTGCGCTGCACATCCCTCTCTCTCTCTCTCTCTCTCTCTTTGTAGGTTTACCTCTTTAGTGTCTCTACAATCTGGCAGCTAGTTCGTTCGCTCAAGCAGACAACCACGTCGGTAAAAAAAAACACCTATTCTAAAAAAATATATATGTATTGTCAGCGAACTTTACTTTTGAAGTCCTATAACGCATTATAGGGTATTGGTGTGTCACGTGGCATATATATTGCCGCTAAATTTAGAAGGGAAACTAAATGGTTGCTTTTTAATAATTATAATTATAATAATTTATTGTATGGAGCACAACACTGTTTGCGTGACGGGCGCATCAAAGCCAAAACAAGGCTTGTGTGATGCTACCCTAAAATTAACACTTTAAACATTGCTACCCGGTATACAAAAGGAAATAAGACAGATTGACATACACACGTCCTTAGAATGTCCCAAAGTCAAAGTCAGCAGTTGGGTGCATGCAACACACAAAATCACGCCTCCAAATACTGATTCAAGTACATAGATAAGGTTTAAAAGAACTTGATATAAAAAATAACGATAATCACGAAGACCAAAGTGTCGCGCCTGATGTGTAAGAGAAAAAGAAAAAATAGTCAGGCGAAAAACGAAATTGCAGTACACGGCGTCCAACGAGCGATTGTCCAGGACGTCCAGGCTAAACAAGTGAAACCCACACTGGAAAACACTAAACAAAGTAAAACAGAGATCATCAAAAACTCATACTTCTAAGTGATTTCTTAAGTTTACGGAGCGAAGTAAGGCCTAGAAGCTCGGGCGGGAGCTGTGAGAAAAGCTTTGGAACGTAGTATGCTCGCGTACTTTCACCGTATCAGGTATGCACAAGAGGTATTTGGAAAGGCTGCACGTGTCGGAGGGCACGAGATGATGAGCTTAAAGTTTTGAATTCAGAGCTCCAAAAATGGCGCAAAATAACTGTGTGAACATAGAGGGTGTGAAAGTCAGGCAGTTGAAGAAGGTCGAAAAGAGTGGTGTTCTCGGGTATTTGCATGTTATAGGAGACACTCTTAAGGATTGCTTTAAGGATGCTGTCAATTCTAGCTCTCCAGAAAGCGGAACAATTACCAAAAACTGTTATGCCATACCGAAGGATACTGTACCCTAGAGTATGAGCAATAACCTTACGAACAGAAAGAGGCATGAGACATTTGGATCTATATAAGATGCAGCTGGCGCTCCTTAATTTTTTGCAAATATATGCTAAATGGGCATGCCATTTTAGGCCACTATCGAAAAAAATACCAAGGTACTTAACACTACTAGCGTACTCTAAGGGGACACAGGCGCACTGATTACAAGCAGATGAGTGTAAAATAAAAGGAATGCTGAGATTGATTGTTTTATGTGGATTGTAGAAACACATTAGTTTTGTTTTCTTTACATTGATAGCGATTAGGTTTTTCTCAAACCAGTCCATGACCGCAGTCGCATGGTGCTGTAACTGGCGAATCGAGTCTACGTAATTAATATGTTGGGACATGATTACAGTGTCATCTGCATACTGATAGATCTTGCATCCTGGTACATAGCTGGCGATGTCATTGACAAAGATGTTAAACAAAAGTGGTGACAAAATTGAACCTTGTGGTACACCTGCTTTTAGTTTGGTTCGTGAGCTTTGAAAACCTCCAGCAGATACCAGCTGGGAGCGATTGTCAAGATAGCTCTCAAAAAAAGGAAAAAAAAACGTGCCACGGAAGCCTATGCTGTGAAGTTTACGTAAAAGTAACGAGTGACTAACGGTGTCGAACGCTTTAGATACGTCCAAGAATAGTGTTGACGTGACAACGTTGTTATCAAAACCAGAGTAAAGATAATCAGAAAAATCTTCCAGTAGGGGCTGTGTGCCCTTCCCATGCACGAATCCAAACTGAGTAGGTGACAATATATTAAATGTATCTAAAAAAGACGTCATTACCTGAAACACGTGCTTTTCGAGTATCTGCACGATTATCGGTAGAATAGAAATCGGTCGATAAATCTCGATGTTATTTTTGGCACCACCTTTGTATAGAGGACGCACTATTGATGTTTTAAGGTCGTCGGGAATCGATTTAGCCTCAATAAAGCCGTAACCTAAACGGCAATAAAGCCGTTTAGGTTACGTGACGTTAATTTCCCCCGCTAAATTTAACGGGGAAACTGGATTGGTGTCTAGGTCACGAGACCTGAATTTTTAAGTTAAATTTGTCGGGTAACTGAATTGGTGTAGGTCCCGTGATATCGATTTCCCGCGAAATTTAGTGGGAAAACTAAATTGATGTTTTGGCCACAGGATGTGAAGTTTCCCGCTAAATTTAGCGGAGTAACTGAGCTGACATATAGCCTAGGTCACGTTCCATCAACTTCTTCAAGTTGTATAAGTCACGTGATATCAAGTGACGTCAAGTGACGCCACTTTCGCCGCTAAATTTAGCAGAAAATGCACCGACGGAGGAACAAAATTTTATGATTGGGGTAGCGTGAAAAAGCATTTTTAGTTCCATTCATGACCTTGATTAACTCTATGTTTGGCAGAAATATGTCTTACGTTGAGCGCCAAACTTCTATGCCCTTACCTTCGTGTATCATGCCTCCGTGGGTTGAAGTGTTTAAGCGCATTGTTAATCAGTCGTCGGAGTCTGATCGGATATGCATTGCGACGACCGGTGCCTTGCGGGTTTTCGTAGCAAAGTATTGGCGATAAAGGTATCACATGTTCATTCGTTTCATACGAGCTCGAGAATTCGGAAAAAGGGGCCTATATAGTGCTTCCTAAAGGGAGGAACGCGCTTGTAACCTACGTTCCTTCAGCAAGGGGGGAACTTTCGTCCCTGAAAGCAGGGGAGAAAAGTTCCGCCGTCGTCTGTGTCGCTTGGTATGCGGACGCAGAAGGAGACAAGCGACACAAAAACACGTCAAACACGGACGCTGTTTGTGTTTTTGTGTGTCCCTTGTCCCCCTTTGCTTTTGCATGCCAATATGTTTAACCAACACGCACTCCTAATTCTATGGGGCTGCATCCTATTGTGGTGGCCCCGACTCGAGCGACTTGAGCTCAATAAGTCTTAACCAGGGCGTTAGCCTATTGCACGGAGGAAAGAAGCAGAAAATAAAAGCGTAACACGAGCTTTCCGCGAACTCTATTTACTGCTGAAGCCAGCTTCCCACGCAGGTGACGAAACTTGAGTTTCGAAAACAATCACTCAGTCTTTTCGTCGTGAGCACTGCAATGTTAAACGGAGGCAACCGATGCCCATTCGCCTAGCGCACTTTACGTCTTACCTTTGCAATTCCTCGAGCCACAATTCCTTCGTCAGCCTCTCACATTACGGAGTAGTGGCAAACCATTCGCGAAGCCAAAAGCCGCCCTCAGAAGACCGAATTCGAAGCAGCTTCTCGGCTGGCGTTCGCACGGTAATCAGAGCCGCGAATTGTGAAAGAAGGTTAAATCGCTCACCACCAGATGGCAGCGCCCAGCAAAGTAATTGCAAGTAGCTAGGCTAGGTGGCACCAGGTGTCGCCCAGTTTATGAGTCACAAAAGTATTTATATCTGCTCACGCCACTATCGTGTTTAGGGCGTCGCACTCATACGTACGTACATTACGGGTATCATAAGCATCAGCCTACCACATACAACGAGCCTATACTCGTACGCAGCACATACCAACATCAACGTGAAAACTCCGAACTCGGTGCTTCCGCCTTCTGTACTCGACATTTTGAAGGTTCGGATTTTTTCGACAACTTAAAAAATAAATATTATTCTCAGCATGTTGATTTTTCCTGACTAATGACATACTCCGAACGTATTTTGAGTGGCTCAGAGGAAGAAGTAAACGCACAAGGCGTAATTATTTGCAAAAGCCGATAAAACAAATAACTCCTCTGCGCGGTCTCAAGCCCATCTGTTTGCTTCACCGCAAGGCTCGTCGTAGAATGTCGCGAAGAACGCAGGCTTTTCTATCGTAGTCTTTATTGTTTTGTATGCGCTGTACTCGTGCAGTTGCAGTTGTAGTTAATTCATCTTTGCAGACATCCCCGAGATCCCAGAGAGCGCAATCGCTCTCAGGGAGGCGACAACAGGATATCGCAGACGACAGTCACATTGGCCACTATACGATAGGAGCTGCGGTTCAGACCAGCGTTCCAACATGACTGTCCGCAGGTCGGTCGAATGCACCGTAATCTCTCAGGCAGTCTTAAACTCTTTAATGTAAAACCAAATGTCAACCTGCGACAGTTAATGTCATCTCACCTTGCTGTTATACCGTCACATCACTGATACGCGAACACACAGTCACTTACGTAAAAATTCCAGTCTTTGTTCACAACACTGCCACATCGATTTTGCTATGTTGCTGACACGCGTAAATTCAAAACCACGTGGATTGTCAGTTGGCACTTGGCATCAGAAAACAGAACCCAACGCGCCGCATAAGGCACGGGGTCAGCCGGCAGCAAAACATGCCTGTCTTGGACGCAGTTTCCACGGTTTCCATAACATCGTTAACGTCGGCACATCGTTCCGTAATCCGGAGACGGCCATCTTAGCCCAGTGAACGTACACTCTAAGAAAATATGGAGGAAAAAAGTAGCAACGGCGCGTCTTCCTCCCTTCTACTGGTGCGCCCCCAAGCGGACACCAGAAAAGAAGAGGAACGAAACGTTTTTCTTCTTCTCCAGGCAGACTGGAGGAAAGTGCCGCCCTCTCGCTTCATCTTGCTTCGGTTTTTGTTTTCGAGCTTGTCGCGCACGTTGTTTAATAAATAGCTGTTGAGTTGATTGAGCTTCAGCGGCAGCGAAGGCCGCCTGTAATTCCGTCTTCTAGTCTAAACGTGCAGAACATTTCGGTTGCATTGACGTTTTTATCACTGATTTTATCAAATGAGCAAACGAAGCCGCTAGAGAAAGCGAAGTTTCGTAGCAGTGCCAGCCATCGCCACGTACACTGGGGGATGGCCGTCTCCGGATTGCGGGACTCGCGCGGCACGGAACTACAGTAGCGAAAGCACGCGGAACTGTGTCGACGTTTTCGACGTTATGGAAACCGCAGGAACTGCGTCCAAGACAGGCAGGTTTTGCTGCCGGCTGCCTGGGTGCCTTCCGTGCTGAGTTCGGTTCTGTTTTCCGATGCCGAGTGCGACCGGCGTTCAACGTGGTTCGGTATTTGTGCGTGTCAGCAACATAGCTGCAACATCGTGATGGCAGTGTTGTGGCTTGCGAACAGAAGACTGGAATTATCGCCGATGTGACCGTGTGTTCGCGTATCAGTGGTGTAACAAGAAGATCAGATCGTAAACTGTCGGGCCTTGATGCCTCTGGTCGGGCCGTTATCGGAGGGGGCGAGGTGTCGCAGGTTGACATTCCACTTTACATTAAAAAGTTTAATACCACTTGAGGGATTATGTGCAATCGATCAACGTGCGGATAGTCATGTTGGAACGCTGGTTTGAACAGAATAAGCTCCTATCGTACAGTGGCCAATTTGACTGTCGGTGGTCTCGTCCCCGAGAGCGATTGCGCTCTGGGGTAAGGACAACAGTACGAAATCGTGACAGAAAGCACGTATATTTACAGTGTGGAATTTTAGCATTAAAAAACAATAGTAGGTAAAATCGAAAAAAAAGCCACCCTTCATTTTGCTGTTTAAATATACTACGGTTCCTGGAGAAACTGCCCTCCAAGTGGCGCGCTGGGATGGGTGCTAGAAGTCTTCGAGCTCGCCACGGCGTAGCTCCGTACACTTAACACCTGCCGCAAGTCGCGGCTTTGACTGCATTCAAGTTGATCGAAAAGCGATTTCTCAGCCCTTGAAGCATCACTTCCAGCTGAGTGAATATCCGCTCTACAGAGATTAATTAAAGACGGCAATTGCAGCTTTGCGCGAACAGCACAAATGAAAAAACAAACACTACAATAGAAATACAGGCTACGACGTGCCGTGCGGGGAAACAAACTCATGGCTTCGAACCGCATTGGAGCGGCTTGATTTATTGCTTTCAAATGATAACGGCGTGATCGAGCGTTTGCTTTTTAATAAGAGATTCATCCCCTGAGCCATTCCAAATACTCTCAGGGGTATGACATTGCATGAAAAAAATCAACATGCTGGTAATAGTTTTTATTGCTTATTCAGTCACCGAAAAATTCTGTACGTTCAAAACGACCAGTATAAAAGACGGAAACGCAGAGCCCGGGTGTAGTGTTCGGGCTAGTGTGATGTGCCGCTGTGTTCATGTTTCCATGTGCCATGTATGTGAATGTGCTCAATGTATGTTCACCTGATGTTTGCACTATGCGTAATGCGTGTATAGTAGAGGATCTCAATGGCAATAGCAGAGCCGTATATGTAGAGAGTTTGGTCAATGGGAGGCGCGGGCAGTGCCAGGGCGTGCGGCAGAGTCGTAAAGGGGGCTTGGCATGCTCTCTTGACCAACCAGAAGCCTAAAAAAAACCCCTAGCGGTGGTAGCGGCAAACAGTTCTGATCAAAAGTCTATGTTCGTATATGATTTTAATAAGCGCATAAGAGTGAAGCGTAGTAACTCTTTGTGGTTGAAAATAGGGTGCACGTGTTGTTTTGATCATGATCATGCAGAAAGATGTAAGAAACGAATGCGCCGCGCAACTCTGTTTTGCGCGGACAGAGTGTGACCGTTCGGACGGCAGATTCCCGGCCCTGGGCGCTTGGCGTACGGATCATGTCGATCGTTCCACCAGTCGCACTCTTCTACCATCATTTTGGATTAACGTGATTGAAACATCACGTGTACCATATTTTCAGCCATTGAGAGTTACTCCAATGCAGTTATCAGGTTTGTTTCTCGCGACCACCGCCAGGGTATTATTTCCGGCTTCTGGTTGGTCACATTCAAATTTCTGAAGATGCCCAGCCCGCTTTCGGCCAATGGCGCCTCCTCATTTGTCTCCTATACTTCCCAGCGAATGGCCAAACTCTCTACATTTACGGCCCTGGGCAATAATGGCCTGAGGGAAAAAATTATTTTTTGTAGAACATGAATTGGGCGGTACCTAGCGCCACCGAGCCTAGCAAGTTGCAATTACTCTGCTTGACCCTGCCATCTGGTGGCAAACGATTTAACCTTCTTTCACGCTACGCGATAAACGGCGGCTTCGAGTTTGTTCTTTTCAGAGCGGCTTTTGGTTTCGCGGATTGGTTTGCCATTTCTCCGTGATGTGCGGTTGGCGAAAGAATTGTGACTCGAGGAACACCAAAGGTAAGACGCAAAGTGCGCGAAGTAACTGGGTATCAGTTGTCTCCGTTTAACATCCCAGTGCTGTCGACGCGAAACGCAAGTTTCTGTACCTGTGGGGGGAATCTAACTTCCAAAATAAACGCAGTTCGCGGAACGCTCATGTTACTCTTTTATTTGCTGCTGCTCTCCTCCCGTACACGAGACGTAGCGTCCTCGTTAAGCCTTATTGAGCTCGATTTGCTCGATCCAGGGCCGCCATATTGAGATGCAGGCGACGGAGGAACTTTGCTCCCCTGCTTCAGGGACGAAAGTTTCTCTCTTCCTAAAGGAACATAGGTTACAAGACCGTTCCTCCCCTAAGGGAGGACTATCCATACCCTTTTTTCTAAGAGTGTAGTGCTGGTGGGACTGCTCCGAAACTTCACTGTTTCTAACAGGTTCGTTTGCTTGTTTGACAAAATCAGCGGTGAAAACTTCAATGCAACCGAAATGTTGTCCATGTTTGGGGACTGGGAGACGGAATTACAGGGGACCTTCATTGCCACTGAAGCTCAATCAACTCAACAACGTTTATTAAACAACGCGCGCGACAAGCTTGAAAACAAAAACCGAAGCAAGATGAAGCGAGTGGGCGGCACTTTCCTCCAGTCTGCCTGGAGAAGAAGAAAAACGTATCCTTCCTTCCTTCTTCTCGTGTCCACTTGGGTGTGCCGCGTGCGTCAGAAGAAGTGATGAAAACGCGCCGTTGCTACATTTTCTTTCTCATTTTTTTGTTAGAGTGTAATACATGACAGAAACGAGGGTGCACTCGAGTACTTTCTTGCACAAAAATGACATGTTAATTGTTACATATTTTTAGTCACGAGGGCCGGAAGTGCTCCAAATACATACCAATACGAAATATCGAGAAATAGATTTGAACCACAATGAGGCACACACTGAGAAATACTGCCACGCTTGCATAAGAAATACTTCAACTAAACTTCTCGAGCGCTGACTTCTGCTATACATTAGCGTATAAATAATTGAAGTCTTTCGCATGTGTGCTTGAACCAAGTTCCGCGGGTGCGTGTTTTGATTGGCAGGAGCTGTGAATATTTCATACCTTGTGTGGGGTGAGAAAACCTTCCACGGCAGCTTCTTATCCTAGGCAGTCAATTAATCAGCAGTCTCCGATAAAGTGATCTTCACCGTCGCGGTGACATCTGCTTCTGCAGTATTTAGTTTCGATCGCTTATGGGGGTAATTTCGGTAGGAAAGATATCGTAATTACTCCGCTATTTCTACTGGAAGGGTACAAAATTGTCTTGTAAATGAATGCACATTAAATGCAAAATATGTGCATAAGTTCAATGTCACCGATCGTTGAACCCGGCTGTTCCTCCCGCTGTGGTTCCCAGCGTTCTGCTCTGTACACTGAAAGAATAGTTTTTGTCACTCTTACTTTTTGTGGGAAACTAATTTAACATTGAAATGGAATAATGCTTAGTTAATTCAGAAATTCGGTGTGACTGCAATAGTGACGTACGTGACAGGCCCTGAGAAGTTTTTTGACAAAATCTGGGCATGCGCCGAGAAAGTTAAATGCTATCAGCTATTCGTGTGACAATGAGTCACACCATGGCAACTTTCTGGGATATTCCGCGCAATAAAAAGTTTTTAAAGAAATTTCGAGATTCTAATTGATTTGCGTTCTATGATAGCAACGCAATTACATTCCTTGGGAACATAACGATCGTTGGTCAGCAAAGCAGACATGGACAATTTTTTTTAATGTAACCCATAGGATACAACGCAACAAAAAAAAATGTGTCGAGCTGTGGAATAAAAGCTAAACTCGTTCAAAATTTTAATTACTGCTTATTGAAATTTTAGGATTGTCATCTATAATATTCCCCGGGGAACATTGCGATATTTGTTGTTGTTCAGTTGCAATTCTCATTTTCGTTGATGTCCAAGAATGTTAGGGATGCCCCTAAATGCCTATAGGTAGTCTAGAAAGGATTTCATAACAAACGCTTCACAGTAAACTAGATGTTATTTTTAAAGATAATGTTGTTTATATTCATTAACGCTGGCAATAAGAGACATGCTGAAAGTAAGAATAAAAACGAAACTAATATGGCTAATTAAAATTCACTCGAATAACGCATCCAAGAACTAGGTCTGGTTAATTACAGACACGGCGGACTCTAACCCGTATTGACGCTCCTTTATGAAAAATTCCAGATGGCCCCAGTCCAATCCGTTTTGTGGTATACGTAGGAGCATTCGCATGTTTCAAAACTTCGCACGCGCGCAGGCAATAAAGCATAAAAAATCCGACGTACGTAATAGATACAAAGTGCAAGAGCGCAATCCGTTTAGAATTAAATTTTCAGGAGCGCCGAGAAAGGCTCCAATTGGATACGTGCAACGAAGTGCAGACGATCACGAAGGAAATTTTGGTTTTTGCTTTTTATCACACGGGTGCTCCATGAGGAAATACTATATTAACCGGATTGCCCCGTTACCGGGTCCAGTAGCTGAATTTAATCGCTCTAATGAGAAGCGCCGCTCCACCCAATACAATGTATTATCGTACTCGTAGCGTATTCTCTTTGTTGCCTGCGCTTCTTCGCGCTTTTTTGTTCGTTTTTGACCATGCTCAAATCTTTGAAGTTTCTAACAAAATATAGTGGCGATAGGAACCGAATATTCGGGAGAATCCGGTAAACTCTAAAGTCTGGTTTTGGCGAGATTCACCGTGGCTCTGAAAGTAATAAATAAATAAATTGCGACTTGATACGATGCAAGAGAGGCGCAGCTGCTGCTCTGCAAATATAAAAGGTATCTGGGAATGTATAAACACTCTAATTTGAATGCTTCAGGGATTATGTGTATATTGGCGCATAATACCTGAAGGTTCTTTCGCTTAAAGTTTGTCACTTCAGTCTCGAATAAACTCGAACAGAATCTAATATACTTCACAACATACAAGAAACGTATCCTTTACATCGCCAGCTAGTTTCCTTGCTTCATTCTTGCCTCCTTCGTCCTTCGGCTGGTATGCCATATAGTTTCGTTCAAACCCAGTTCAGACCAAGCGCTTTCAGCGTTTCTAAAATTTGTCACATTGTCAAAAAAAGAAAGAAAAAAAAAAACACCGTCAAGGTACTAGATATTGACAGCCAATTTTCGATACCGCTACAATTACCGTTGTCTTTCATCCCGCTCGCAACAATAACTAGGTATTACGAGCACGACAGTCATGAGGCCCTACGGTTTGCCCCGTAACTTGACCCGTAGAAACATGGCAGAAAACCGTAACTCTTAGTCACTGCACTGTCCGTGATGCACGACCACGGGAATTGTTCCGGCATCAAAAATTAGATGACGGGCTGTTCGCACCTTGCGTTGGTAGAAAACCGTAACTCTCTGTCACTGCACTGCACGTGATTTACGACGACGGAAATCGTTCTGTTACCGAAAATTCGGTGGTGTGTTGTTCGCACCTTGCAGCCACCGCAGAACCCGCTGTATTTGACAACTACTAGCTGCAGTGACTTAACAAAATGGACGTCTCGGTGAACAAAAACATGGCATTTTACTGTGTGTATTCCGTATGCCGGTACACAAAATGGAATGTCTAGTGCCGTTGAAATGTGATTAGGATGTGGGCACAAGTTAATTTCAGAAGTTAATGCTAACTGCACATTCCAGAGATTAACAGGTACTTGAATACATACGTTAGAAATTTCAAGTAAGTGCACACAAGATGCAGTACTATGTAAAATATGTTCAAACCTTTCTTCTTGAAAATTAAATACCGGACTACGTACAGCTTCCATTTGCATGTGGCAGCCAATCTGTGTACCTTCCAGAGCAATCACTGAAGTCCATTAAAAAAACTACAGAACCTAAAGAAAAGCGGAATGTGACTAGTAGGTTTTGAAGAGAATGCGATGACCAAATGAACCTCCTGATTTCTGAAAACTAAGAGTTCCACCCAAGCGCAGTGCAGGAGCCTCAGCTTAACACTGGCGGGCACTATAACAGTGAAACAAACTTGCGACTTATGCTAAGAAACCATTTCAACAAGACAGGTCCGAAAAAATGCCTTTGAAGATGAAACAACTCCATGGCTACAGGTTTCTCCAGCTCCAGTTTGTTTCTTTACCTGCGGGCCAAAAGGTGGCAAAAAGAAATTCTCTCCCCTCTGTAATGCAAAACAAAATACAAATTAATAAAATTTCCCTTACGTTCTGCCACTTTTCCTGAAAGACATTGTATGTGCTCATTGCAGCCAACACACCAGGATGAAATGTCCTATTTTTTCCCCTACTTTGGCGGGTTCTCTCAGTTGGGTTGATACCAATCAGCTGCCTGTCATGAAGCAAATAAAATCTTAGTAGACTGAAATGTATAGCAGTCGTTTGTTACATTAGGACACAGGCGTCCAAGCTGCCTAAAGTCAGTACTAGCCTTGTGAAGCAGCCTAGTGCAATATCTGACGTCCCTGTGACGACCTGTGCCACACCGGTCGTGTGGTGTTGAGTAATACTGCTGTTATGCCTCGTTAGAATCAGCAGCGAGGTAGTGTTTGAATATCTAGGTTTCACATACCTGCATATCTGAATTGTTGAAATGTGGTGTACCCCGGACTAATTGAGAAACTGTCAAATTATTTCCACTGAGGTACCACATTAACTAAGATTGAACCTACATGAAAATAAAACGTGGCACCTCTTGCTTCTGCACCTATACTTCTATGTAAGTACAACAAAAAAAGAGTTACACACCAAAGTGTTTACAAGATCGGCTTTATGTAGGGGTTAGCCAATACCAAAAGATGAATTGAATAATAAGCTTTCGAATAATTCGATTCAGGAACCGAATTCCTAATATTCGGTTAGCCAAATATTGCCACGCGCGTCGGCGAGCGACCGCGTGCGTGGCCGAGTGTTTACCGCACTTGACTGTCGCGGGGAAAGTCTAGCTTCGATTCCAGTCAGTGGAATGCTTTTTTATCAATTCTTTCAATATTGCGCTCTTGTGAGTTCGTGAACATTCTCGTCTGATTGAGTTTCGAATGTTCTAATCACCGAACCTTCTACGTTGATTATTCCAGAAGCCAACGCGCGTACATAAGGGGCTCCGCGTGGCGATCTGCAGTCAGTCTCGCGCAAGTGCTCGATCCTGCTGTCTCGCCGACATCGACGCCTGCGACGCTAGGCCTTCTCTATTTCTGTTTCGGGCACAAGTTCGCCCGATTAAATGTTTAGTTTCTTCATTTATTCGACGCCTCATCATTTGTCATTCGTGGCATTTTTGCGGAGGCGCGGGGTAGTGCATTCTATGCCCGTTGAGTGTACCCCTCCGAAGACATCCCGGCCAAGCAACGTGCTCAGCGCCGGAAGGCTACCCTCCGCCGAAGACGCCGAAGCCCGAAGAAGCCGTCGTACCAGAGGTCAGTTCTCGAACGTGGTCTCTTTCCCGAGAAACGAAAGAACAAGATCCCGACCATGACCACCCCACCCGTCGTCGTCTTGCCCGTCGCTCCGTGGACACCTGCTCCCTTCCTCGGCGAGATCTGCGAGGACGTCGAAGACTGGATCAACCAGTACGAACGCTTGGCTCACCACAACGGGTGGAGTGACGAACAGCGCCTGTAGAACCTCTATTTTTCATTTGAAGGAACTGCAAGGCGCTGGTTCGAAAGCCATGAAGCTTCGTTGACCTCGTGGGACATTTGTAAGAACGAGCTCACGCGAACGTTCGCCAGTCAACACCGAAGGGAGAGGGCCGAAGACCTACTGCAATCGAGGACCCGGGGCCCCAACGAGAGCGTCACGAGCTTTGTGGTAGATGGGCTTCACCTGAGCTCCCGCGCCCACCCTCAGACCACCGAGGAAAAGAAGCTGCCTGTTTTGATGCGTGGCGTGAAGAACGACATCTTTGGTGGACTTGTACGCAACCCACCGACGACCGCTCAAGGATTTGTCACAGAGGCGACGAACATCGAGCGTGCTCCGCAAGCCCGAGTCAGCCACTACCAGAGGCTACCCGGCGTCATCGCGGTTCCGAAGTCCCCTTGCGAACTTGCCCACGGCATCCCGGGCATCCGAGAGCTTATTCACGACGTGGTCCGGGAGGAGCTTAAGACGCTTCTGCCGACTGCTGAGCGCCCGGCCTCAATCTCCATTGCCGAGGTTGTTCGAGACGACGTTCAGCGAGCGTTCCTTCCGGATGCCCCTGTCACCGTGGCCTCTGACGATGGACCGACGCTGACCTATGCCGCAGTGGCCCGATGTCCACCGCAAACTGCTCAACATTACCCCGTGGCGCCACGACGAGACCCGCCAACACAGGCGTACCCCCCACGCAACGACGAAGGACGTCAGCACGACCGCCGATACCAGCGGGTGCCAAGGAAAACCGACGTGTGGAGGACAGCGGATCGACAACCCATCTGCTACCACTGCGGGGCAGCCGATCATATCTACCGCCGTTGTCCCTACAGGCAAATGGGACTGCGTGGGTTCCACCCGAATGACCCACGCCCAAGGTACGGCGAACGCCCTCGCGACATCGAGGAGTACCTCCGACGCTCGCCGACCTCAGCGCAATCTCTCCGCCGTGAATCCCGCTCCATATCGCCACGACGTTCAGCGTCTTAAGCGCCACGACCCCGCCGAGAGAGCCTGTCTCTGCTGCGTCGCCGGGAAAACAAAGAGCGGCAACGCCTGGAGGTGGCGTTGCCAAAGACGACCAAAGTAAAGAGCCTCCAAGAACGACGGAGCGCTCCCACTCTCCCGACGCTACGCACCACAACAACGCTCCGGCATCGGTGTCCAACAACCTAAAAGTTATTATCGACGGCCACGACGCATCCGCACTCGTGGACAACGGAGCAGAGTACTCAGTCTTGAGTGGGAGGCTCTCTTGCCGCCTACGAAAACTGACAACGCCGTGGGAAGGCCCTCAGATACAAACCGCCGGTGGGCACCTGATCACACCAGTCGGGAGATGCACTGCCCGCGTCGAGATCCACTGTGAGACGTTCCCCGTGAAGGTCGTCGTTCTGCAAGGCAGTGCGAGGGACGTTATCCTCGGGGTGCACTTTCTCTGCGAGTATGTCGCCGTCACTGACCTCGGAGCAAACCGGTTGAGGTTACGAAAAACCTGTTTCACCACCGGAGAAACCCAAAGCGACATCGTCCGCGGTCCGAGTCCTCGCAAGTCACGTGAACTTACCGCCGCGGTCGAGCGTTTTCGTGCCCGTTGGGGTCACCGAAGCTTTCGGCGGCCACGTTCTGTTCTAGAGAAGCCTCCAGTTGCTTCTAGGAAAAGGAATAGGCGTCGCAAGAGGAGTAGCTGAACACCAGGATGGCCGCACCGTGGTTCTCGTGACTAACTTCCGAAATTCAACGCAACACCTTACTAAAGGTGCAGCCGTTGGCCACGTCGAGGAGCTCCGAAACTCCGCCGAAATCGCCGCCATTACTGACGCATCCTTGCCACCTTAGCAAGACAGTGCGTCGCCAGCGCGCCTCGACATCGACCCTAAGCTTCCGGGCTCGAAACGACGGCAGCTGATTAACCTCCTCGCCGAATACCGCGACTGTTTTGCGACGTCGTCGAAGGTGCGCCAAACCGCCGTTGCGATGCACCGCATCGTTACCGAGGACAACGCGCGCCCTGTGCATCGATCGCCGTACAGTCTCCGTTAAAGAAAGGGAGGTTATCCAGGAGCAAGTTCCGGTCATACTGGTTAAGAAGAAAGACGGAACGCTTAGGTTCTGCGTGGACTACCGGCTGTTGAACGCGGTGACAAAGAAATACGTCTATCCACTCCCCCACAATCGACGACACGTTTGACCGGCTGCGCCACTCTGGATACTTTTCATTGATGGACCTGAAGAGCGGCAACTGGCAGATTGAGGTCGACGAACGGGACCGAGAGAAGACAGCTTTCGTCTCACCGGATGGACTGTACGATGCCCTTCGGACTGTGCACGGCGCCAGCAAGTTTCCAGCGTGTCATGGACACCGTACTGGTGGGACTGAAGTGGCAGAGCTCTGTCGTCTACCTCGACGAAGTCCTAGTGTTTTTCAGCGACTTCGACGAGTACTTGCGACGACTCTGAGCTGTTCTCCAAGCCATACGGACCGCCGGACACACCCTGAAGTCATCAAAGTGTCGGTTCGCCTACGACGAACTGAAGTTTCTAGGTCACGTGGTTAGTAACGAAGGCGTTTGCCCCGACCTAGAGAAGACTCACGCCGTCGCAGCATTTCCAGCGCCGACAGGAAAGAAGGCCGTGCGAAGGTTCCTTGGACTATGTGCCTACTATCGGCGCTTCGTTCAGGATTTCGCAAGGATTTCCGCACAGCTCACAAACACAAAGGACGCCGAGAAGTTCGAATGGGCTGAGGAGCAGCAGCAGGCATTTGACAAGCTGAAGCGGCGACTGCAGATTCTTCCTGTTCTTGAACATTTCGATCAAGATGCGGAAACCAAAATTCACATGGACGCCAGTAACGCTGGACTTGGCGTCGTACTGGTTGAAGTGCAAGAGGGCTCCAAGCGAGTTATCACCTACGCAAATCGGACGCTGTCTAAGGCGGAGAAGAATTACTCCATGATTGAGAAAGAATGCCTTGCGGTCGTCTGGCCAATCACGAAGTTCCCTCCGTACTTCTACGCGAGCCCGTTCCGTGTAGTCACGGACTACCACTCGCTCTGCTGGCTTAGGAACCTCGAGAACCTGTAAGGACGCCTCGCTCGATAAAGTCTCCGTCTACAAGAGTTCAGCATGATTGCGGTCTACAAGTCAGGCCGCAAGCACAGCGACGCCGACTGTCTGTCCAGAGCCCCCGTCGAAAAACCTTCCGGTAGCAGCGATGACGATGACGACGAGTGCTTTCTAGGGTCAACACCGACGACATGGCACGACGTCGAAGAGATGATCCTGAGTTGCGCGTGTTAATCGAGTACCTCGAAGGACGAGGGGGTATTGTCCCCCGTGTCTTCTCGAGAGCCCTGCCGACTTTGGTCCTCCGACAAGGTGTACTTTACAAGGAGAACTTTACAAGGACAACACAGCACGCCAGGGCTGCTGCATGGTAATCCCTACCGACCTTAGAAGGGAGATCTTCCAAGCCTGCCACGACGACTCGACGTCCGGACACCTTGGTTACAGCCGTATGCTGGCCCGAATTCGTGAAAGGTATTACTGGCCCAAGCTGACTTCTACACACGGTCGTGCCACGAGGGCCAGCGACGCAAGAAACCGCCGATGAAACCGGCAGGTCTCCTGCAGCCGATTGCTTCCCCGACCGCACCGTTCCAGCAGATCGAAATGGATCTACTTGGTCCTTTACCACCATCAACGCAAGGAAACAGATGGATTATCGTCGCCACATATTATCTGACACGGTATGCCGATACGAAAGCCCTTCCTGCAGGGACTGCTGTGGAAGTCGCCAGGTTTCTTTATCGAGTCCACCGTCCTCCGGCACAGCGCTCCCGAAGTTCTGATCTCAGACCTTGGATCATCGTTCATGGCCCAGCTGACGCAAGAAATCCTTCGTCACAGCCACACCAGCCATCGGCGCACCACTGCGTACCACCCGCAGACCATCGGGCTGACGGATAGACTTAACAAGACAATCGCCGACATGATCTTTATGTATGTACGTCGACGTAGAGCACAAGACGTGGGACGAGGTGTTGCCCTACGTCATGTTGGCTTACAATACGGCGGGTCAAGAGACCACTGGATTCACACCTTTCCAGCTGGTACATGGTCGGAAGGTAACGACCATGCTGGACGCCATGCTGCCCCATGAGCCATCTGACAATGGGAGCGACGACACCCAGGTGGTTGCTCAACGAGCCGAAGAAGTTCGCCAGCTCGCCCGACTCTGAATTCAAGATCAACAACGTGTCGACGCTACCCGGTACAACCTTCGCCGGATCGACGTTCGCTTCAAGCCCGGAGACTGTGTGTGGGTTTGGACCCCAATACGACGACGCGGTCTAAGCGAGAAACTCCTAAAGCGTTACTTCGGACCCTACAAACTACTTCGTCGACTCGGAGATCTGGACTACGAGGTGATGCCCGACGGAACACGGACTTCATCACGCCGCCTTCCACAACCGGAAGTCGTCCACGTCGTGCACCTCAAGCCGTACTAGGCGCGTTATTAGCGGCGAGATGTTTTGGTGGCGCCCTCCTATGCTTCCCCCTTGTGACGTCATTACCTTGCGATCAACAAGTTCGATGGTGTTTGTTAATAGCATGGTGGAAGCCTGAAATCATTGCGCTCTCAAAGGAACACTGCCAACACCGTCGAAATTAAAGTTCCTTCATTCTTATTTCTGTCGATGGTATACCCTTTCCGACGTCATAGTCAGCTTTTGGGCCAATCGTGAAAGGCCGACCACAGCGACGCTTTCGGTCGCGCACGTCGTCAATAAGTCTGCGAACTTTGATTTTGTGCAACGCTTGGGAGGATTGTGTTTTGCCAGCCTCCGTATTTTCCCATTCTTTTGTTTGTCTTGTTCTGTTTAGTTGCCTTTCACTGGGCATCGAGGCGATGCCTTTTTAGTGGGGGAGTAATACCACGCGCGTTGGCGAGCGACCGCGTGCGTGGCCGAGATTCTTCTGCCGGCTGCGAAAGCGGACGGACGCAGAATCATGTGCTCTGGAGGAGCGGTGATAACGGCCCCCGTCGGCCGCGGTGAATCGATTATGTACGGAGACGAAGATTACAGGATGATTTTGCCCGAACTGCCATCAGGGGAATCGATCAAGAACGCTGTCGTGCTGCACGGCGACATTGCTTGTCGCCCGTACCGCATAGAGGACTTCAGGCAACCACTGGGCGAAGCAGGTGTCCTCGGGGAGGTGGCCAAGATGGGGTCATTTCAGATGTCCCACGTCTGGCTGCTAGACCTGAAGACCTACGCGGCCAAACAGAAACTTCTGGCGGGGCGGCTTGCAGTAAAGGGTCGGAAATGTGTCGTGGTCGACCCGTACAGACAGGAGATCCGTATTAAGCTGCACTGGGTGTCGTTCGGCGTCACAAACGACACCATCCAGCGGGCCTTCTACGACTACGGGGAGGTGAAGGAAGTGGCGTGCGAGAAGTGGAAAGTGTCAGGATTCGACGGCGTCGAGTCAACAACCCGCACCGTGCGTCTCGTTTTGCGGGAGGGCGTCAGCCTTGCGCGTCTGCCGCACCAGCTTCGGCTTGGCGGCGGCGTGGTGCTCGTGGTTGTGCCTGGACGGGCCCCTGCGTGCCTCAGGTGCCGTAGGACAGGCCACATCCGACGCGAATGCCGGGCCCCTTGGTGCAGCGAGTGCCGTGCCGTCGGCCACGAGCGGGCCGACTACGTCCGCACATACGCTCGAGCTGCAGGACGAGGTGCGGGTGACGACAACACGGACCACCTCATGGATGAAGAGGAGGCAGAGAAAGTGGCAGCACCCATGAAACCGACGACCGAGCGGGCGAAGGATGGCGAGCCTGGCACCGTCCCTGAGGTGGTGAGCGCATCGCCTCCGACGGGACCGTCGACAGAGGCCCCCTTCGCCACTGGCAGACGAGGTCCAGTCGGCGACATTTTCCGGAAACGACGAGACAGGCAAGGCTCCGGCTCCTGACGCAGACCCCACTGGGCCAGAGATGGACGTTGTGGAAGGCTCTGCAAAGCGCCCGTTCGTCGACGACACGGAGTCTTCTCGGGACCGACGGCTGCGCCAGCTGGAGCACAAGTGGAGGTTGGTGGAGGGCCGGAGAGGCAAGGACGGTCGGCTGCGGTCCTTGTCACCAAAGGGCCGGGTGAAACTGACTCAGTGAACTGCTGCGTGAATGCACCACCCTGTAAAACGACGACGAAGGTAAGCCCCGTACGCTCGGTCTGGTCCCGATAGCCCATGGTCCCTATTGAACGGCCTGTACGCCTGGCGACCCTCAACGTGCGGGGCCTCGCGGACCGCCGACGGCAGAGACAAGTATACCGCCTCGTCGTTGAACACGACCTCGACGTTGTAGCCTTACAGGAGACCAAGGTCGAGGGGGCGGATCAGACCGAGTGCATGGTGAGGCCTTTCAGGGCACGCTACGACGTGTGCGTTTGCCACGCTGTAGGGACGTCGGCAGGGTGCGTCTTGCTTTTGCGGCGGAGTTTAGGGGCAGTGATCCAGGCAGTTACGACCTGTGATCCGGGACGGTTGATCGTCTGCGACCTCTCTTTTTCGTGCCTAGAATGGCGTATAATTTGTGTTTATGCGCATAACAACGCTGTAGAGCGAAAGTATTTTTCAAGTTTATTCGTTCTTATTTTGACACTGACCGTATGACAATATGCCTTGGTGATTTCAACTGTCTGTGTTCCGCGCGAGATAAATCCAGTGTAACGCCTTTCAGAGACGCGAGTACCAGCATTTTAAATGAAATTGTTAATGAGTATGGGTTGGAGGACGTTGGGGAAGTCTTGGGAGATGCTTTGAACTGTCGCTTTACTCATTTTCAAGGATTTAGTCATGCCCGTTTGGATAGGTTGTATATTTCCTTAGAGCTGATGCCTCTGAGCTCCAGCTACTGTGTAACGCCGGTTTCATTTAGTGATCATTGTCTAGTTTCTGTCATTCTTGGCAAAGCCAAGGGAAGGGGAAAGAAGTTTTCTTGGGAGCTGTGGAAGTTAAATAGTAAACCTTTGGACGATAAAACTTTTGTAAAGGCTGTCAAAGACAGCATCGAAAAGTTAATGAAACAAGATGAAAATATTTATGCTGCTAAATGGGATACTTTCAAACAAGAAGTTAAAATGATAGCCATGGAGCGAGGAAGCGCTATTCAGAATAGTGCAAGAAAACGGGAAGAACTTCTGCGCAGCACACTTAAGATTTTGATTGGTGAGGAAAGCCGTACGCCCGTCGTATTCAAAGATGATATCTGCACCGTCAAAGCCCAGCTTGAGATCTTGGTTAAAGAACGATATCATGGTGCACTAGTACAGGCGCGAGTAGGGAAAATGTTGCTGGGCGAAGCGCCAACAAAGAGAGCTTTCGGGATGGAAAAGAAATATGCTTCCCGCAATGAGATAGCAGAAATTGAGAGTAGCGGGGTGGTGACGAGTGAACTCGTGGAAATAGAACGCGCTTTTTGTGAATTTTATAAAAACTTGTTTTCTTATCGTCCTGTAGACTTAGATAACTTCAAAGAAGAATTCTTGTGCTTTTTACCCCGTTTGGGTGACGATGTAGTGTCAAGGTTAGAAGAATCAATTACTGTGGGTGAGATTGAACGGGCAATAGACGAATTAAATGCGGGAAAATTGCCTGGCCCAGATGGCCTCAGTGCGTCCTTCTACGAGATGTTTAAGCGTGAGATAAGCCCTTTGATAAGTCAGGTATTTAATGAAGCGTAATACCAAAAAATGCTGCCACCCTCGTTTTCTCGCTCTCACACGGTCCTTATCCCGAAAACTGACGATAGAATTAAATTGAGACAAATATCGGCCTATCGCCCCATTTGTCTAACAAATGTCGATTACAAAATTTTAATGAAAATCCTGGCCAGGCGATTACAGTCAGTTATCCAGGATGGGGTGGGACCCCACCAGACGTGTGGAATTAAAGGCCGGTCAATTCTGTTAAATATACATACCGCTAGGAGCGTGCTGGAATGCTGTGATTGTATGGCTCGTGTGGTCGCAATGCTCCGGATCGACCTGGAAAAAGCTTTTGATCAGGTGTCGCACGAGCTTCTTTTTAATGTCCTGGAACATGTAAATGTAGGTTCTGTCATTTTTGAGGGCGTGCGTATGGCGTATAAAGGGTACACTACTAATCTTTTTGTAAACAAAGCTGTTGGTGAACGTATCCCAGTCCATCGTGTTGTGCGCCAGGGGTGCCCTTTGTCCCCCCTTCTTTTATGCATTTTCATTGAATCTTTTTGTAGGTATATCCTTAATAGCCAAAGCATTCATGGGTTTCAACTGCTGAAGGGTGTGTACTTGGGCTAGTTGGTTATTCATGAATAGGAGGTAAAAGCGCTAAAAAACGACGGACAAGTTGAAGAATGACGAACACCACAGAGCGCTAACTTGCAACTGAAGTTTATTACTGAAAAACACGTACACATATATACACCGTGACATCAAAAAGACAAGTGGCAATAATGCCGCTTCATCTATCTAAGGTTAATCTATGAATTGTTTACTCTTTCGAATGATTTCAAATATGCCACCTCAGAGCTATACAGGTTTACTGAGGGAGCGCTGACACACTTGCCCTGATCGTACTTCAAAATAAAAAACGCCTCCGATATCTCTCTCGTTTTTTTGTCTCTATTCCGAGTTAAGATAACGGTGTTGTCAAGCCGTGGGACACACCCACATCTGTTACAGTGTACAGCCAGATTGCCCGAGGGTGATGATCTAACTGACAGGGCATGTTCCCTGAGTCTGTCGTTTATGCACCGACCCGATTGCCCGATGTACACTTTTCCGCATGATAAAGGAATTTTATACACCACTTGTTCCTTACACTCTACGTATCTTGTTTTATGATTCTTATGGCATACGCCTACGCGCTCATCACCACGTGCCACCCTTCCACATAGCTTACTCAATTTTTGAGGGGCTGATAAGAGTACAGGGACCCCATGCTTTTCCCCCACTTTCTTTATTCTATGGCTCACCTTATGCACATAAGGTATCACCGCTGGTCTAGATTTTGGCTTGTCTCTCACGCCACATTCCCCTCCCCCCCGAAGTTTCTTTAGTAAGCCTTCCGCCACCCCCGCAAGGAGCGGAGGTGGAAAACCCCCCTCCTCCAGTTTCGTCAGCTGAAGCATAAAGCTAACTGCTAGCTTATGTGGGCAGGACTTCTGTAAAGATGACCTTAAGCACGTCGAGGCAATGCCCCTCTTGATTACCTTTGAGTGACTTGAATCAAAGGGTAACACTCCTTTCTTTGCCCTTGGGCAATAAAACCAACAGACATGCGAAGGCTGTAGTAAAAGCTTAAGATCTAGAAACTGTAAGGTACCCGCTTCAGTTGCAAGTTAGCGCTCTGTGGTGTTCGTCATTCTTCAACTTGTCCGTCGTTTTTTAGCGCTTTTACCTCCTATTCATTTCAACTGCTATCGAGTGAAGTGCGCGTATTGTCATATGCTGACGACATTGCCATTTTTTGTGTAGATAAAGGCAGCATAAGCGAGTCAGTGAAAGCTATTAAACTTTTCTGCTAATATAGTGGTAGTTCGGTAAACTGGCAGAAATGTCTTGGCCTCTGGCATGGTGAATGGGACTCGGCGCCCAGTGCATTTAAAAACATGAAGTGGGTAACAAAGCCTCCAAAATAACTAGGTGTACCTTTAAAAAATTATCGGGATAGCGATCTTTACTGGAGAAATCAGGCTGTAGAGCTGCGCGACAAAGCCGAGAGATGGAAGGGCAGGGATTTGTCAATGTTTGCAGTTGCCACGGTGTGCAATTTGTTTTTTGTCAGCAAATTGTGGTATGTACTTCAAGTGTTACAGTGCTCGCGCGTCAACGTACAGAAATTACATAGAGTTTTCGCCGTTTTTATTTGGGAATCGACCTGGGAGCGGACTAGCCGAACGAATCTTTTTCGGCGTGTCCGATCCGGGGGCTTGTCATTAACGCACTTATTCCTGAGGCAAGTGGTAAACCGATTTATTTTTGTTCGTGATGTGAAGGATATGAGCACGTGTTTCTAGAGTACTGGGACGGTGTTTTCTTTTGGGACATTCTCCAACGTACGTTGAAGAAGGATTTACCCTTGGACCCACATGGCATTCGGTACCTAGCCGTTGAAAACGACGATAACGTACCGTTCGATCTCGTTTTTCTTGTGGGGCTTCATAGCATTTGGAAGTTACGCATGGCCGTGCGCCACGCAGAAATTGACGCAAAACAGGTTCACGAGTACTTTTGCGAAATGATGCTGCAAATTGTGGAGGTGTGGAAGACTCAAAGTTGTGTACCTGACTGGCTACCCGTGCTGGAAAGTGTGACGCATTTGAGTTCATTTTAACCTTGCCATGTTGGCCGCTGTAGGGCCAACATAGTTTTTATTATTTTACAGTGCTTTGTTTTGTTCTTGTCAAAAACCGGTAATAAAGAAAAAAAAAAAAAGCGTGCGTGGCCGAGTGGTTACCGCGCTTTGCAGCCGCGCGGAAAGTCTAGGTTCAATTCCAGTCAGTGGAATGTTCTTTTATTTATTCTTTCAACATTGCGTTCTCGTGAGTTCGAGAACATTCTCGTGTGATCTAGTTCCGAATGTTCCAGTCGTTGAACCTTCTAGGTTGATTGTTCCAGGAGCCAGTGCGCGTACATAAGGCGCCCCGCGTGGCGATCTGCAGTCAGTCTCGCCCAAGCGCTCGATCCTGCTGTCTTGCCGACATCGACGCCTGCGGCGTTAGCCTTTCTCTGTTTTTGTTTTGGGCGCAAGTTCGCCTCATAAAACGTTTAGTTTCTTCATTTATTGGACGCCTCATCATTTGTCATTCGTGACAATATTCAATTCCTTTGGCAAACGAGGTGCGTCTGGCGGAGATCTAACGAGACCAGGGAGACCGGCTTTCTCCTCCCCATTCTGGCGCAAAGTAGTTTGAACTTCCGAATATGCGAGACATATTTTGGGTTCACCGTTTCACTGGAATCTTGCACACATAGTGTAATTAAAAATGTACATTATTTCAAGAGCAGAATAAATACTGAATATTGTGATGATGCAGCTGCACTTTTAATAGCCTCCCAATCACAAGATACTATTAGAACCACAACCCTCCGACTTGATTATACTTTGCTTTCATGTACTCGATAGATTGATAGTAATCGTAAATTAAGGGTGTATACTAAAAGCACACTGGGCATTTAAGGTATAATTTTTTCTTGCGACAAGTTCGTATAGGGGATTCTACGGTTGATGAAGATATTCCAGTTGAAAGCCAATTATTTTATTATGTTGAATCACTTCCGCTTCATTGTGCAAATCAGTAATCATCAATAAAACAGACAAGACAGTGGTGCAGCTGAGACTCTGAGAGGCGTTTTTGAGAAAAGAGCACATGGTAAATAAGTCTCAGAATCCCAGCCAGCATTTCGCTCAGAAGCGACATATGTCAATGAAAGTTGGTGCTGAGGCTCAACTAGCGCTCTCTTCTCATGCATAAATGTAGAAATTTATGTAGATTTTATTTATCCCTGCATTAACTTCAGTGATGCACGAACCTCACTCGGGTATTGGATGTTCAGACAATAATAGGAGGCGAACATGAGCTCGATTGCCTCCAGCAAGCTGAGTTGCTCAAAGCATCGCTCCCTGTCTACAGCCAGGAGGCATTGGGCATCGGAGATGCTTACGCCTCAAAAAAGTGCAGTATAAATAGCACATGAATATTTTTAATTCTCTTCCTAAAAAGCAAGCACCATTAGTGAAAAAAGGTACAGTTATGCAAAAGTGTAAGCGCCCGCATATATATATACTATTAATGGTTCAGTGCTTTCATGAGTCTGAGTTCACAAAAACTGCAAGATGTGTGACGTTGCAATTCAGTGGTGCCAGTGTGATTTAAGAAAGTTTTAAACCCAAATGAAATTACTTTGAAGGGGCCAGGACACAAAAACATGACAAATTCAATAATTCGTTATATAAAATCACCACGGGTAATTGGACATACACACAAAATTTCAAAATATTTGGGGCTCTAATAATTGCAACTATATTTTGTTTTTTGCGGTTTGCATCTGGTGACCAGGCAACCTCCACACAACTGTGACGTAGTTTCCCTACTGTGCCGACGACGTCTCATCCATGAACAACGTGACTCTGATCAAGAAGTTGAACAATCTCGTTCACTGTTCTCTACTCCGCACCCGCTTCTTTCTCTGCCGTTTCCTCCCCCAAATCTGACGTTGACTTGAATAAAGCAAGCTGTGCCAGGTATTCCAACTGAACAAAACTTGGGAGGGAAAAGTGGGGGTGAAAAAGCATGTTGGGACGAAGGACGCTTGGGCGTCTACTGATCCACGCCTGGAGTTGAACCGCCTCGCTGCTAGGGACTGACTAGGGACACAAAAGAGATGAGACAGATGTCGCAACCGACGCCTGCAATCATTGCTGGCTCGCATCTTGTGTGCGGCTGGCATCACCATAGGAGGATTCGAGCGTCCCGCAGCTAAATAACAGTTCTGAGTGAAACTCACGCGTTGTTTGAGAAACAAACGTGGCAGCTATATACTAACATGTGAGGGGCGTCAGTGACCTGCGCATTATGCTATTAGAATATTCTTGGACAACTTTCATTTGGTACCTGGAGTACATGTAAATTGCAGCTGTTAGGAAATCGAGGTACTAGGCAAGTATATATTCCCATTACTGCGTTCAGCGATATTCAGATCAATTTCAGTGATAAGCGGTATCTGACCTTCTGTAGCAGGCAGAATAGTGGTTTGAAGCAGGCACTGACGCTTTTGACAAAGATGGCAGCGTCTGTTTGCATAACACTTGAAAATAAAAAAAGGATTCTATAAATTGCTAAACAAATATATTTTTGATAATTATTGATGGTTCCTTTTTAATGCCGCAGCTTATTATTTATCATAGTTTGTAATAAAAATAGACGAGACAAAATACAAAAAGACTTCTTAAAATTAGGTCCAGCTCAAAGTAGGTTTTATTTAAATGAGTATTTTTTAACGAATCATAGCGGAATACTTTAGTTGAGATAAAACACCTTTCCCCTTCTCCTTTTACACTTGGTGATTTATTTACCCTGCAAACATAATTTCTCTAAAATGCCAGAAAAAACAGCATATCAGCGTTTGTCAATACAAATAGGGGGGATCGGTGGCCGAGTGGTCTAGCGCACACCAGCTCGGAGCACGTGGAGCGAAAGCTCGCGCTGCAGAACCCAGGGATCCTGGGTTCGAGCCCCACCCCTGCCCGTTTCGATCTGGATGAGCATCGTACCGGCGTGCGGTCGTGTATCACTACTGCGTGATGCACGTTAAAGACCCCAGGCTAGCGGCTGTACCGCAATGGCTAAATTTCTCATCTACAGCTGGGAGACTCGTCGCCCCTGTGAGGCAGACCAAGTTCTAGGCTGTATAAACACACACACAACCCAATTTTTTTTTTCAATACAAATATGACCCCCCAAGTGTTATGAACTTGGGACTCAATATTCTAATATCATAAGCTGCAAAAACAACTACCCTCAAATATTATGAAAACCTATAGTTGTGCTTTAAAAGTGACACCACATTTTAGCGGCGTTAGAACCAGAGTTGAGTTTGCTGCCCTAGACTGCTCTTTGGGAACTACATTGACTTAAGTATTTATTCAAATATGAATCGACATTTGTTTCTTTCTTTATTTTTCCTCTTCCTCAGCACAACCTTTTCTTTTTTTAGAATTATAGGTCGACTAAAAGTCAAGAGCGAAATAGTTCGGCTTGTAATAATATAAGCGTAATTTCCGATCCTATCGCGCGAACCCAGGCGCTTCTCATGTCAGCCGCTGCTCCTAGCACTCCGGTGCAAAGCAGGGAAGCTGGACACACGCGCGTTGGTGCGAGGCGGCGAAGGTTGAAGCGAGCGGTTCAAGTGCATTGGTGCACTGCGACTGTAACCAAGGCACGGAATCATGTGGCAGACATAATAATCAAGTGACCAGATCATGATTAAAATACCCTGGTTCTGTATTTTCTCAGCAGCCTCGCGGCTTTTAGCTCCTGACACTGCCGTCATCGTCTGGAAATTCCGGCGATGACGAGGTCAGCAGGGTTGACGAGCAATCTTCTATACTTTCTTTTATTCTAATTAAAAATGCAGCCTATGCTACGAACCAATGGAACCAATCAAGCAGCATCAAAAGCGTGAGATCATAAAATTCGTCATCCTTCTTTGCATGTCCTTTCATCGGCTAAATCAATTAAGCGCAGCGAAGGCTCGTGACATCCGCTTTTAGTATATATATATATATAGAACAAAGCTATACGCACTCCGGAGTGCATTTCGATCGAAATGGCTATATGCACTCCGCTAAACTCGTATAAAACGAATGGTCACAACGGGCTTTCTAAGCGGCGGCAGAGCGTAGGGGTTAAGGTGTCCGCTTTGTATCCAAGTGGACGTGGGTTCTATCCACAGTGGGCCTACATTTTTTTTCTCAAACATTTTGTTTTGTCAAGGCATTGGCAATATTTACTCTTTTTTTTTTATTTTTTTAGTGATGATGTTTTTGACGAAACTTCGCAGAACTAAATGGTATGGATCTCCCTTTCCGGAGCTGCGATTGTGGACAGCGGGGCTTGGGTTGCCGGCTGGACGCCGCGAAGCGGCGTGTACTGGTTAAGTTTTGTAATTAGTAGCCGATACTGTCGCCGCGAAGCGGCGTGAACGCAGGCGAGCGGCTGTGTTAACGATCCCCCCAGTGATACACGCGCCGTTCGAAAAGGGTGGCCCGAGGGGCATGAGCTCTGCGCGGAGTGCATGTAGCCATTTCGTCCGAAATGCGCTCCGGAGTGCGTATAGCTTTACACATATATATATGTGTTCGAACCTACGATTTGCTCTTACCTAAGATGGAGCAGAGCGAGTAAAGATGCTGTAAAATGCATAGTTGTATCAGTTTCCTTTTCTTCGACTTATCTGAATATCACAAATGACCAATATTAAAATATTTTTTTTTGCTTTGTTTGCGACCATTTCGGCACAATTAAATGGCATTTTGGTGAAAGATACAGCAGAATTTCGTTTATGGCACAATATGACACCATTGGCGCAGCCCTTCCATCACTGAACAAATGAAAACAAAGAGCGTCCCAAAAACACGCTTTTTTAAGCGCTAGTATCCCTCATTTTCAGCAGACTCGAGCAACTTTTGCATCTCGTGCCTCTCTCAAGGCAAGGCACCCTGGAGCACACATTCCTTATAAGCCTGGCCATGCCTTTCGTAGTACAGAACAAGACATCTCTGTCCACGAGCACGTTGTAATTGTTCATGAACTGAAAAGGAAATTACACCACGATATTTTAAATATATGCTACGCAATTCTGTCAGCAGTGGTAGAATGGGTTATTATATGTTACCCTAAAGGGGCTGCATTTGGTAATGGAGACAATGGAATGATGCTATTTGATGATAGCATCATGTGATTCTTAAGTGTTCTGTTAAAACTCTAAACTCCATCCAAACACTACTCGGGCTATATTATATCGCCATTGTTAGGAACATTACAACTTAATACAGGCGAGATAACTTGTATAAAATTTTGTTATGCTTTATTATATTAGCCACGTTTGTGATGTCAACAACTGTACCTTCCCGTCGCAAAACATTACCGACTTGCATAATTCTTCTTCAAAGTAGTTGTAAAACCCGAGTAAATAATTTTTTTGTTCTAGGTGATAGCGGGAGTGATGGAGCTCTATTTGTATGCAAGGACACAGTTTTCCTTACTTCTGGACCTGGGGTGATTTCAAGTAAGTCTTAGAATTTGGACTTTGTGGGCTTGAGTGGAAATGTCAATAAAATATTGGAAAAGGCTTGAATCTAAAATTTTCTACATGGTACGACTGCCACTAACAAATGAAGTCACCTCTGGACATGGTATAGAAGTATAGATGAGTACTGTTCAATACCCTTTACAGAAATGGTTGTCAAGATATATGCTCCTTTGTATTACTGTTGGGTACTCACTTGACTACAAAATATTATCTCCATTCTGCATGTGGCATATTGCCGTGAGCGCAGCTGGGTAAGTAGGCAGCGCGCTCGTGGCCTAACGGTCATCGTGCGTGCCTTCCACGCAAAAAGCCAGGGTTCGATTCCTGGCCGCTGGTACGCATTTTTGTTGACTCTAATGTAATGCCCTGGAAAATTCGAGAACCGTGTTGCTTGTTCGAGGTCAGAATGTTCTACACGCCGGACCTTCTACGCCGATTATTCCAGAAGCCCACGCGTGTACATAAGGGGCTCCGCGTAGCGAGCCGCAGTCAGTTTCGCCCCAGCGTTCGGCTCCGCTGTCAGGCCGACTTCGAGGCCCGCGACGCTCTGCTTTCCTCTGTTCCCTTTCTTTATTTTTGGGCACAAGTTCGCCCCATTAAACGTTTCAGTTTCCCCAATTATTCTTTGTTTCACCTTGTCATTCGTGACAATATGCTGCACCGTTGTGAAGAAAAAAAAGTGAAAGCCGTTTACAAATCCCTGTAACGCCGAATTGGAGCGCAGCTCTTGAGGAGGAGGAGTGAAGGGTACTGAGGGGAGGGTAGACCCCTCCTCCTCCCCTCATTCTTTAATATGCTCCGGGGGGGCGGTCACGTGACCTCGGGGGGGGGGGGGTGTCACGTGACTTCGGGGAGGGGGGTCACGTGACCTCAGAGGGGTCACGCGACCTCAGAGGGGTCACGTGACCTGGGGGTCACGTGGGGGTCACCTTGGGGTCACGTGACCCTGAGATGACCTTGGGAGGGGTCACGTGACTTTGGGGGTCACGTGACCTTGGGGAGGAGACCACGTGACCTCGGGGGTCACGTGACCTCAGAGGGGTCACGTGACTTGGGGGTCACGTGACCTTCAAAGGGTCACGTGGGGTCTTGGGGTCACGTGACCTTGAGATGACCTTGGGAGGGGTCACGTGACCTTGGGAGTCACGTGGGGTCACGTGACCTTGAGATGACCTTGGGAGGGGTCACGTGACCTGGAGGGGTCACGTGACCTTGGCGGTCACGTGACCTTGGGATGACCTTGGTTACGCCGACGGCGACGCCGACGGCGACGGCGACGGCGACGGCGACGGCGACGCCGCTCAAGCCGGGAACGGGCCCCTAAGAGCTGCGCTCTAAAACTTACCCTATGTGAAGACATGCGTCTTGACAGCATCCAATACTCTAAGCTTGGACAGGCTTGCAGCTAGAGTATTGTGGGTGACATCCATGAAAACCAAAATATGCTTTTCGTCTGGACTCTGCTTCTTCCCTACCTCAAATAGCCAGTTTTCATGCTGACTAAGACTAGTTGTATCTTCTGCACCAACCGTGTCCCTTGAGATCTGCAATATTATCAAGAACGATATAAAATAAATATAAGATACAAAAGCAAAACCTTCAAATTATACAATAGAGAGTTACAAATATTTCTTATAAACCAGAAATTGGTGAATTTATAGTTATGAGGCTCCTAAGACATTCAATGACCTTTCAAAGAGCTGAGCATATTAAAGGCCCGTTCACACACTTGCAACCGAGTAGGACCAACCGAGGCAAGAGCGGTTTTTAAACGTCTTGCAACGGCATAGGACCGGGTGTGCTGCTGCCGAGCTAGTCCTAAGCCGTCACAAGAGGCATAAAACCTGTTTTGTCTCGGTCGATCCTACTTGGTTGCAAGCGTGTAAACGGGCCTTAATGTTTATAGGTTGCAAGGTGTAATTTCTCTCATAGGTGCATTCAGTAACCATTGTCTTCAAACTTAGGTTACTGTCTACCAAAATATAAGAATAAATACCAGAACACCAGACTCGCTGCATATTTCATACCTGTATTTCAAGCATCAGTTGCTTCTATTGGAAATCAATGTCAAAGATTTGTGCAACTTCCTTGCAAAAAAGCGACATATAAGCTTTTATCGAGCACGGCGTCAAGCCCAAATTAAATGTAAATTTAAAAAAAATGGTTCGCCAAAAGAGGCCCAACATCAGTCGTGCTGAGGGTTACTTTTGCTGTACCTGAGGTGCAAGCCCAGGTACTTTCATTTCTCGGAATCTTTATCTTATAGGTACATTTTCCTGTAACTTGTAACTAAGAGAAGTTTCTTTTAATAGGTACTTTTCTATTCACTTTGTCAAAATGATAGAAGCTATAAATCTTGAAGCATTAACACACTACCATGTGCCATGCTTAACGTTGATTTGGGTACGACCTGGCGGGGCACTGACTTGATCGAACGACGTTGTAGCGAACGAAGCCCCGCCCATGACGTTTCATCAAACAACACTGTAGCGAATGGCGGGTTTCATTTGAGCGAACCGTGGATTAGTGATGCCGTCCTAGCGACACCATTTATCGAATCGCTTTGGAATTCCACTTAGGGAAAATAGCGACCTGCTTCCTTCATCCTTCACCTCAAGCCAAAATCGACTTCATTGCGTGTTTGAAGCTCTTCTGACAGCAATTCAAGGAAGGAGGTAATTTGAAAGGTGTGCGCAGTTTCTGTTGCCTGTACCCTGTCTTGGTGGTGGCCCTCTTCTACCATAAATACAATATAAAATACAATTTAAATAAGTTATAGTTACCATCGTAAAGCAATGTAACATCGCCGTATATAATACAGTTTCCACTCAATAAATCGGAGTAAAATTTTGCAGTTATCAAAACTTTAAAAAATTCGCAAAGGAAAAAAAAAACTTATTTTTTTTCCGACTAACGAAAAAAGAAAAAACGAGGAAGCTTGAAGCCTTTCGCTTGTCGTCGCGAAGGTTAGGTGCGTAAGCACTTGACTCATGCGTTTCTTCATGCGGCCGACGTCTACTGGGTCCGTCAACGTCAGCATCGGCTCTGAGGGCAAAAATGTCAACAAGCGAGTTTCGGCGGTTTTGATGTTACATGGTAAACAGTGGTAGGTGTGGCCTCGCTGTACCAATTGGAGCGTGGGGATAAGGCACGTGGGGTATCACCTCCAATGTGGACATCGCATTGACACCAATAAAGCGCATTTATTGCGCTCGTTATGTGTGTATCCTTAGTATAAAAAGCTTTACTTCCAATATATTCTGAACGAAATTGGGGAAAATAAGTAAAGTATCTTTGAAGTAACTGTGCCTGTTCCTTGGTACATTCTTAAGTAAGTACCCAGGTATGTACCTAGGTACCTTTTCGCATGAGTAACTGTAACTGTATCTTAGGTACATTTTTCAAGTCACTTTTAGAACCCTGGTCGTGTTATGTTGGGAAGTCAATTAAATTTATAACAAAGACGTTTTATATACAAATTGGGCCATACAGCTGCCTGATGACTTTCTACATTATATGGTTAAAATTAACTAAAATTCTCTGTTTAAATTCAGATCGCAAACAACCTTGAGTAAATTAGCACCATCTATGAAGTGATTAAATATACAAAGAAATAAAATCTGACAACCCTTAGAGCCTAGTTACTGCATAGCCTATGAGAACAAAATATTTAGCATTCGTAGGAATTTTCTGCTACAGCACATCACATATTGCAGTTGTAAAAGAAAAACATCATCTTTACCAGCAGCCGAGAGACAGCCAGCTGTCACTTAAACTTTTTTGCCCTTTAAACCAAATGTCCAGGTTTGCAGTAGGGTGCATGCTGGGAAATTCCAGTTTGACTCGGCTGAGGTGATACCGTTCAGGTCACTAAAATATCATCAGAGAAAGCATGCACACGCAGGAAATGCCAGTAGTATAAAAGGCACAAAAACGTTTCTTACCAGTGAATACTCGTGAATTTAGTCTTTGAGGATATATACCTAATCCTTTCATTACCGAAGATAAGTTAACTCATACACTTGGCTGCACCTGATGGAACGCTGCGGGCATGAGACTCACGGACACATTTTCCTAAGGTACTCTACGTGCTGAAGTAGGACCCTCTTTCATGGTGACCATTTCAATAGATGTGTTCATGATCCAGGAAATGCAATGTCACCGAATTTTAATATTGAGCATGCACCTATATTGCAGTAATCACCCACTCCAACTTGTGAAGTATTTGATAAATAAAGGAGTAACATACCAGGCACCAACAAAACAAGTTGTTGAGCTCCATGTCTCACCATTGTGTTCATCTCATACTTCTAGGTGAGAAATTGCTCAGTATGTTATGATACATGCATACATACAGTCCCACTGGTCTTTTTTCCTGATGCATGAGCCTAATGTTGTCGTTTCTTTCGAACCTCCTCATTGGACACTTTTCGCCTCTCTTTTTGTAGTTTGTTTCTGAGGCGGTCGAGCCACGAGTCTTGAAAATGGAAATGCGTTAAGAGTGATTTACACCCTATATTTGCTTACGACCGAGTTCTTGTGACCTCTTACGGCAAGAAAAAACACTGTCACGCTGGCGCCATTTATGAGATGGCACTGGAACTGTATTTCACTACAGCAAAGATTTTTCAGTATTAGCAAAGTCAAATGTACACATTAACTTTAAAAAATGGCAGTTTATAACAATGTCAAAAGCTTTTAGCCAATAAAGAAACGATTATGCGCGGAAACAGTATAAAACGTACAAAAGTCACAAGAGTACCACAGCTACATGATAGATGGTACCAGTGTGCTTCTCTCATCATAAGAGATGCCCACATGTATTAACGCATTTGGTCACAAGCGGCCACAGGTGTGTCAACCAGCCTTTACTGTTGGTTTGAGGTATGTAGTTGTCCTGAAAATTTGTCCAGGAAGAAAAGAAAGCGACCCTTAAGCATTAATGTATTCTGAAGATTGTGCTGAGTCGCAACAAAAAAGGACAGGCCAATCTAAAACGTATATGTTGCTTTAATGCCAACTCCCTCACCCTCATCTATTGTCCGTGCTCTGCGTGCAGTGTGGAGTGCAATTTGGGTGTACATATCATGCACAAGTTTTGCAAGTGTAATGTTTTCTGTGTAGATAATGAACCGATAAAAAGTTTAGAAAATTAAAAAAGTTTGCAGACAACACAAGCATCACATTATGGGTTATTGTCTCCAGTAGGTTCATTTGCACAAGACCGCACCCATTTGTTTTTGTCCTCGTTATTTGCTACCAACCTACCTGTATTACAGGGATAAGGGTACTTACCTAGCCGTTTCTACACACATCAGCCAGTCCAGGGTATTTTTTAGTAAACAAGGTCATAATTTTAAAAAATGCTCTTGATAGATAACTGAAAATAAAATTATGAAGCCAACTTTTCATGAGGCAATATACGGGCTTACTCTTTGGCAACAAAACTGTGCATGGAAGGAAGCTCGTAGTACAAATAATACAATACAAATCAACATCCATAACAATAAATGTGTTACCAGTAAGAATGTACCTCTGTAGGTACTTACAGTGTGTACTTTATCCCAGACTGGAACAGCCTTTCTGTCATATCTGTGCCCAAACCTAAAGTCAGAGGTAAACCACTGCCCATAAGAATGTCAAGGTGGTTGAAATCAGGTAGTGTGTATGTAACCTAGGCCCATCATCCTCTCTTTAATTCCTACATGGGAAGTAAACCAACATTCATTTATCTTGTATACCAAAGAAGTATATGCCTTATGCTAGGATAGAGCACTATGATCATATACATTACTATAATCGGTGACAGGTTAAGAGTTCAGGAGGAGCTTCCCAACCCCTTCCCACTTCAGCGGAGATAACGCTGGAGAGGACGCGTTCTTGTCTTCAGCATTCGCTCTGCTAAAGTGGAAAGAAGTGAGAAGACCTTTCCCTGAACTCTTAACCTTTCACCGACTATAGATGCGTGCATAGTTTACACTTATTATTACAGTACCGACCTTTATTTAGAAAATGAGTTTAAAGGACCATAGCACCATAGATTACTTGCAATTCGCAAATACTAATCAGAAGATTGGATCAGATATTTCAGTGACTAAGTCAATATTACCACCTGCAACACGAAAAAAAAACTATGGTAAAAATAAATCTGATAAGAAACAATTAAATTATTTTGAATCAAAGCTGCACTTACACTGTGATGTTGTTAAGACAGGCACCAAGGAACTCTGGATTCAAAAGAGAAGGCACAACACCAGCATCCACTTCGACCCATGATGATACCAGCAAAAAATAATATTAAAAGGATATAAAATTGAAGAAGGTTTAATTACGAAGTAGATAGAAATTTGATTGGCATTAAGAACGGCCCGTAAGCCAGCCTCCCTAAGCTTGAGTTTCATTGCGAGCCACACAGCCGAAAGTGCCTCATCCTCTTCTTGCTAACAATATATATATATATATATATATATATATATATATATATATATATATATATATATATAACGGGCATGGTGGCGGGAGGCCGAAGGCGTGGGTATAAAACTGAGAAGAAAAAAACCCTCAGTGGAAAACAGCAACAACGGACGATTTAATCTCGTCCGTTGTTGCTGTTTTTCACTAAGGGTTTTTTTTCTTCCCAGTTTTATTTATATATATATATATATATATATATATATATATAACTGAGAAGAAAAACTCTTAGTGAAAACAGCTACAACGGACAATTTAATCTTCGACGTTTCGGCCGGAGTCCAGCCTTCGTCAGTCTTTCTGACGAAGGCTGGCTACAGCGGATTAATCTTCGACGTTTCGGCCGGAGTCTAGCCTTCGTCAGTCTTCCTGACGAAGGCTGGATTGCGGCCGAAACGTCGAAGATTAAATCATCTGTTGTTGCTGTTTTCACTAAGGGTTCTTTTCTTCTCAGTTATATACCGACGCCTTCGGCCTCCCGCCACCATGCCCGTAGTGTATATATATATATATATATATATATATATATATATATATATATATGTGTATTGCATCAAGCCAGCATTTAATTTCGGCAGCAGTCAATCCGATTACAGTTACCACTCAAGTAGGGCATTTCCCTCCAAAATTGTTTACACAATTGCCTCCACCAATTTTCAGGTGTCGAACAGATTTCATATACAGAAAGTTTAGTAAAAATTGTCAAAATAAGTCCTCCAGTTTTGAAAAAGTAAAGACATCTTAAAACAAGAGAAGACTACTAAACATTTTAAATTATAAAAGCAAAATTTGTGTGGGGTTCGAAAACTGAAAACTTTGGGAAGTTCGCAAACTAGAACTCGGAAAACAAAGTGAAATATTTGGTTTCTCGGCATTCAGGCCCCAAGACATTGGAAACCATCAAAGTCAACCTTTAGAAGTCTTTGCAGCTTCAAATTTTGAAAATTAGACCGAGGTTACAAACTGTAGAAGCTAGACACATTCAAGTTTAGCTACCTTCTGTCTTCCTGTGGATGCAATGGGAGGAACGTAGGGAAAGGAAAGTAGGAGAGGGAAAGGCCTTGCAACGAAGGAAGCAAAGTTTAAAGAGGGTGTCTATGGTGCACCATAAAATTAGAAAAATAAAGATTGTATAAAAAAATGAAGAGGATGAAAGGCGCTATAGGGAACTTTCACAGAGACACATATCTTCACTGTTTTAGATAGATGCTGAGCCATAACTATTTGCAGCATACAAACTCACAAAACAAATTTTTGCTTTGAAAGTGATTGTTGACCTCCAAACGTTTTTTTATGTATACACCTTTTCATCCTCAGTCGCATAAGCGCCGCCATTTTGTAATCATGTGATGCGGCCGCCATCAGATTGCTTCAACTCATCGCTCCCTTTTCACCCCTGCGTCTTGGCGTTTTACGAGTGTTTTGTTACATTCAACCACACTTTCTTGCCTTACCCCGAGAAGTGTAGTCTGGCGCCTATATCCACCACTACCTAATTGCATTACATCATAATCTGGTCAACTTCTGTAGGTAATTGTGTAGCACGATATGACTATATTCACCGTCGGTGTACCGAATGCGTGTGAGGATGAAGCAGAGGATTCAATGTTAGCACATAGCCACATTGATTATGTAGATGGCTAACAGAGCACGAAGGTTCAAAGGCCAGTTACTTATGACAACTCACGTTTGTTAACTAATAGTGACGAAAAATTTGCAATAAGAAGAGCGTATATTGATTATTGCGCACTTAGGATCGCAAGGTGAGAAGAATAGTCAGTGTACAATGTGTTTCCTGAAAGCATCGTCATTTGTATTCATAATAGATTGAAAGCAGCTTGTGTTTATTATGTGAGGAAACTTGTGGAGGAGGTAGGCAACGAATGTTTAACTTGCGTTTTATCTGATGTTAGGAATAGTGATATATCAACATAAGGCCATTTATTTGTTCATACCTTTACAGCTACATGTGTTGGACGTTCCCAATTGTTCATGTGATATATATACATTTGCTTGATCGTTTTCTTATGAATTTTAAGAAGCTGTACAATGTGCTCGGTCCCATGTTGGAAGTTTTCCAAGTGATATAATTAGTTTCTTCAATAACCAATTAAATTTACATTTCTTTGTAACACAAAGTTTGGGAACTGCCGCAGACAGCTAAAGAGGAGCAAGTTTTCGAACAGCGTACGCAAAATCTTCGCATACATGAAGAAATAGCGTCATCTTTATGCGCCAATCCAAAACACGGTTTGGGCTCAGCGCATGCACAGTAATGACGGCGCTTTATTTTGTGTAAGCAAATACTTCGGAATTAAAAAGCAGAGTGAAAAGACGAGGACCCGACAAAGAAGTGACACGGAGGTTGCGCTGTTTTTAATTCCGAAGTATGTACCAACTCGCCCAAGCCTCAACTTTAGAAAGCAAATAGTTTGCTTTTGTTGCTCAACAACTCGCTAGCGCATAAAAGTTTGCAATAATTGAATCTAAGAAAAAAAATGAAAGCCGTTTAGAGCTCCCTGTAACACCCGATTAGAGCACAGCTCTTGACGAGGAGGATGGAAGGGTACTGAGGGATAGGCGACGAACTGAGGTCACGGGACCTCTGGGGGGGGGGGGGGGTGTCACGTGACCTCAGGGAGGGGTCAGGTGACCTTAGGGGGTCACGTGACCTCAGGGGTGTCACGTGACATCAGGAAAAGTCACGTGACATCAGGGGGTCGCGTGACCTCGAGGAGGGGTCACGTGACTTCAGGGATACGCCGAGGCCACTCAAGCCGGAAACGGACGCCTAAGGTCTGCGCGATCAAAAAAAACCGTCTGCAGATTAACGACATTAGTCCAGCGTTGTCGATGGTTAATAGAGATTGACTTTTAGTGTCGGGCAACGCCGAAATCCACAGAGTGCATCTGACTAAATAAGTAGAGACCTGTTTACACGGTTTCATGAAGTGGCACCGAGCGATAGACTTCAGTCAAATTTGCCATGGTATTTCTCCTGCGCAATTTAATTTTATTTACCCAATTTTCCGGAAGAGAAATGTCAGACTTAATTTGACGGTTCTGTCACTTAAAACATATGTTGAGCACAGTGTAAGCAAATGACCATATAAAAACTAGTTAATTTCCTAGGCCCAATATTGGGAAATGCTGCTAATGAGTGCTTTAGCAGGGTTTATGAATATAGAAATTTTATACTCGGCCTGGGCCGCACTGTCTGAAATATTTCTCGAGTACTCAACTTTTTTTCAATAAAATAGGGCAAGGAAATATTTTTTTGTTATTATGAATGCTTTCCGTCATTATACACAACTTTCTTAGCTTGCAAAATTGACTAAAAGATGGCTGCCCCTCGAAATCCACACAGAGAGTAAACTCGCCAGTTCATCTGTTCTTCGCATTCATGTACTAGATGAGTGGTGGCCAGAGGGACAACAGGTTGGAGCCGCAGACAAAACTAAAAAAAAGCTCAAAAAGCCGCAGAAAAAAAAGGGGGCGGGGGAGGTTTACTTTTAACAAGAAACGACATAGATGCAAAGGTCCTTTCACAAGTCGACAAGTGTAATCGTCGACTACAAAAAAATAACGTCAGGCAGCAGAATGTTTCTTGAACCGCTAAGCAAAAATTAATGCATGGTTCTCTAGCCAGCCACTGGCCCTGATGCCCGTTATGAGTGTACAAATCGAAATTGGTTTCTCGAACAATGAAGGAAACAGGATCACTGGACGCATGCGTCAAAAAACAGTCCAGTTGTCTGTACGTAGTGTAGTACAAGGCTGCCAAGACTGTGAGCATTTCTTTAAATTCTACAACTCTTTTTGTCTCGGCGGCACAGGAGGGGAAGAGGGCAAGCTTACCAGGGAGCCGCGAGCCGCACTTGAACCCGCGTAGAGCCGCACGCAGCTCGCGACCCGCAGTTCGGTCACCCCAGTATTAGACTTTTCATTTGTTATTTTTCTGAAACTAATGTCATCGGCTACGGCCGTAGACGGCGGTAATCTTTCTGGTATTTCAGTTCAGTTGTTTCGCTGCCGACCACTATCAGATGCTTCAAAGGTGTTGATAAGAAGGACTGCAATTTAGGCTCGAAACCGCATTGTGGTCCTCAAAGTGGCTTAGTGCGACTATTGCTGTGGTTGCGTCTTACAAGAGACACATTTTTACTACTAAAATAATCAAAAACTATGTAAAAGAGCAACACAGCCGCATGCACGTTGAAAGAAAAACAAACTAAATTGAGGCAAACTTATAGTGGCGAGTGCGTCATCACCCTCTATCCGCCGGTCAGGCAACTACTGAGATGAAAAGATCTATACATAGTCTGATGTATACTGATAACGCTGCCTAATTGCCAGTTGCCAGCTATCACGCCAATAAGGTGCACCGCTTCCCCATAGAAGGTCTATAATCGGAACAACGTGATAAGGCCCCTCTCATGCATTCTTGCATTATTGGTGCTGTTTTGGGCATTTAGCGTGGTGGCTGTGGGTCGCTCCTAAACAATTAGTCTGTTTTTCTTTTTACCACACGTTTTGCCACTTTTTAAGGAGACTCACGAAAGGAGGTGCCGGGGCTGTCATTTTCTGAGTCCCCAAGTGACACCCACGACCATGAAAAGCGACTGAAGCTAATTTTAAGAAAAGTATATGTTGCAAATTCTACCTCCGGTTACTTAAGATTATGCAGTAGGCACCTTTTTGCGACGGATATTAAAGGAAGGCCCACTAGACAGACCTTCTTTAACGTCTGTTTGGGTGAAGCCGCAGAATCCTGCTAAGGCTTCATTCATTGACCAGCTTGGTTTGTGCCTCTCTGTTGTCAAATCTGGCTCAGTCCATGTATCTTTCCATGGCTTTTCTCGGTGCTGCTTGACTGGCTGACCTGTCCAGCTCATTCTCGAACACCTCGAGGTAGTGACGACCGCGTGACGACAGCAAAGTATCTCATTATGAAGCGTGAACCCCGGCGCATTTTAACACCTTCCACACTGCTTAGGGGACTTCGTAGCGGTTGTAACGCCTGCTCTTCACTTGTGGTTACAATGCCTGTTCTTCGCCTGGTGCTTAGAGCACCAACGATGAAAAGTTTCACTGTTCGCTGTTTTGACATAGTCAATCTTTGCCAGCTCGCCTTTCTGGCCTGCAATTCGTGTTGGGTCATACCTACCGTCCCCTTTATTTATTAACTTTTGAAATATACATATGTTGCTGCACACTTGGTGTGAAATATGGGTTGTGGAAGTATTAGCATCACATATGTTTTGGTAGTGGCAGTGCACAGTGGACAGGTATCATCTTTATTGTAGGGGTAAGTGGCGCCCTTGTCGGTGATTATGTGGAGCAGGCGCAATGACGCCAAACCTTGGGGGAGCCAGAAATTGAGCCGGCATTGTCAGTGTAGAGGAGGCTATGGTCTATAGCTCACATTTATTAAGGTATAAAGATCGATCTCAGAGCAAGTTTCATCACACCATCGCTGCCGCTGTGCATTCTGGGAAATGTAGTCTTTCTGCACGCGCAACAACCTCACTAAGGGCCTGCGCGAGCAGGGCATGAGGTGGCACGAGCTGCGGCGTGAACTGGCGCCTGCCTCTTATGAACTATAGTTCATAGGAGGCAGGCGCCAGTTCACGCCGCATACAGTTATGGCGGCGGCACGCATGCGTGGGATGCTTAGTGGGATTGCTCAATAAAATAAACCTAAAAAAAGAATTCAGCATTCTAGGAGGGCATTGTCAAACCTAAGCATCTTGTCTGAGAGTTTGCCAACCTAATGAAGCGAACAGTGTTACATCTTGCTGCAAATCCTGCATCACTTTGATTTGGGCCGTCTTCTCAATCGTGTCACCTTCTATGAGATTTACCCATTGCCGGAAGCCCTTGTCATAGAACTGGAATTCAGACAATAGAGTGAGGCATATCATCGATTATACATGGCAGTACACATGTTGAGAAAATATCTGAGAACTGCATAAAATGTTGGTGCAGTTTCTTGTTTTTTTTTAAGGTTGAGGTCAAATACACCTAGAAACACCTTGAACAGAACAGTTTCAGAAGAAAGAAATTATCATCTACTCAAAAGATTTTGTGCAGTATAAAATATTGACCAAAAGTAATATGAGGTGTTTCAGGTGGTTTAACAAAATAAGACTCAGACAGTACAGGGTCCGAGTGAAAATATGGACTGGATTTCGTACCTCGCATTGTAAACTATGCATTAAGGGAAGCTCGAGCTCCGCAGTAATGTGACTCTAGCTGAAGTGATAGAGAGAGAAAGTTTCAGAACTTTTCTTCATTAAAAGAAAAACGCAGAGCAATGACCCCCGCCCAAGAAGGCTTGATGTTCGGTCAACAAAGACATGACATTGTAAGCCTCTGTGGGGTTTATTTTGGTCAAAAAGCTTGTGAGTAAGAATTCTTATTTCCTTTCTTGTCGAAATTTTTCTTCAGTCCAACAAATTCACAGGCACACAAAATATGGTTTAATCATAACAAGATTTTGTTTCTCTTTGTGATGTTTTGCTGAAGGCAATGCCATGTGCTCAAACGTTATCCTTCCATCACCAGCGCTAGCATAACATCACGCAGACATTCAGATTTTGACGATGTACAATGAATTTAAACAACCCACGCAAACAATTTTTTCAGAAACTGTACAATGACTAAATGAAAGGTAAAACCAAAACAAAAATATCTAGACTTTCTTTGTGCTATATCTGTATTCTCAACAGCTTTATAAAGCTATCTTTTTTTGCGTTCTCCTTAAGATAAACATACATCTGCATAGTTATCTTACTCTTTAGAAAACCGGAAAAGCATGCTGAAATAAATGGGAACGTTGCTGGGTCTGCCTTTTTTTTATTTGCACGAGTACACCGTACTTTTTTTACAAAACACCTGGCTTAAGGGTAACTCCGGTACATTTTATCCATTTTAGGGTTACGATGATTTTTAGTGAAGGGAGTGTCCTTGAATTACGAGCAGACTTGTACGTAACGCGTTACAAGTAATGGTTATTTGTAACCGATTACATTTTACTGTAATTTAGTAACGCTTCAACTACTTCATTTAAGGAGTAACGATCCTTGTAAGTGAATTACTTTTTTGCTGTATCGATAGCAAAATTACCCATTATAATTTTTCTCAATTTCGTTTCTTTTTTCTTTTTCTTTTTTTTTTTGGGGGGGGGGGGGGGTTAGATGTGCTGAAGTCACTCAGCTCTGGGCGACGTTCAATTTCTTTTTTTTTCTTTTTCGAAATTACTAAGCAGGGAACCTCAAGGATTAGTAGGCCACTTCACTTTGCTTTGTTTCCTGGCTATATTTTTTTTTTGTTTTTCGTACAGCGGAAACTACGTTCGTGTATTAAAAATTATGTTATCCAGCCTCTTTAGAGTAATGAATTTAAACAGCGTTTTTTTATTTATTATATTTTCTTCACGTGATGGATCTTGACCGGTTTCGTTTAGCTTGTCTTGGCGTCTCTCACTCAGCTCTAAGCAAAAAAGGTCAAGACTTTCTTTTTTTTACGGAACAACTGAGCGCGAGACCCCAAGGATCATGCTACCCTAATAAAAAAAGGTATATAAAAACAAGTAACGTGGGAAATAATCGATTACTTTAGAGTAATTTTACGATTAATTCGTTGAGGCTGTAATTGTAATTGTAATCAGTTACTTTTTACAGCATGTAATTGTAATTCTAATCGGTTACTTTTCTCAGGAACGTGTACAAGTCTGATTACGAGGTGTCCGTGTTTGCTTGGTTTTCTCTGGCTTGTGTAATTCTGTATAATATCCTGTATCAAAGTTTTGTTTTGTGGGTCTACGATGAACCCGAAACAAGCGGATCGAGTACGATCAGGTCATATCTAACATAACCATCATGTGATACAAATTTCGTATCGCAGTACTGCAAAATGAACGACTGGCCTAGTTGCAAGAGCAGATCCTATTCTTCAGGTAAGATGCTACGGCTGTTTTACTGTTTTGTACATAGCAAATATATGTAGCAAATATTAATACACATTCATAAAGTTGCCGGCCGAAAAGTGAGTTTGCCACCATGAGAGCAGGCTCAGGACGAGCCTTCTCTAATCTTCTAAGAAGAACTACAATCTTGGTGATGTGCAATGCACAGTGCAGAAGCGTTGTGGAAGCTAATTGCTAGCTCTCGTAGAGTTGGAACGAACTAAACTATGGCCGACAGTGAATGCCAATTTCGGCTACCACGATGCTCTTGAGCGAGCAGGAAATCAATAACCTTCTTGCGCGATCAATGAAAAGCACTTACAAACTACGGCCGCTGAAACATAACATAACAAGCAGAAATCGTCCAGTGGGAGGCTAAAAACGGAGCAAAAAAACATGCGAAAGAAATGGCACTATGAACAAGAAACGTCCTTTGAAAACGAAGAGGACATCATGGCACAAGGTTGCTTGATAAGCAGCTAACCCGCTGAATGCCCATTAATAAGTTGGTAGTAGCTTATTTTCGTTTCATCTTTTTTATTACGTCGGTTTGCCATGTGGCAAATATTTAATGGTGAAAGTTTATTCCTGTTTCCTGGAAGAAGTCCAGAAGGGAACCGTGGTGTGGGCTGTGTGCAAAACGTTGAAAGTCTGGTGGCCGGTTAGGATGGAGGCCCACCGGCTGAAATGGCGCCGACGGTTCTATTGAAGGCCCTAGCACGTCAAAAGGAGGGGCTCGAGATCTGCCTCCTTGACCGGTGCGGGACAAAAGGGACAACAGGTGGATGCTGTGGTATGGACCCATCTGGCGCGAACAGCCCGGTGTGAGCGAAATCTCTTCTATGCGGGTGAGACTCCCAGGGTGGTTGGAACCACGCGGAGGAATACGAGCTCGTGTGGTGCGATGTAGTCGTACGTGGAAGGCCCTCTAAAGCCTTGCGCTTGACCGTTTGCATGGTTTGTGGTGCTTTGCAAAAACCAAAAGCCATAAGCGGGCATTCTTCCGTCAGGCGTCACGAAGGCTGTCCTGTGGCTGCAGTGTCTTCTGGTTTGACATAAATTGTGAGGAATGTCGTCTTTCATGACATCCATCGTTGAAAAATAGCGTGAGCGATCTTTCATGATCTCGACCAGAGCATCCTCCATTAGTGGCATCGAATAAGGGGGATTCAACGTCTGTGTGGTGCCTTTTTTATAGTCATGGACCATTCTCCTCAGTGTAGTCGGATGATTCGGCTGGTCTATGACAAGAGTTGGTGCTGCGTACTTGTTTTCGGTAGGTCTGATCATTCCTTCACAAGTGGAAAGTTTTGCAAGTGGTACCTCTTGCAAGCGGTTTATTGAACAGGTACCACTAGGAAGTGGTACCACTAGCAAGTCACAAGCAACTGGTACCACTTGCTAGTGGTACCATTTGCAAACAGTACCATTGTAATATAGATGCACAAAACAAAGCCAGATGTTAGTCTTTCTTTCTTATATTTTGCGGTTGAGAGCAGTTGTAGAGCAGAAGTACTTGGGCTGGTGAAGATTGAAAATCCTCAAAACCCAGGCGCCTTAGCGCTTTTCGGGAGTCCTGGATCATTTGAGACAGGACTGTCGACATGTTAGTGATGACTTGTTGAACAGGCACCTTGATCTGATGTCCCCAATGTGGCACTGTTTCTGCAAAGACAACAGAAAAATACTAATCTCATAGCAGTCATTGCATTGAACAGATTGAACTCATTTACCTATGACGAGGCCAGTTTTGAAGGGACTCAGTTCCTTTCGGACCACCACATTTTGTTTTTGTTTGTCCTTCGGTGCCACCTTACACCCCCTAAGTCCTACAGGCAAGTCCCACACGACCCCAAATTGCTTGCGCCATGTCTTTGGCTACCAAGGTTGGTTTAATCTGCTTCATTATTTTTTCTGCTTGATAGGAGCCCATGGTGGTGTACCGATTCACGTGGTACTGTGGGTAAAAAGGGTATCATAGCTTTGGCAGCGGTAAACACCAAATCCACAATTCAAACCAAGCCAATCGTCGCGATGAGTTGCCCCGTGCCACTTAGGCGTTCGTCTGTGAGAAGCTCGATGCTCCAGACTCATTAATTATTCTCGATGGAATCGATCGCGCGCTGGTCGTTATGCAACTGGGCAGGGTATGCAGATTTACTCAGGGTAGAAGGAACACACTCATGGTGAGGCTTGGTGGAACAATAGACTGTGCCCATTATCATGCCAATGGAAAAAATCTCCCCCGATGACTAACGGGAAGATGAAATTCCACGTGAAGACGCGACGGCGATCGACTGTTAGAGCGGCATGAATGACGTTGCAGCTCAGTTGGTTTCCAGTGGCAATGGTCAGCACCTCAGCATCAATCTTGGTCCTTTCAATGGCTAAGACGATCTCGATAACTTGCTTGAAAGTAATCTTGCTATCCAGGAGCAGCCGTTCTCGAATGTTACTGGACAGAACACCAGCCATGAACTGCTCCCTGATGTTTTTGTCCTGTTGAGGACCGAAGTTGGTCGGAACTCCCAAGGAGGATATTATTTGACTGCCGTAGGGCAGTCAAATAATATGACAATGATTCTTCGGGCTCTTCATAACGCTGGCGGAACCGGTGACGCTTCTCGTTGATGTTGTACGACTTTTTGAAGTGCGCGCTGAGGGTGTCGACAAGCTCTTGGTAGACGTCTCTCGTCGGAGTTCTAGAAGCGGCTGCCGCTGTCGTCGTTGCTGGCGGCGGCACAGCGACAGCGCGGATAGAAGGCAACATGTCTAAGACCCGTTGACCCTGCCCTCCCAGGCAGCGGCGTAGTAGGTATCAACAACATTCCGAGGGCAGTGCGTGAGCACCAGATGCCCACATGAAACATTCGAAGAGCGAAACCCATCGCTCCCAGGGAATTTCCGACTTCCCTGGTTTACTCAACGATTCTTGGGGAGGTTTGATGCCGAATCCGCCGTCCTTCCCGTCGTCAAAAGATTGTGGAGTCCTCGGTGTACCCGGCGGGTCGCAAAGGAACGTCCAGTCACCTGTGCCGCTCTCGTGAGACCCTTTATTCAAAAATGATGATGATGAAGAAGAAGAAAGTGAATGAAAACATAGCGTAGGAGAAGGCGAAGTTATCCGAATGTATGAAAATATAACAGTGATGACACACCACCCCCAACGGGTACACGCAGTAAGCGGGAACAGATTTCCAAATTTTCTAATGGCTTAGTGAATCTCGTATGAAAGATTTGTTCTCCCGTGTTTTGAGAATATTGTACTCACGATAAACGTATCATATCAATATGCATAGACCTTTATCACATTGTATACATATGTGTAATATTGTCAAAATATTTGAATGGCTTTTCAAATAAGTATGGATTCATTACATTCATTTTCTCTGATCTTGGCTTTTTGTAACTAAAAGCAACATATTTAAGCCACCTGAAACTTTTTGTAGATTCAACTTGGGGCAACAGCTTTCACTTATTTTATTAGTTATATGTGTGATTTTGCAAACTGGTGCCATTTGCAACCCAAGTGGTACCATTTGAAGCTCATGTGGCACCATTTGCAACCCAAGTGGTACCACTTGACTTGCAAGTGGTATCACTTGAAAGCAATTGGTACCACTTAAGATACCATTTCATATTTTCACCTGGGTCGTTTTAAGTAGTCGTTGACCGTCTCTCGCATGAATTCACGATCTGCACAAGAGCACCGATATGGGCGTGAAGCTACATGAATGGAGTATCGTAGCTCGATTGAATGTTGAGCGTGTGGGCAAGTTCCGAGCTGGTCTTCCCTTGTAGAGAAGGCTATAAGTTATTGGGAGTCAATACTTCGTGCAGTCTTTCGGGCTCCTCTGGAGATGTGTCTGACGTCATAAGCTCGACTGCCGCGTTGATTTTTTTCTTTCAGCTCAGCGTCCGGATGGTCGACGGTTTGAGTGAAACAAATATTGCGACGTCTTTGGCAATGTGCTGTGGGCGCTCTATTGCAAAGGTAGAAATTAGAGCTTCTCCCGTTCTTTGAGAAGGCTGTTGGGCCACGTCAGTATCGTCACATTCCTTCACTTTGTCGGGCAGCTTCACCAGGGTCACGTCATTTAACAAATGAAACGTCACATCAACATTAGCGAGTTTTCGCCAGTCCGATCCGAGAAGTATGTCCAATGTATGTGGAAGTGGCAAAATGAGCACTTCGTAGGGAGTTTGAGGGTTAACTTGTCAACGTCGGTCGACAGTGATGTCGTCCACTGAGGCTCGACTTGCCTATCCAGCACTGTAACGAGTTCGTGGCTACTGCAAGCTGTATTCTCGAAGTCGTGAGGCAGAACCTTTCGGTCTACGATTGACAGATTTCCACCTGTGTCGATGCATGCTCGAAGTGGGTTGCGTCCTTCTGTGCAGGCCGTCAAGATCGAAAGAGTATCCCTGAGTATATGCAGAAAGCAGTGAACGTTTTTCTCTGAATGTCCGTTTTCTTTTCCTGGTTCGTCTCTCTTCGACTCGAAGTTTTGACTGGCTCTTGCATTGCGGACAGTCCCGTGATATGTGTCCAAAACATGAGCAGTTGAAGCATTTCCGCTCTCCTGAGTTGTTGTCAGAAGGCGCTCGCGTCGTGGTTGGTTTGTCCGTACTGAACTGGGCTAGCTGATGCTGTGTGCTCGGCTTGAATGCGTGCAGAAGCCTAGGGTTCTTAGGGGGCTGACAATCAAGTGTTCGTCGACTGTTAAAATTTGCCACACGGTCCATTAGCTCGAATACTGAAGTGCAGTTATGGGTGACCAGGGGCGCTGCCCATTTGTCATCTTGGGTGTCATTGAGGATCGAAAAGATCCGCTCTTCGGAGCTAAGTTTGTGCGGTGCTTTCTCGAGCGTAGCATTTTTTGCATATGTACGCTTCTTGGTTTGAGCTTTCGTTCGTTCTGGAAGTCGAAGAATTCTTGAAGTGACATTTTTCGCTTGAAGCGTTTGGGGACAGCATGTTTCCAGACCTCCCAGTTATGGATGTGATTGCCGTGGGATTCGTACCAGTAGCGGGCGTCTCCTCGAAGGAGAGTGATCGCGTTAAGCATATGAGAGACGGCGCCCTGTTAGCAAGTGACGCGACTCGATCGATCTCCTCGAACCAGTCTTTCAGGCTATCTCGCTGGTTACCTTCGAATGTTTGTACTGATGCTGCTGCACTCACCTCCAAGTGCATTCGCCCGACGAATGCACTTGGAGTGGTCGTGAATTTTGGTCCAGGGATGGGGCGAGCTGTCGTTGTGTTTCAGCGATGATGCCGAGAATGTCGTTCGACTCGCTGGAAGTCGACCCGACCTATTATTTTCCTGCAGGACAAGAATAGGTCGAATCGCCTCTTCGGGCTGGCGATGATCGTCTCTTCCTTCACTCGACTGACCGGAATCGTGGTGCCGATGTTCAGGGCATGGAGAATACTCTGAAGTTGCGCTTTCATTTCCTTCATCTCGTTTCGAGGTTCGTCGTGGCAGTTGGGGTCCGCGATACGGGGTGGGGTTGGTGTCGACTGCTCCAGCAAGGGAAGCCTGGTAGGCTGTCATCGTGAATCAATCGCGAGTAATAACACGGATTTAAAAAAATAAGACTGATGTTTAATAAAGGCGCGAACCAAAACAAAGAGTAATAACATTCCAGCGGCACTCCTGGAATGCTCGTGCCTCCTCGTGACCTCCCGATCAGACCCCGCCGACCTCGCGTATTCATCCATAAGAGCAATATGGCAGTCTCGCAGTCACAGAGCGGTCGAGCAAGCTACCAAAATGATTCTCCAGTTGCTCAACGCAATGTCTCGAGCTGTTGCACTTGAATGTTCTTAACTTCGCCTGCCTATATTTGCGCTGTCGCTAACCATGTTCCGCGTGCCAATGTTTCACACACTCCTTCTCCTCCAATCAAAACAGCATGAGAGCCCTCTGTGAACATACTTGGCATCATCGTATATCCCATGTCCCCCGATGATTGCCCCCACCCCACCTCCCTAACATGCACTAAAGCTAAGGATGGAGCACGAGCTCATAGCATCGCTAGAGGTTCGCATAAACCCTCGCGCAGCTTGAGTATCTAGCAAAGCTGTGAGCCCTCACCGTCTCGCACGTCTAGCCTTTGCTTTAGTACATCTCAAACTGAGACGGAATATACCATAATAGAACCAATGTGGTCCCACCAATTTGAGCAGAAGTGCGTGGCTAACCTAACCGATGATATTTTCGTGTTCGCTTGGACACGAAAATAGCATTGTCAAACGACAATGTCAAACGTGAATGTCAAACGTGTGCAATCCCCTTGATAACGTAGGATAAGCATGCTGACATCATGATAAATAGACGGAAAATCTGCCTTTGTGACCCTATAATTTAGCTGTCATTGCAGTTGTGATTAGTGAATTCCGTGGTTCAAGCGCACTGGCCGTAATGAATTGTTTCAACGTTTGGAAAAACAAAATGGGGCTTACAAAACGTATTATGTCGTCTACTTCCGTAGGCTGCAGGTCCGCTAGAGGTGCCACTGTCGTAATCCGCAACTACTTCTAATTACTTTCGCGGGAATTTCCAGCACTATCATTTATCTTACCTGCTAATACAAACGTAGGGCCTTTGAACAGAACTGCGCGAATACTTTGAAAAATTTATCCACTGAACATCTCTCGTCACTTAGTGACCTGCGCTAGTGAGTGGATTGATTTCTATTAACAGGACGCCAGCTACTGAGATGTGCGGACACCAGGGCACACAGATAAATTTTTACTTATCCATATGGGCGCCAGTTATTGATATGTACTGGCACAAAGGCGCACATATGAGATCAATGACCCAGAGGTTCCGAAGGCTATGGTACTTGTGTTTCCGTAGAGCTCGGGAGAGGGGCGGGAGAGGGGGAAGGGCTGGGCTCTCCCCCCCCCCCCCCCCTCCCCCTGTAGTCGGCGCCTTTGACTTGGGCCTTGGTTTGGATTGGATGTCAGCTGCCCGTTTTGTTTACTTGAACTTCACGAAATCCGCCAAACTGAGCGGACAGTCTCTTGACTTCTAGCTGCTGTCGGAGCGTATGTCTGCAATTTGGTGATTTCCGACTTTGACGACTTTGAAATCATAAGTGTACCACCGCAACACCCTCTTAACACGATTTCGGTACCCGCCGGGTGTGAAAAGGATCTACGAAAGATGTAGGCCTTTCCGTACACCCTTGAATGTTCGAAAATCATGTAAAAATGGTGAAGGAAGGGTGTAGGCTCGGAAAGACACGCTTTTAACCCGAACATGGGTGTTGGCATTTTTAGAGTGTAAGTTACTCGTTTCACGATTGAAATACTGCCTATCGCCAAACCAGCGAGGAAAATATATATTCTCAATTTAGTGGCTCAAAGCGGTTCAAACCGCTATTTTTGCTCCCCGAAACTGAACCGAAAGACGCTCACTTGAACCCAAACCGAACCGACAAAAATTTCGGTTCGACACCTTGCTACATAGAGTTTCTTTGCCGCCTGAAGCCTAAGAAAAGACCAAGAATTTACAAGCACGATGGCCTCCTATTTACCTATTTATGAACTAAGAACAGGCTGACAGAACATCCCCCCCCCCCCCCCCCCCACACACACACACACACTCAAAAAAAAAAAGACGGACGTAAAGGTGATTTGAATCGCTCTGTATCAGACAATCAAAACGACAAAAAACCGGACAACCTGTGTTCCGAGGGCGGAATGTGTAAAAAAACCAAAACAATGTTGCTCGTTACAAAAAAAGAAAAAAAAAAAAGGAAGGTAGTGCAAGCAATTGAAATTCGGACGCCTTCTTGCTTCCGGCCGCCGTCCTCGCATCCTGCCCTCCCCTGTCCCCAGGGGACAGGCGCGGACCGTGGGCCCGAGTGGCACGACGCGGTAGGGCGACAAAGACACTGTCCAATCAGCGCCTGTCACAGATGAGCGAGCCTTCCAAGGGGAGGGGGGAAAAAGGATTTTCCCGATAGGGAAATCACTTGAGCGTGAAGTTGGAGCTCGGGAGATGGAAGCCGCCGCGGTATCACAAAACTGGGACTGAGAAAAGGGAAACAAAAGCGACAGGGACTCGGGGAATTAGCATTAATAACGACACCCTCAACAGCGCCTGTCTTCCGTGACGTCTTGCGCGAAAAGGTGGGAAAGGAGAAAAGCACCACGCCCCCTC